>NW_011494796.1:3795264-3796358 GCF_000754665.1 Bison bison bison | reverse complement strand
CACTGGAAAAATCATAGCCTTGACTAGACGGACCTTTGTTGGCAAAGTAATGTCTGTGCTTTTGAATATGCTATCTAGGTTGGTCATAACTTTCCTTCCAAGGAGTAAGCGTCTTTTAATTTCATGGCTGCAGTCACCATCTGCAGTGATTTTGGAGCCCCCAAAAATAAAGTCTGACACTGTTTCCACTGTTTCCCCATCTATTTCCCATGAAGTGATGGGACCAGATGCCATGATCTTCATTTTCTGAATGTTGAGCTTTAAGCCAACTTTTTCACTCTCCTCTTTCACTTTCATCAATAGGGGGAAAATCTGTTTCTTCTATCCTCGTGAGTTCTTCACCTGAAAGTGAAAGTGTTAGTTGCTCAGTCACGTCTGACTCTTTACAACCCAATGGACTGTAGCCTGCCAGGCTCTTTGTCCATGGGATTCTCAAAGCAAGAATACTGGAGTGGGTAGCCATTCCCTTCTCCAGGGGAGATCTTCCTGACCCAGGAATCGATCCTGGGCCTCCCACATTGCAGGCAGATTCTTTACCATCTGAGCCACCAGGAGACCTGCAAATCAAACTTAACAAGAATAAAGAATGGATGGAGTTACACACATATGTATGCACAGGACTTCACAAAGAAATGTGACTCAAAGAGGCTCTCAGAATTTGGAGTTTGTATACCAATTTACCCCTTCGTGGGTCACAGCCGTGTTGTGACAAAGCGGCTTGCATAACTCAGTGAAGCTAGGAGCCATGCCATGTAGGAACACTCTAGATGGACAGTCATAGTGAAGAGTTCTGACAAAACCTGGTTTACTGGAGAAGGAAATGGCAAACCACTCCAGTATTGTTGCCTTTAGAACCCCATGAACAAAAGCAAGATATGACACGGGAAGATGAGTCCTCCCAGGTTAGATGGGGTCCAGTATGCTACTGGGGAAGAGCAGAGGGCAGTAACAATAGCTCCAGAGAGAATCAAGTGCCTGGGACAAAGTAGCAATGACACACAGTTGTGGATATGTCTGATGTTGAAAGTAAAGTCTGATACCATAAAGAACAATATTGCATATTAATCTGGAATATTGCTGCTGCTGCTGCTGCT
>NW_011494796.1:3794460-3795159 GCF_000754665.1 Bison bison bison | reverse complement strand
ATTGGATCTGGTAGATAGAGTGCCTGCAGAATTATAGATGGAGGTTCATAACACTGTACAGGAGGCAGTGACCAAACTATCCCAAAGAAAAAGAAGTGGTTGAGGAGTCTTTATAAATAGCTGAGGAAAGAAGACAAGTGAAAGTCAAGGGAGAAAGGGAAAGATATACCCAACTGAATCCAGACTTCCAGAGAATAGCAAGGAGAGATAAGAAAGCGCTTTTAAATGAACAATGCAGAGAAATAGAGGAAAACAACAGAATGGGAAAGACTAGAGATCTCTACAAGAAAACTGTAGATATCAAGGGAACATTTCATGCAAGGCTGGGCATGATAAAGGAGAGAAATTGTAAGAACCTAACAGAAGGAGAAGTGGCAAGGATATAAAGAACCATACGAAAAAGGTTTTAATGACCCAGATAACCATGATGGTGTGGTCACTTACCTAGACCTGGACCTCCTGGAGTATGAAATCAAGTGGGCCGTAGGAAGCATCACTATGAAAAAAGCTAGTGGAGGTGATGTAAAGAATCTGCCTGCCAATGCAGGAGACACAGGAGACCTGGGTTCAATCCCTGGGTCAGGAAGATCCCTTAGAGGAGGAAATGGAACCCACTCCAGTATTCTTGCCTGGAAAATTCCATGGATGGAGGAGCCTGGAGGACTATAGTCCATGGGGTCACAAAGAGTCGGACATGAC
>NW_011494796.1:3785236-3794360 GCF_000754665.1 Bison bison bison | reverse complement strand
GACCCCATAGATGGCAGTCCACCAGGCTCCCTGGTCCCTGGGATTCTCCAGGCAAGAACACTGGAGTGGGTTTCCATTTCCTTCTCCAATGCATGAAAGTGAAAAGTGATAGTGAAGTCGCTCAGTTGTGTCCTACTTTTCGCGATACCATGGACTGCAGCCTACCAGGCTCCTCCATCTATGGGATTTTCCAGGCAAGAGTACTGGAGTGGGGTGCCATCACCTTCTCTGAACCTGGAATGTTAGGTCCACAAATTGAGGTAAATTGGATGTGGTCAAGCAAGAAATGGTAATACTGAACATCGACATCTGAGGAATCAGTGAACTAAAATGGATGGGATGGATGAATTTAATTCAGATGACCATTGTATCTACTACTGTGGGCAAAAACCCCTTAAAAGAAGTGGAGTAGCCCTCATAGTAAACAAATAGTCTGAAATATAGTACTTGGGTGCAATCTCAAAAATGACAGAATGATCTTGATTCGTTTCCAGGGCAAACCATCCAACATCACAGAAATACAAGTCTATGCCCCAGCCACTGATGCCAAAGAAGCTGAAGTTGACTGGTTCTTTGAAGACCTAAACACCTTCTAGAATGAACACGAAAAAAAGATGCCCTTTTCATCACAGGGGATTGGAATGCAAAAGTAGGAAGTCAAGGGATACCCAGAATAACAGGCAAGTTTGGCTTTGGAGTACAAAATGAAGCAGGGCAAAAGCTAACAGAGTTTTGCCAAGAGAACACACTCTTTTTCAACAACAGAAAAGATGACTCTACACATGGACATCACCAGACAATCAAGACTAAAATAAGATTTATGTTCTTTAGAGTAAAATATGGAGAAGCATTATATTATCAGTAAAAACAATACCTGGAGCTGACTGTGGCTCAGATACTGAGCTCCTTATTGCAAAATCCAGGCTTAAATTAAAGAAAGTAGAAAAAACCAGTAGGCCATTCAGGAATGACCTAAATCAAATCCCAAATCACAAAGTGCTGCACCCAATATGCCAGCAAATTTGGAAAACTCAGCAGTGGCCACAGGACTGGAAAAGGTCCGTTTTCATTCCAATCTCAAAGAAGGGCAATGTCAAATAATGTTCAAACTATTGTACAATTGCACTCATTTCACATGCTAGTAAGGTTATGCTCAAAAATCTTTCAAGTTAGGCTTCAACAGTATGTGAACCAGACGTACAGGCTGGGTTTCTAAGAGGCAGAGGAACCCAGATATCAAACTGCCAACATTCGTTGGACCACAGAGAAAGCAGGGAATTCCAGAAAAATGTTTACTTCTGCTTCATTGTCTACAATAAAGCCTTTGACAGTGTGGATCACAATAAACTGTGGAAAATTCTTAAAGAGATGGGAATACCAGACCATTTTGCCTGTCTCCTGAGAAACCTGTATACAGGTCAAGAAACAATAGTTAGAACAAAATATGGAACCACTGACTAGTTTTAAATGGGGAAAGGAGTATGTCAAGGCTGTATATTGTCACCCTGCTTATTTAACTTCTATGCAGAGTACATCATGTGAAATGCCCAGCTGGATGAATCACAGGCTGGAATCAAGATTGCTGGGAGAAATATCAATAACCTCAGATATTCAGATGATACCACTCTAATGGCAGAAAGTGAAAAAGAACCTCTTGATGAAGGTGAAAGAAGAGAGTGAAAAAGCTGCTTGAAACTTCACATTCAAAAAACTAAGATCATGGTGTCTGGCCCCATCATGTCCTGGCAAGTAGAAGGGGAAAAAGTGGAAGCAGTGACAGATTTTATTTTCGTGGGCTCCAAAATCACTGCAGATGGTGACTGCAGCCATGAAATTAAAAGACACTTGCTCCCTGAAAGGAAAGCTATGGTAAACCTAGACAGCATATTAAAAAGCACAGACATCACTCTGCCAACAAAGGTCCAAACAGTCAAAGCTATGGTTTTCCCAGCAGTCATGTACTAACGCAAGATCTGGTACATAAAGAAGGCTGAGCACTGAAGAAATGATACCTTGGAAATGTGCTGGAGAAGACTCTTGAGAGTCCCTCAGACTGCAAGGAGATCCAACCAGTCAATCCTAAAGTAAACAAACTTTGAATATGCATTACAAGGACTGATGCTGAGGCTGAAGCTCCAATACTTTGGCCACCTGATGCATCAAGCTGACTCACTGGAAAAGTTCCTGATGCTGGGAAAGATTGAAGGCAGGAGGAGAAGGGGAAGCTGAGGATTAGATGGTAGCATAGTATCACTAACTCAATGGATGTGAATTTGAGCAAACTCCAGGAGATGGTAGAGGAAAGAGGGGCCTGGCATGCTGCTGTCCATGGGGTCACAAAGAGTCAAACATGGCTTATCAACTGAAAAACAATAACAAATGCCAATTCAACAAAGAGCCAATAAAGAAAAAGGTGAAGGAAAAGAGTCTGGGGCTTCTAGCAATGGTCAGCTGTGGGAAGACAAACATGTGGGGGAAAGTAATAGAAAACTATGGATATTTCGGTAATATTTATTTATGCAGATTCAAGTCCAGAGCAGCCTCCAGTAATAAGAATGGTTTCTTCCTGGTATGGGAGAAGGGAGGGGAACACCTTCTCAAAGGGAAATTTATGCTCTGTCTTTAGACATACAGGAATGGGGGAAGAGAGCTTTTCCCGTGTCTGCTGTTTCTCAGCGGCCTTCAACTCAAAATAATCCTTTTGCCATAGGGGCATATTTGGGGGTGGCATACTCTGATCTCTTCACCTTTCTGCCACAGTGCCTTTGAATTTCCCACCACACTGCCTTTGCTGCAACCGGGGATGCATGATGGAGTCAGACAATATAGGTGAGATTCCCAGCTCTCCCCTGTCCAGTGGTAAAATCTCTAGCAAGGCTGGCCAGTTTCCTGAGCCTGTTTCCTGTTCTCTAAAGCAGAGGGAGCCCCACATAGGCTGTCTGAAGCCTTCTGTGAGATAGGATGAGATAATGTCCTATGTAGCATGTAGTAGGTACTTGACGCACATCAGCTGGAAGTCGAAAGACAACATGTTGCATTAGAAAGGGAATGATGACAGGAACAGGACTGCCCAGCCATGCAACACGTCACTCCAAAGACCCTAATAAATATTATTTCCTTGTGTGATCGAGACCATGAAAGCTCCAGCTGGTGCTTGGCCCAGGTCACAGAACCCACAGTGGCGGCGGGGGTCCTGGTCTCACACAACCGCTGCCACTGGGGGGTGCTCACTAAGGTGATCACACCTGATGACCCTTATTGGTACCCGCAGGCCCCAGAAAGGTGTGGATGGATGGGAGGTTTGCAAAGGGCGGTGTGCTAGCTGGGACTCCCTTGGCCAGAGGGTGGTCCTGAGGGTTGAGGTTACTCTGAAGACAAGTGAGAAGGAGAGACAACAGCAAGGCCAGGAAGGAGGCCTGGGAGCAAGGATGACAGAACCAGAAAGAGGCAGGAAAGCAGCAGGGTTGCAGTGCAGGGACGAGCATGTGGCGTGGCATGGAGCCCTGTGGGGACAGAGTGAGAGCTCGGTCAGGCCTGCCCCAGCAGCACATGGAGCCTGCGTCACCACAGCACAGGGGAAGCCGCAGCTGGCAGCTCTGTGAAGGCGCCCACTCAGGGACCAAGAGGCCAGGAAGAAGAGGAGGCCCGGCTGGGTACTGCAAAGGGTGAGGTGGGCTTGCAAGGAGCCATAAGGGAGGCAGGAAATGATGTGAGTCTGAATCTGGGCAGGGTGGATGGCAAACTGGCCGCTACACAGAAGGCGTGGTGCCCCAGTCCTCTGCTATTGATTGAATGTTTGTGTCCCCCAAAACCATACAGCCCAGACCCCCAGTGTGATGACATTAGGAGGTGAGCCCTTGGGAGGCGAGTAGGTCATGAGGGTGGAGCGCGCATAAATGGCATTGGTGCCCTTGCAAAGAGCCTGAAGAACTCCTTCAGCCTGTCTACGGTGGAGGGCACAGTGAGACTTCTCAGCCACCAGAACTGTGAGAAAAAAGGGATTATCATTTAAGCCACTTGCCTGTGGGGTGTATGTTGCAGCAGCTCAACAGACCAAGGCACCCTCTGACCCCAAGGAGATCTTTTTCCCTTGGGAAGTGGGGGGCTGGGGTAGGAGGGAATGTGGTTCTCAGGGCTGAGGGTCTCAGGTGCTGGAGAGGAGTGCAGCAAAGGGGGCTCTGCCGCTGCCTGAAAGGAGAGCAGCAGCGAGACCACCCGGGAAACCTGCCTGCAGCTTCCGCCACAGAGAGGACAGGCCCCCCGTGACAGGCATGCCCCAAAAAGGCACAGGATGTTCATGGAGACAACATTCCTGAGAGCTAGACCGGACAAAACCTAAGTCCACCAATGACAGAAAAGATAAGAAAGTGGCTCTGCTCACAGAAGGATGGAATGAAGTTAAAATGAGGTCATGAGGGCATGTGAGTGCTGAGTCGCTTCAGTCGTGTCCTACTCCTGGTGGCTCTATGGACTGAGGCTCACAGGCTCCTCTGTCTGTGGGATTCTCCAGGCCAGAATACTGGAGTGGGTGGCTACACCCTCCTCCAGGGGATCTTATCCACCCAGGGATCGAACCCTCATCTCTTATGTCTCCTGCATTGGCAGGTGGTTTTTTTTTTTTTTTTTACCACTAGCACCACCTGGATTCAAACGGTAAAGCGTTTGCCTACAATGTGGGAGGACCTAGGTTCAGTCCCTGGGTTGGGAAGGTCTCCTGGAGAAGGAAATGGCAACCCACTCCAGTATTCTTGCCTGGAGAATCCCACGGATGGAGGAACCTGGTAGGCTACAGTCCATAGCGTTGCAAAGAGTCGGACACAACTGAACGACTTCACTTTCCCTTTCCACCTGGGTAGCCCATGAGGGTGGGCCCTGGTCCAATCTGACTGGTGTCCTTATAAGAGGAGGAGATTCAGACACAGACACTCACAGAGGGAGATTGTCAGAGGACATGGGGGAAGACAGTCACCTCGAGCCAAGGCAAAAGGCCCCAGGAGAAACCAGCCCTGTCAGCACCTTGATTTTGGACTTCCAACCACCAGAACCCTGAGGAATAGATTTCTGCTTATGCGCTCCAGTCTGTGGTGCTTTATTTGTGTCCTCCCAAGTAGACCAAGACAACGGCCTTCAGTCCAGATCTGGGCAGCAGGTGGCTCTCATCTCCTCGCCTTCCCACTCCTGGTGACGCCGTCATCCTGCAGGGTTCTACCAGCAGGCGGAACCTCGCCACTCACGTGGGCCAGGCTTCTGCCTGCTCTCTGGACCTGGAGAGAAGCTAGTGTCTTGTCTGAGGTACGCAGGTCATGGTTAGTTTGCCACCACCAAGGTGGGTGGTCCCTCAAGGAGACAGGCTGCAGTAGAAGGTGCTTGGTGTGATCCCAAAGGGCCTGACCCTCCATCCCAGCTGCCTACCAGAATCACGGAATTCAAACATACACCCTGGCTGAATCCACCCAGACCAATTAAAGCGAGACAGAAAATCTGAACCTCACTTGTGTTTCCTGTTACCATTTCCCCAGAGTCTTAATGGGCACCAAGCGTGCAGAGCTCCTCTGAAGGGACTCTACATGCTCAGTGGCTGCTGCTCTGCCCACTTGATGCCACTCCTCGTGTGACTTGAATGTGCTCTGGATACTGGCCCCAAAGGCCCCTTCCATCTTGTTGCTAAATCCTTGCTTGGCAACTAGCACTGTTAACACTCTTCCACAGAAACATCTCTTCCTGTAGAAATCGTGTGCCTTTTCCGTTATCATAACCAGCTTCTCCAGGCAGACGGATCATGGGCTCAGATCTCTCCCTGGGTCACACCTGCTTCCTCTCCACAAGCCTAGGTGACATGAAAGCCACTCACTCTGGGAATGCGAGAACCGAGACCGAAAGAAGAGGCCTCCCGGCCCTCGCGTCCCCCTCCAGGCACACAAGGCGGCAGGAAGCCGGGCTGGGTGGGGCCTCCTAGAGGCAGGGGTGGTGCAGGGGAGACAGGCTGACCTGGCTCCAAAGCTTGGCTCTGCCGCTTCCTAGAGGTGTGCTCCGTGCCAAGTGCTCTCAGGAAGGTGAGCCTCGGTGTGCTCCCGTCGACAGCGGGACCGCAGCACCCAGCTTCAGGGATGAGTGAGACTTGCGTGTGCCTGGGCTAGCAGCAGGGAGCCCTCCCCACACCCTCCTTGGTTGGTCCTGATTTTCCCTCCCCACCTTGCACGCTTTTGGCCTCCAGTGATGCCCACCATCATACTTACCAGAGATCCCCACACAGCTAAGAAGGGTGTACTCACGGGACTCTCCCTGGCCGATCGCCACCTACTTCTGGAAGCTCTCTCTCCTGCTTTTCCTTCTGAGAGCCGCCAGCCAGTGTCTACCAGTGTCCAGGCCCGGGAAGGGCGGGAAAGAGGAAAGGCTGGGGCAGGCGGGCAGGGCGGGAGGAGGCCCCCTTCTCTTGGCCTCCCAGAACACCCCTGCAGCAGCTCTGAGGACAGGCTGGCGCTGCACACAGCACACTTTGCCTTTTCGCTCCCAAGAGTCGGGCGGTCTTGACAGACTGGGAGAGCAAGCTCCTCAGGGCCTGTGAGCTGGGCAGTGTCTTTGTGGGGATTAGACAGTCTCTGTCTGGGCAGCAGCAGCCTATGGGCATGGTTTGGCAGGTAGGCTGCAGGCTTGGCCATGCCCAGGGGGTGGCTGACCAGCTCAACAGAGCGGAATCACACCTACCGAGTCCAGAACTCTGACCTTCCCCGCCGTCACCTGTGCTCACGGCACGGTGCTGCTCGCCTGCAGCTCCGTCCAGCCCAGTGGGGTTTCATTTGACCCGGAATGCCTGCCCTCAGTTGAGGTTCTCAGTTCCCCCTGTGCTTGGCTTCTTGAGCTTCAGAGCTTGGCTGCAGCCAGGATGAATGGCTCCTCAGAGCTCAGTTCATCCCCACTCTCCGCAGGGCTGGGGGGTTCTGGAAGAGGTGTAAGTGCTCACTGCCACACCTCAGGCTCCGGCTAGAGACACAGGAGTATTGCGGGCTCCACTGTGTGGCCTTGACCTCACAGCACGTTTACCCCCACCTGCCCTGGGCGATGCATTCCCTCAGGGTGGGTTTGGTGGCCCCGCCACACCTCTCTGAGGAATGAGAGCTCATCCACGGTTCACAGGTGAGGAAACTGGGAGGCAAAGGAAGAGAAGGGGCAGCCTTGCCCCAGATCTCTAAGGGACCTTTGGCCTCCGTGCCCCCTGTTTCTTTCTCCACCTCCCACCCTGGGTCTCGCCACCGTGGATGTGAATGGAGCCCAGATTCTGAGCGTCCAGCATGCCTTCCAACAGAGGCTCCCGGTGATGTCCTGACCATCCTTCCGTGCATCTGCGAGGGCCACCTCTAGAGCCAGGTTGACTGGTGACCTAATATCTATGCGCTTCTATTTTCTCATCTGCAAAGTGCAGGTGGCTGTAATTGCACCCAAGCTCTTTGAGAACTGGAGAGAAGATCCCAGCTGGCACACATGAAGACTTTAGAAGCAGCAGTTATGAGGCTCATGGGTTGCAGCATCCATCCTCAGGCAGGCATTTTCATAGCAAGGACTCCCTGGAATATTCCCTTTATAAGGGTTTCTCCTTAAATTGGTTCTCCCTCTTAATATGCCCTAGTGACTTCCTTTGCCTCATAGTCGAATATGTTTCCTCTCATAGAATCTACTAAGACTTTCATGGATCACCATCTTGTAAAATGAACCAGCGGATGAATAGATAAACAAAATGTGGTCTACTCATACAATGAATGCTATTCAACCTTCTAAAGGAAGGAAGTTCTTACACATGTTACAACATGGATGAATCTCAAGGACGTTGTGCTGAGTAAACTAAGCCAGTCACAAAAACATGAGTCCTGTATGATTCCACTTATAAAAACAGAATGTAGAATGGAAGTTTCCAGGGGCTGAGGGCAAGGGAATGGGTATTTACTGTGTCAGTTCAGTTGCTCAGTCGTGTCCGACTCTTTGCGACCCCATGAGTCACACGCACGCCAGGCCTCCCTGTCCATCACCAGCTCCCGGAGTTCACTCAGACTCATGTCCATCAAGTTGGTGATGCCATCCAGCCATCTCATCCTCTGTCATCCCCTTTTCCTCCTGCCCCCAATCCCTCCCAGCATCAGAGTCTTTTCCAATGAGTCAACTCTTCACATGAGGTGGCCAAAGTACTGGAGTTTCAGCTTTAGCATCATTCCTTCCAAAGAACACCCTGGTCTGATCTCTCTTAGAATGGACTGGTTGGATCTCCTTGCAGTCCAAGGGACTCACAAGAGTCTTTTCCAACACCACAGTTCAAAAGCATCAATTCTTCTGCGCTCAGCTTTCTTTGCAGTCCAACTCTCACATCCATACATGACCACTGGAAAAACCATAGCCTTGACTAGACAGACCTTTGTTGGCAAAGTAATGTCTCTGCTTTTTAACAGTGGATACAAAAGAGTTTTGATTTTGCAAGATGAGAAGAATTCTATGGATGGGTGGTGGTGGTGGTCACACAATGATGCAAATGTACTTAAAACTACTGAACTATACACTTAAAAATTGTTAAGATGGTTACATAATAAATTTGATGTTAACTATATTTAAGCACAATAAAAAACTTTGTTACATATATTTAGCTGCAATCAAAAAATTTTAATGATTTCTATAATAAAAAGAAAGAATTGTCCCTCCCCCCTCAATCCTAAATTTGGTAACACATAAGTTTGGAGATTTAAGAAGCTCAACCAACTCCTGGAAAAACAAATACAAAGAAAGTCAAGCCAGGGTACAACATAATCAATTTTTTGAAATCTAGTTTATTAAATAGAGAATCTAAAAAGCCAGAAAACAAAGAAACAAACAAACACGTTTTATATACAGGGAAACCAATGTCTGAATTATCACAGACTTCTCACCAGAAACTATGGAGACCAGAAGGTTTTTAAAAGAAAAAATGGTTAACTCGGAAGTTTATGTCCAGTTAAAATATCTTTCAAGAATAAAGACAACATAGATGGGAATACCAGACCACCTGACCTGCCTCTTGAGAAATCTATATGCAGGTCAGGAAACAACAGTTAGAACTGGACATGGAACAACAGACTGGTTCCAAATAGGAAAAGGAGTACATCAA
>NW_011494796.1:3762499-3784834 GCF_000754665.1 Bison bison bison | reverse complement strand
ATGGATGTGAGAGTTGGACTGTGAAGAAAGCTGAGTGCCGAAGAATTGATGCTTTTGAACTGTGGTGTTGGAGAAGACTCCTGAGAGTCCCTTGGACTGCAAGGAGATCCAACCAGTCCATTCTAAAGGTGATCAGTCCTGGGTGTTCTTTGGAAGGAATGATGCTAAAGCTGAAACTCCAGTACTTTGGCCACCTCATGTGAAGAGTTGACCCATTGGAAAAGACTCTGATGCTGGGAGGGATTGGGGGCAGGAGGAAAAGGGGACGACAGAGGATGAGATGGCTGGATGGCATCACCGACTCGATGGACATGAGTCTGAGTGAACTCCGGGAGCTGGTGATGGACAGGGAGGCCTGGCGTGCTGTGATTCATGGGGTCGCAAAGAGTCAGACATGACTGAGCGACTGAACTGAACTGAACTGAACTGAAAAACGTCTTAAGATAAAAGAAAATTAAGAGACTGTATTGCCTGCAAAAGTGTAATGTAAGAAGTGCTTTAAATTTTTTTTCAGAAAAAAAGTTCTTCAGGGACTTCCCTGGGGATCTAGTGGTTAAAGATCTTCCTGTCAGTGCAGGGGACACAAATCCAATCCCTGGTCCAGGAAGATCCCACATGCTGCAGATGTACAAAGCCGGCGTGCTGAGTAGCTACTAAGCCCATGCTCTGGAGCCCGCAAGCCTCATCTGTTGAGCCTAGATGCTGCGACTACTGAAGCTCGTGCACCTGGAGCCTGTGCTCCACGAGAGAAGACCCTGCAGGGAGAAGCCCACACACCACCAATGAAGAAAAGCCCCTGCTGGCCACAGTTAGGAGGAAAAGCCCACGCACAGCAAGGAAGACGAGCCTAGCTCTCCCCTGCCCGGCCCCCATGCCAGAAAACTTCTACAGGCGGAAAGGAAACAATACTAGATTTAAAAAATTGAATCTTTAGGAAGGAATAAATGTTTAAAAAAAGATAAATATAAATACTTTTTTCCTCTTAATTTTTTAAAATAAAACTGTCTAAAGCAAAAAGTTATTATACTGTATGTGGGGCAATAGATGAAGAGATAGAACACACAGCAGCCACAGCATGAAAGAGAAAGAAGTGGCAAGTGAGCCTACTCAGCTGCAAGGTTTCTATATAAGTAGTACAATGTTAATAGGAAGTAAACTGCAAAGAGTTAAGAATGTATAAAGTAATCCCTAAGACAAGTATATGAAAACACAGAGATGTAGCAGAATGCCAATAGATGAACTGAAAATAAAAAATTAAATACTTAACTCACAATTTTTTAAAAAAGAGAGGAGGAACAGATGAAAAAATCAAAGAGAAAAAGCCCTAAACAATTAAGGGGTAGATCTAAATCCCACCTCAACAATAAATGTAAACAAAAGAAACACATGCTGAATAAAAGAGCAAAATCCAACTATATGCCATTTCTAAGAGATACAATTTACACAGAAAGACACAGATAGGTTGAGAGTATATGGATGAAAACAGATGTACTGATACCATGCAGCCAGCAAGCACAGTAAGATTGGCATTGTTGTATGAATATTGGGTACAACAGAACACAAGACAAATAGTATTATCAGAGATAAAGAAAGACACATCACAACAATGAAAGGGTGGGTTCATTGGAAACAATAATAATAGATTTGATTATGCCTAGTAACCAAGACTCAAAATATAAGGAGCAAAAATTATTAGAATTAAAGAGAAAATGAGATAATTCCACAAACAAAATAGAAAATCTAGACTAAAAAAAAATCAGTAAAGATATAAATGATATGAATAACGTATCAGCCTTTTTGATACAATTGATATTTTTACAACAATGTACTTTAAAGTTCAATATACCTAAACTTTTTATTAAGTTCACATAGTTTACTCATTAAGATAGACCATGCGAGTGTGTGTTAAGTCACTTCAGTCATGTTCAACTCTGCAACGCTATGGACTGTAGCCCACCAGGATCCTCTGCCCATGGGATTCTTCAGGCAAGAATACTGGAATGGGTTGCCATGCCCTCTTCCAGGGGATCTTCCTGACCCAGGGATTGAACCTGCATTTCTTTATGTCTCCTATATTGGCAGGTGGGTTCTTCACCACTAGGGCCACCTGGGATCCCAGGCTTGGTCATAAAACAAAGCTAAATAAATTTACAAGGATTTAAATCACATGGAATATGTCTTCTGATGCCTATGGAACTAAATTAAAAATCAATATGAATAAGATACCTAGGAAAACCCTAAATATTTGGTAACAAATAACATACTTCCAAAAAATCCATGGGTCAGAGAGTAAATCACAATGAAAGTTTCAAAATACTTCAAACTGAATTTTCTTTTTTAGAAAGCTACTGATTAAAGTTTGAGATTCAGCTAAAACACAGTTTAGAGAAAAACTGGAGCTTTAAAGGAAAAAAAAAGATCTTAATGATCTGAGATTTCACCTTAAAAAGCAGAAAAATAATATCAGAAAAAGTAAGTAGAAGGAAATACTAAAGAGTAAAACTGAATGAAATAGAAAATGATAGAGAAAAAAGTTTAAAGTCAAAAAGTGCTTCACTGAGAATATCAACAAAATGGTAAATGCTAGCAAAATTTATGGGAGAAAGAGAGAACACAAATTACCAACATATGAATATCAGGAGTGAAAGAGGAGACATCACTACAAATCCTGCAGATATGCAAAGAATAATAAGGAAATGTTATGAACAGCATCATGCCCCAAAATTCAATCACTTGGATGAAATAGAGAAATTCTTTGAAAAATATGACTAATGAAAACTAACACAAGATGAAACAAAAATCCCAAATAGCCCTATGTTAAAGAAATTGAATTCTACCCATAAAGAAAACTCCAGGCTCATATGGTTTCACTAATTCTGTCAAACATTTAAGGAAGAAATAACCTTATGCAAACTTTTGAGAAAATAGGAGGAAACACTTCCAAACCCACACCTAACCCACATAAGTTCATCTACAGAGTCAATGTAATCCCTATTAAAATTCCAGAAAGCTTATTTTAAAGAAATTGACAAGCCTCTTCTAAAATGTATATGGAAACGTCATATCATTAAAAGAGCCAAAGAAATCTCGAGGAAAGGAGAACAAAATGTAGGACTTATCTTATCTGATTACATTTCTTTTGAAGCTATGGTAATCAAGATTATGTGTTACTTGCCCAAGGACCCACAGATAGATTCATGAAACAGAATAGAGTTCAAAGCAGACGCACATTCATCTAGTCAATTGATTTTTGACAAAGGTACCAAAGTAATGCAACAGGAAAAGAAAATCTTTTCAAAAATGGTGCTGGAATAATTGGAGATCTATCTAGGGGGAAAAAAATGAACCTTGATCCATGTCTTCTAGCATACAGAGAAATTAATTTTAAATGGACCATAAATTATTACAGGCAAGATGTGACAGAATATTCTCATGTCTTGAGAGAAGGTAAAAGTTTCTTAGACAAAGCATAAGGCAGAACAATGAAAGAAGAAACTGATAAATTAGACTTTTTAAAATTAAAGTCTTCTTCTGAAAAGATATGGCAAGGAAAGTAAACAGGAGATACAGAATTGGAGAAAGTATTTACAATATATATATCTGACAAGAACTAGAACACTTAAGGTACTCCTACAACTTAAGAATGGAAAGACAAGTTAACTTAAAATGGGGACACATGTATCCCACTGTTCATTGCAGTGCTATTTACAATAGCTAGAACATGGAAGCAACCTAGATGTCCATCGACAGACGAATGGATAAAGAAGTTGTGGTACATATACACAATGGAATATTACTCAACCATAAAAAGGAACACATTTGAGTCAGTTCTGATGAGGTGGATGAACCTAGAACCTGTTATACTGAGTGAAGTGAGTCAGAAAAACAAATGTGAATATTGTATTCTAATGCATATATATGGAATCTAGAAAAATGGTATTAAAGAATTTAGTTACACAGCGGCAATGGAGAAACAGACATAGAGAACAGACTTACGGACATGGGGAGAGGGGAGGAGAGGATGAGATGTATGGAAAGAGTAACATGGAAACTTACAGTACCATATGTAAAATATATAGCCAAAGGGAATTTGCTGTATGGCTCAGGAAACGCCAACAGAGGCTCTGTATCAATCTAGAGGGGTGGGATGATGGAGAAGGCAATGGCACCCCACTCCATTACTCTTGCCTGGAAAATCCCATGGACAGAGGATCCTGGCAGGCTGCAGTCCAAGGGGTGGCTAAGAGTTGGACACGACTGAGCGACTTCACTTTCACTTTTCACTTTTCACTTTCATACATTGGAGAAGGAAATGGCAACCCACTCCAGTGTTCTTGCCTGGAGAATCCCAGGGACAGAGGAGCCTGGTGGGCTGCCATCTATGGGGTCGCACAGAGTCAGACACGACTGAAGTGACTTAGCAGCAGCAGCAGCAGCAGCAGAGGGGTGGGATGGGGCAGGAGATGGGAGGGAGGTTTGAAAGGAAGGGGATATATGTATACCTATGGCTGATTCATCTTGAGGTTTGACAGAAAACAACAAAATTCTGTAAAGCAATCATTCTTCAATAAAAAAATAAATTAATAAAAAAATGGACAAATATGAACAAAAGGAAAACTAGATTCGAAATAACACCATACAAAATAAAATTTAGAAAACAAAGTAAAAGTATTAATACAAAGAGCTACATTTAATACTAACAAATGAACAATACACCTACGGGGAAAAATAAACAAATCCACAATTATGGTAGATGTTGGCACACCTTCAAAAACTGAAATACCATCTAGACCAAAAACTACAAAAGGATATAGAATGAATAAAACAATTACAAGCTTGACATAACTTTGCATCCAACAAAGAAAAATCACATAGAATAGTTATAAAAAATTGATTGCACATCCCGTCAAAAATAAAGTCTCAACACATTCCAAATATCCAACATCATACAGACTATATTCCCTCTTCATGGTACAATAACATTAGGAATCAGCATCAAAAAAGTTAGCTGAAAACATCTCATGCTTTAAAAATAAGACTCATAATTTTAAGTAAACCATGGATTAGAAAGGAATCATCATAGAATTATAATTTTTCAACAAAATGAAAATAAAACTATTAGCTATCAAAAAATATGAGATACAGCCAAGTTAAAGAGGAAATTTTACAGTTTGAATATACTTAGTAGAAAATAAGACCAAAAAAATTGAAATTAGAATAAAAAAGGGGAATAAATTAACAAAGTAAATAAGGGTGAGAGAAGCATAGATAATAAATAAAACCAAAGGTCCTTTGAAAAGACTAATAAGATTTTTAAAAAGTCATTTAAGTGGACTGATTGAAAAAGAAAGTAAAAAAATCTGGCAATTAGAAACAGAAATAACTACAGATACAGAAAATATTTTAATCAAGAAAGATATTATGAGTGATAGAATCTTTAAGATGTTTTTCTTTCTGGCTTACTTCACTCTGTATAATAGGTTCCAGTTTCATCCATCTCATTAGAACTGATTCAAATGTATTCTTTTTAATGGCTGAGTAATACTCCATTGTGTATATGTACCGCAGAATATATAATGTATATGGGACACACACGGATTACAAAATGAAACTGCAGACCTTGTGAAAAGGATGATGGCAGGATAGATGATTCAGAATGGAATGATTTGAATATCAAAGGATAAGGAGAGGCCCTTGGGAAAATTGATGAAGGTCTATAATGTTTTGCAAAAACTCTGAAAATTGAAGATGAAAGAAAGACTGGTTTATGACTCTCAGACAACTTTATCAAAAGAATTATGCCCAAAATAAAATAAAGTCTACCCTTAATAAAAAAAAAAAGATATTATGAACAACTATATGTTAAAGCTTTTGAAAAAATAAAGAAAATATAGACCTTAAATTGCCAAAATTGACCCAAATGATGGAAAGTTTAAATGAATCAATAACAATTAAGAAAATCAAGTGGTAATCCACAACTTCTTACTAATTTTTAGGGTATAATTTAATCAAGTTGTCAAAGAACAGATACTCTCTATTTGTACAAGTTATTTCACATGATCAGAGAAGGCAATGGCACCCCACTCCAGTACTCTTGCCTGGAAAATCCCATGGACGGAGAAGCCTGGCAGGCTGCAGTCCATGGAATCGCTAAGAATCGGACACGACTGAGCGACTTCACTTTCTCTTTTCACTTTCATGCATTGGAGAAGGAAATGGCAACCCACTCCAGTGTTCTTGCCTGGAGAATCCCAGGGACAGGGGAGCCTGGTGGGCTGCCGTCTATGGGGTCGCACAGAGTCAGACACGACTGAAGTGACTTAGCATAGCATTTCACATGATAGAAAATGAGTAAATCTGTTCATTTATTTTTGAAGCAAATATAATGTGGAATAAAATAAGAACTAGATAACTTCCAAAAGAAGATTAAATTGCAGGCTAATCTCACTGAGGAATATAATTGTAAAAGTTCCAAAGAAAATATTAGCAATTATAATTCAGAAGTGCACTAAAATAATAGTTTGTCATGACCAAGTCAGGCTTTTATACTAGGAATGCAAAGACAGCTCTGCCAAGAGAATAAGTGTAGATATTAATATAATGTATCTTATTAGTATGTTAAACAAGAAAAATCATAAGATCTCTCAAAACATACAGAAAAACATTCGATAAAATTTAAAATCCATTCACGAAAAAGCCGATAGTATTAAACATTGGAAGAAATGTCTTGAAAATGAGAAATTGGTAGTTATCAAAACTTACTGCACACAACATAGCTAATAGTGAAACAGCACATTTAATAGTCAAAAAAAAAAAAAAAAGCCTATTAATGCCACTACTCTTTTGTATAGTACTGGTGTTCCTAAATGATGCAATAAGCTAAAACTAGAACTAGAACTAGAAAACTAAGAACTAGAAAATCATACAAAATTATAAATGATATAATCATCTACATAAAGAAAGAAAAGATCAACAGATAAAATAATAGGATTAGTAAAACAGTGAAGAGAGGTATAACAATACGTGCTAAATCTCTTCAGTCCTGTCCTACTCTTTTGACTCTAGGGACCCTAGCCTGCCAGGCTCCTCTATCTATGGGATTCCCCAGGCAAGAATACTGGAGTGGGTTGCCATGCCCTCCTCCAGGGGATCTTCCCAACCCAGGGATTAAAGCCACATCTCTTATGTCTCCTGCATTGGCAGGTGGGATCTTTACCATTAGTGCCACCTGAGAAGCCTGGTATAAGAATACAAAGGAAAATTATAAAAATCAATAATGTTACTTTAAATGCACAATAAATAACTAGAAATGTAAAATTTTAAATTTCACAATTGCAAGGACTTCCCTGATGGTCCAGGAGACCATCAGGTGGAGAATCTGCCTTGCAGTGCATGTGCTGCAAGCTGATTCCTGGTCAGGGAACTAAGATCCCATAGGCCACAGAACAACTAAGCCTGAAGGCCACAACTTCTGAACCTGTGTGCTCTGGAGCCCATGCACCACAGTTAGAGAGTCTGTGCGCCACAGAGAAAGATCCCGCATGGTGCAGTGAAGATCCTGGGTGCCACAACTAAGACCCAACGCAGCCAAATAAATAAATAAAGATTTTAGAATAATAAGCAAATAAAATTTCACAACTGCAAAGCAGGTATATAACACCCAGAAATAAAGAAATATGTGCCAATCTCTTATGGAGATAGTTACAAAGCTCTGAAAGACATGAGAGAGAAAAACAGAGAGTTCATACATAGAAAGGTCACTGTTCGTACATAGAAAGGCTCAATATTAACAGAGATCTGGTCAATTTGTGCAGGCTTCCTGGTGAGAGGGGCTCGTGCCTGCCCATTGGTGGGTAAAGCTGTGTCCAGTGGACAGGGCTGCATCTAGGGGTGTGCCTAGAGGGGGCTGTGGGCTTAGAAAGTCTTTGGGCCACCTGTCTCCTGATGGGTGGAGCTGTGTTCCCTGCTGTGGGTTGTTTCGTATTCCAGCACTGGAGCCTACTGGCTACTGGGTGGGACCAGGTCTAGGTGCCAAAATTGTGATCCCTGGGAGAGCTCACCTCAATGAATATTTCCCTGTATACCCACCACCAGTGTCTTTGTCTCTACACTGAGCCACAGCCACCCTCTGCCTCCCCAGGTCCTCTCCAAGACCAGCAGGTAGGCCTGGCCCAGGCTCCTATGAAGTCACGGCTCTTGCCCTGGGTCCCAGGGCACACAAGACCTTGTGTATGCCCTTCAAGAGTGAAGTCTTTGTTTTCTGCAGTCGTATGGAGTTCCTGTGATCAAGTTCCCCCGGTATTCAAAGCTCAAAGCTCTGGGGATTCCTCTTCCCAATGCCAGTCCTCCAGGATAGGAAGCCAGACATAGAGCTCAGAATTCTCATTCCTGTGGGAGAACTTCTGCAATATAATAATTCTCTAGTATGCGGGTTGCCAACTCATGGAGTATGGGATTGACTGATTATATTACAAGTGTACCCTTCCTACCATCTTATTGGGTTTCTTCTTTATGTCTTTGGTTGTAGAATATCTTCTTTGATAGGCTCCAGTCTTTTTTCATTGGTTGTTGTTCCGCAGTTAGTTGTGATGTGGGTGCTCTCATAGGAGATGAGTTCAAGGCCCTTCTACTCTGCCATCTTGTCCCTCCTCTAAGATTCTAAAATTCACATAAAACAGTAAAGGAATTTGAATGACCAGATCAACTCTGAACATTGTCATCGAAGCAAACCTCACCCTACTGGACATTAAACCACTGTACAGTCAGTGTGGTGCTCGTAGAGACACTGAAGAGTAGAGCAGCGGAATATAATGGAGAAGTCAGAAAGAGCGTGGGCATTTATTGGAAGGCAGTGTTTGACAGGAGCAGCCTCCTGACGGCTGGGGAATAGCCACTCATTCACAGAAAGACAAACTTCAGATGAATGCTGTGAAGGAAAGAAGGGCAGTGGCTGGAAGCAGATGTGGGAACAAGATATTTTTGTTACAGGGTGTGTGTGTGTTTTAATGACCTTTTAAGGGCAAAAAAGCCAGGTCCCAGGTGGGTGGCAGGATGTGAGCTTACTAGAGGGAAAGGATGATTTCTGGGCTAACTTTCTGGAGCACTTGGGAGAGGGTGGGAGGAGGGCAAGTTTTCACCTGGTCCAGGAAGAGGAGGCACTTTCTGTCTCTTTATTCACCACTGTTGCATGAACATTTTGTACAGCACCTGTCTACACTTTAGCACAAAGATAGGTAATTTCCATGGGAGACTTCTTGTCTGTGAAGGTCAAACTCAGGGAACTTACCAACTGCTGCCACTCAAGGACAAGGGCCACAGAGGAATCATCAGCTCCAAAATAAGAGAGGAAGGCTGCAAAAATGGAGATTATCACACGATGCATTAAAAGCCTGCCCAGTTAATAACCTGTCTACATGTGAAAAGTAACTCCACTCTCACATAGTAAAATGAAATGCATTCAGCAAGGGGCAAGGTACATTACTGGATTGGATTTAGCCTGGGGCAAGGACCCTTTAAAGTATGATTCTGCTGTAGGGGTAAGGTCTCAGACTAGCCCCACCCATCTGTCCAATGATCATTTATTTTTTAAACTAAAATGAAACAAATATATAGAGTAAAAAGGACTGGGAAGACATCTGGTCTTCCTGCCTAAAGGGAGAATCAAGCTGGACCAAAGAGGTGGGGGACAGATGGGGGCTTTGGGGAGACAAGGGGAGATAAGTGATCCAGGGCAGTGTTTTGGCGAAAGTTTTAGTTTTGTTGTAGTTTCGAAGGATTCATTAACAAAAGAAACCATTTGCTGCACACACGATAAGTAATTTCAGTTATTTAATAGAGGATTATGTGACTTAATTTAAGTATACAGTCATTAAAAGAAAACAAATAGAAACCATTTGTGACAGGAGGGAAAGGGGCAGGGCACAACTTTTGAAAGAAGGACATAGCCCAAGGATACAACATCAACTGATTGGAATCCAATGGGACCAAGATGGCAGACAAGACGTGATCTTGATCCTCAATCAGCAAGTGAAATGACACACCCAGAGGGGCCATGACAGTTCCGCAGTGGCCCAAATCCTGGAAATCTCCACCACGCCCCAAAATAGTTGAAATAATCCTCACATTGATTAACATATTAAATTACCTAACCTATAAAAACTAACCACACCACATTTCAGGGCTGCATTTGCCCTCTGCTATGATGGCCTGCACTCTGTCTGTGGAGTGCTCTTCTCTCTGTATCTTAATAAATCCACTTCTTACTATCACTTTGTCTCTCACTGAATTTTTTGAGCAATGAGACATCAAGAACCCGAGCTTCATTAGATCCTGAAACCAGGTACTGTGGGTTTTGTCTGGTTTCAAGTCCCAGCCACATGGGTTCAAGTCCCAAGCAGGGTTTTGCTGGGTTTGAGTCCCAGGACATGAGTTTGAATCCCAATCTGTGATAAACAGTTTCATACTGTGAGAAATAACATCACCAAATTGGGCTGAAACCTACACCCAGACTTGAACAGTACTGGAACTCCCAAATGACAGCAATCTGGAGTCCCCAGTTGGGAAAGGGTCCCATGCAGTGTGTCCACTCCATGGATGAGATTTCAGTTTGCAGCTCTAGGAGCTCCTGCTTACCATCCCAGGCCGAAAATTGGTATTATCATCAGTTTGTGTACAAAAACACAGCTCTGGTTTTCCTTTAACTTTTACAATGATGTTTGTTTCACCTGAGGATTGGGAGGGGTGGCTGGCTAGGCCCCTAGGGGCTTAAGAAATCTCAAGACCCACTCCTTTTCTTATCTAAAGTGCTGCCTGACTTGCTGGAGACAACTGGTGCACTTGCAGGCAGGCATGTAGTTCAGGCAAGGTCAGAAGTCAGTCAGAGGCCTGCTCCCCTACTTCTGAAACCTGAACAAGACTGCTGCTGCTAAGTCACTTCAGTCTGTCTGACTCTGTGCGATCCCACAGATGGCAGCCCACCAGACTCCCCCGTCCCTGGGATTCTCCAGGCAAGAACACTGGAGTGGGTTGTCATTTCCTTCTCCAATGCATGAAAATGAAAAGTGAAAGAGAAGTCGCTCAGTTGTGTCCGACCCTCAGTGACCCCATGGACTGCAGACTTCCAGACTCCTCCATCCATGGGGTTTTCCAGGAAAGAGTACTAGAGTGGGGTGCCATTGCCTTCTCCATGAACAAGACTACCTCCATTTTAATTTCCCTAACAGGCAGACATAAAGAATTGAGGTAGGGAGTGAGTGAAAGCAAAACCAAGTCCTAGAATAAGCCCCAGGGTCAAAAATCAGGCTGACCATATGAATTATTCTATCTGAACGGTGGGCAGAGAGACCGGAGATGGATAAGCAGGACAGGAACATGGAGGAGGCAGAGAGGAGATTCTGGGCTTCAGGGTGGGCAGAGGGCATGGGCCCAGGGCTTTCTTGTTTCCATCTGGCCAGCCAGACAGGCTTGGGTGAACCTAGTAGAGAGGCAGAGACTAAGAGGGGCATGCAGCGTCAAGTGAATGGAGAACTGAAGACACAACTTACTCTGTGGGCAAAAATCTGCGGTATCTGGAGCAAGATGACAAACCAGTGGCTGTTTGCAGTCCAGGAACTATTATAAAACCTAAGCATCTGTTAGGACTCAGAGTTAATTTGGCAGTGTCAACTGTGGCCCCATGGAGGCAGGAGGCGGGGTGTGTGTTTGAGTGTGAGTCAGGGTTTGAGTGTTGCTGGGATCCTCAGATGACATCCCCAAACCAAGACTCCTAGGCCTGCCTGTGGAAGACGTAATTGCTGTCCAGGAGGCTGAGTGTTCTCTGTGCTGGTCATGCACTTTGGCCATTGTATCTGGGCTCTAATGACTACGAAAAAGTTTCAAAACACTCCCACTGTACAAAAGATCCCTGGTCTTTGGAGCTAGATTGTTTCAGACCTATAGGAGAGGTGTTGGTTCCCTGGAATGAGTTTCGTTTTCTTTGACAAAGAATCCAGCCACCATGGATTGTTTTTATGATTATCTCTTTAATTATCACAATTGGCAGATGTAAAAATTTTCCTCCAAGCAAACCAGGCCTAGAACTAGTGGGTGTGTCCCACCAGCCCCTGGCACTGGGTGTCGGTTCTTGCATACCTGAGCTCAGCCTGCCTGGGACAAGCAGAGCCCTGAGCCTGGGGTCTAATGATCAACATGTGCTTTCTCTGCTCTTAGGTGCCTGGGAGCCCAGGGGACGTAAGCAGTGTCAGGCCATTCAGCTGAGGCCTGGGAGCACTGGCGCTGACAGGACTTCAGGTGCCCTAGTCACTGTGGGCAGAAGTTAGCCTCTGGCCTCCTGCAGGATGCCTAATCTGGCAGGCTCACTCTCCACTCAACAATGGACTACTGTCCCCAGCTGGTGGGCTGCTCGGCCATCTGCCCAGGTCAACGCCAGACGCGGAGTAGGAATCCCACAAGCCCCTCCAGCACTGCTGTCTCCTGAGCCCAGTTAGGGAGGTGGCCTAGGCCTCCAGGGGCCACACTGCATGACTGGCCCCACTGCCCAGGCCTCTTTCCCACCACACACCAGAGATGACCGGGTTAGAACCCACCTCCCCTTAGTCATGGGCACTGGTTAATCTCAGCTGTCCTCGGATGTCCCCTCTACCTGTGTTTGTTTTTGTGTTTATCCCTACAAGCAGGCCACAGCATTTCCTGTGATGCTGAAAAAGGCAGGGCAGCCCACAGCCTGGATTTAACAACAACCAAGTAGAAGATGTCCAAGCTGGGTTTAGCAAAGGCCAGCGAATCAGAGATCAAATTGCCAACATTCGCTGCATCATAGAAAAAGCAAGGAAAGCCAGAAAGACATCTACCCCTGTTTCATTGACTACACTAAAGCCTTTGACTGTGTGGATCATAACAAACTGTGGAAAGCTCTTAAAGAGATGGGAATAGCAGACCATCTTACCTGTCTCCTGAGAAACCTGTGTGTGGGTCAAGAAGCAACAGTTAGAACCTTGTATGGAACAAATGATTGGTTCAGGATTGAGAAAGGAGTACAACAGGGCTGCCTGCTGTTACCCTGTTTATTTAACCCATACGCTGAGCACATCATGATCAATGCTGGGCTGGATGAGTTACAAGCTGGAATCAAGATAGGTGGGAGAAAGATTCACAACCTCAGATATGTGGATGATACCACTCTAATGGCAGAAAGCAAAGAGGATCTAAAGAGCCTCTTGATGAGGATGAAGGAGGAAAGTGAAAGAGCCGGCTTAAAAATAATATTAAAAAAACTAATACCATGGCATCTGGCCCCATTACTTCATGGCAAATAGAAAGGGCAAAGGTAAAAGTAGACAGATTTCCTCTTTTGGGGTTCTAAAATCACTGTGGATGGTGACTGCAGCCATGAGATCAGAAGACGATTGCTTCTCAGCAGGAAAGTTATGACAAACCTAGTGTGTTGAAAAGCAGAGACATTACTCTGCTGACAAAGGTCCTTATAGTCAAGGCTGTGGTCTTTTCAGTGTCACATACGGTTGTGAGAACTTGACCATAAAGAAGGCAGAGCACCAAAGAATTGATGCCTTTGACCTCTGGTGCTGGAGAGGACTTCTGAGTCCCTTGAACATCAAGGAGATCAAACCAGTCAATCTTAAGGGAAATCAACCCTGAATACTCATTGGAAGGACTGATGCTGAAGCTGAAAGTGAAAGTCGCTCAGTCATTTCTGACTCTTTGTGACCCCATGGGCTATACAGTCCTTGGAATTCTCCAGGCCAGGATACTGGAGTAGGTAGCCTTTCCCTTCTCCAGGGGATCTTTCCAAACCAGGGATCGAACCCAGGTCTCCTACATTGCAGGTGGATTCTTTACCAGCTGAGCTACCAGGGAAGCCCAAGAATATGGGAGTGGATAGCCTATTCCTTCTCTAACAGATCTTCCTGACCCAGAAATCAACCTGGAGTCTCCTGCATTGCAGGAGGATTCTTCACCAGCTGAGCTACCAGGGAAGCTATGTTGGTTATCTCATTCAAACAGCCAACTCATTGGAAAAGTCCCTGATGCTGGGAAAGGTTGAGGGCTGAAGGAGAAGAGGATGTCAAAGGATGAGATGGCTGGATGGCATCACTGATATAATGGACATGAATTTGGGCAAACTTGAGTGATGGTGAGGGACAGGGAGGCCTGACATGCTGCAAAGTTCATGGGGTAGCAAAGAGTTGGACATGATTGTGCGAATGAACAACAATAATAAGTAGGAAACAAAACAAATGAAAAAGCTCTCATTTTAGAACCCAGTAACCAGTGTCTAGATAGTACCAGTGAACACAAAGGCACTCCTTGGTCAGCTAGCTTTGAACAGAAGGCAAAGTTGTCCTTACAGCTAGCACAGCTGGGCCAGTGCAGAGAGCCATGCCTGCCTGCCCCTTTGCAGAAAGTGAAAGTGAAAGTGAAGTCACTCAGTCGTGTCCGACTCTTTGTGACCCCGAGGACTGTAACCCACCAGGCTCCTCCGTCCATGGGATTCTCCAGGCAAGAATACTGGACTGGGTTGCCATTTTCTTCTCCAGGGGATCTTCCTAATCCAGGGATTGAATCCAGGTCTCCCGCATTGCAGGCAGAGGCTTTAACCTCTGAGCCACCAGGGAAGCCCGCCCCTTTGCAGAATGGCTAGAGTGAGCAGCCATTTCGTCTGACGTTGGCAGCAATAGATCAGGTGCATTTCAGGGGCCCAGGAGGGTCTCCAATCCTTACTTGTCTCTGAAAACAGATAACTGGCACAGAGGACAGGACGAGGGAATAGAGGTTCGGCTCTGAGGTTAGAGGGCACCATTCCCAGCAGAGCCAGGCCGTGCTCAAGCTGCAGTTGCCACAGAGGTAGGTGCGGCTCAGACACCAGTGCCGGGCCCAGTGCAACCCCAGCAAGTCCTGGGCTTGGTTGGCTAGGGGCTCCTGTCGAGTGTGGCCCTCTGTGCATAACAGGCTAGGAGCTCCCTGCCACATCCAGCAAGCAGGACAGCAGTGAGCATCTCGGGGCCTGACTGCTCTCTTTTCCTACCACACAAAAGACCTATTGATTTCATTAGGCAGTTTCCACCCTTGAGTTTAATGAAGCTCTTTAAGGCCAATTCTCCCAAGCTGTTTCTTGAGCAGAACTTAAGAATATGTGCTACAGCTTTCACCGGCTAATTACATGTGCACAAAGATCTGTGAGCTTGAAGCTTCCTGTGGCCCTTATAGTGAGTCCAGGGTATTTGTTTGTCCACCCTGGGTAACTAGTGGCTGAAGGCACCCAGAGGTCACTAAGAGCCTCCAGGGGTGAGAGGCCCATTTCCGCCGGATTGGGTGTTTATTAAGGATGTCAATTCAAGCTCCTGCTATTTTGAGGCAGTGGGTCCTTTATGAATAAAGACATTATACTCATTTATAGGGAGAGTAAACCAACCTGGGAAATAATGACTGGAGTTTCCAGGCTCTGGATGAACTTGGGATATCAGACCAGAAGGCATTATTTCCTGTCAACAATTTAAACTCAGATCCACCCAACCAGGAACATTGCGAATAAACACATAGGGATTGGTAAAACATGGAACTGTGGGTGAAAGTGAGTTTATAGCTTCTCAGGCCAGGTATCAGATGTTCACTTCCCAGGCTGTGGGAAACCTGGTAAACAGCCACTGGGGAGAATCCTGCCCTTTTAATTGGAATGGTTCTTGATGTAGATATCTAATGTGAGGGAGATATGGATGACAGCTCTGTGACCTCTGGCCCTTAAGACTGAAATAATGGACAAGGCTCAATAGGTCAACCCACTGGGCCTTGAATCTTCTACATGAAGTGGCACCTTAATTAGTTTACAAACTTTTGGCATAACAAATGTTAGGTAGGTAGAATAGGAAAACGAGTTCAAAATGGCGGTGGCTAAAAGACAAGGAAGGTCCAAGGACCGGAGTGAAGACTTCAGGCAGAACAAACAGCACTCCTGGCTAAGCCCAATTTGCATAGGGCAGGCCCAGGTGGAGGAAAAAAACATATAAAAGGAGGAGCCAAAGTGCTTTCTCACAGACTCTCTCTGCCGCATGCGTGCGCTCTTTCTCTCTCTCTCCCCCTCTCACTCTCTCTCTCTCTCCCTCACCTGCGCGCTCCTCCATTCTCTTCTCTTTGAGTCCTGGATTCTCCTGCTATCTTCTAAATAAAATGGAGATGTAACACTAATTTGCCTAAGAGCTGTAGCACGGTTTGTCCAAGACCCGAGAGCTGTGACGCGCTGAGGGCTTTAATGTCTGTTGCTCCAAATCTTTGTTGTGACGAGACAAAGAACCGAGGAACATACACTCGAGTGACAATAAAGAAATTTTAAATGTTATTAGAAGTGTTGTTTTCAAGTCAGATTCTAACAATGCTTAGAAACACTTTTCTGAAATGATGCTTTCAGTCTGTTCTCTAAACTTCACTTCTCAGAGCCTGACACATAGGCAAAAAGCTCCTTAAAAAGCTCTTTTCTCTTCCCTGAGTCCCACCTTTACCCACCATGGCCAACACCCATTATACTTATACTTGCTCACTTGGGAGACTCTGGAAAATGCACATCCCAAAACTTGTCTCAAAATTTGTTAACCTGCATAAGACTGCAGGTAAAAGCAGAGCTTTTACAGTTTAGTTTGAAATTTGCTAGTGTTTAGTCTGTCCATGGGCTTTCCTGATGGCCCAGCAGATAAAAAATCTGCATGCAATCCAGGTTCAATCCCTGGGTGGGGGATATCCCCTGGAAGAGAAAATGGCAATCCATTCCAGTATTCTTGCCTGGAAAATCCCATCCCCAGAGGAGACAGTCCACAGGGTCGCAAAGAGTCGGACATGACTGAGCAACTAAGCATGCAGCAGTAGTCTTTCTGTGGAACTGGAAAAGGACAGAAAGAAATAATGGTATAAGA
Source organism: Bison bison bison (assembly GCF_000754665.1). Lineage (NCBI taxonomy): Eukaryota > Metazoa > Chordata > Mammalia > Artiodactyla > Bovidae > Bison > Bison bison. Next base: position 3,767,918 of record NW_011494796.1, on the reverse strand, counting down.
GCATGAATCAATGCATTGAAAAACAGAAAAAATAGATAAAATCAATGAAAGTCAATATGGTTCTTTGAAAAAGTCATTAAAATTAATTAACCTTTAGACAGATACCAAGAAAAAAGATGGAAGAAACAAACTACCAATGTGCAGCTGGGGTGGTGGTGGGGTTTAAAGACATCAGAAGGATGATAAAGAGATACTATGAACAACCCATGAACACAAATTTAGTAACTTAGATGAAATGGACCAATTTCTGAAAAGCCACAAACTACCAAAATTAAATCAAGAGGAGATAGATTATCTAAATAGTTATATGTATATACCAAAGAAATTTAATTTCTAGTTTAAAGACCTTCCAAAAAGGCAAACTCCAGGCCTGTAAAGGAGAAATAAGGGTAATTCCTCATAAATTCTTCCATAAAATAAAAAAGTGGAGCCCTTCACTTCTAATTTATTTTAGAAGGCCAGTGTTCAGTCCAGTTCAGTTCAGTCACTCCGTCCTGCCTGACTCTTTGAGACCACATGAACTGCAGCACGCCAGACCTCCCTGTCCATCACCAATTCCTGGAGCTTGCTCAAACTTGTGTCCATCAAGTTGGTAATGCCATCCAACCATCTCATCCTCTGTCATCCCTTTCTCCTCCCGCCTTCAATCTTTCCCAGAATCAGGGTCGTTTCCAATGAGTCAGTTCTTCACATCAGGTGGCCAAAGTATTGGAGTTTCAGCTTCAGCACCAGTCCTTCCAATGAATATTCAGGACTGATTTCCTTTAGGATGGACTAGTTGGATCTCCTTGCAGTCCAAGGGACTCTCAAGAGTCTTCTCCAACACCACAGTTGAAAAGCGTCAATTCTTCACATTCAGCCCTCTTTATAGTCCAACTCTGACACCCATACATGACTACTGGAAAAACCATAGCTTGGAATAGGTGGACCTTTGTCAGCAAAGTAATGTCTCTGCTTTTTAATATGCTGTCTAGGTGGGCCATAGCTTTTCTTCCAAGAAGCAGTGATTTTGGAGCCCCCCAAAATAAAGTCTCTCATTGTTTCCATTGTTTCCCCAATTATTTGCCATGAAGTGATAGGACCGGATGCCATGATCTTAGTGTTCTGAAAGTTGAGCTTTTAAGCCAACTTTTTCACTCTCCTCTTTCACTTTCATCAAGAGGCTCTTCAGTTCTTCTTCACTTTCTGCCATAAGGGTGGTGTCATCTGCATGTCTAAGGTTATTGATATTTCTCCTGGCAGTCTTGATTCCAGCTTGTGCTTCATTCAGCTCGGCATTTCACATGAGTACTCTGCATATAAGTTAAATAAGTAGGGTGACAATATACAGCCTTGAGGTACTCATTTCCCAATTTGGAACCAGTATATTGTTACATGTCCAGTTCTAACTGTTACTTCTTCATCTGTATACAGATTTCTCAGAAGGTAGATAAGGTGGTCTGGAATTCCCATCTCTTTAAGAATTTTCCACAGTTTGTGGTGATACACATAGTCAAAGGCTACGGTGTAGTCAGTAAAGCCAAAGTAGATGTTTTTCTGGAACTCTCTTGCTTTTTCTATGATCCAATGGATGTTGGCCATTTGATCTCTGGTTCCTCTGTCTTTTCTAAATCCAGCTTGAACATCTGGAAGTTCACAGTTCATGTACTGTTGAAGCCTGGATTGGAGAATTTTGAGCATTACTTTTCTAGTGTGTGAGATGAGTGCAGCTATGCAGTAATTTGACCTTTCTTTGGGATTGGAATTAAAACTGTCCTTTTTCAGTCCTGTGGCCACTGCTGAGTTTTCCATATTGGATGGCATATTGAGTGCAGCATTTTCAGAGCATCATCTTTCACGATTTGAAAGAGCTCAGCTGGAATTCCATCATCTTCGCAAGCTTTGTTCGTAGTGATCCTTCCTAAGGCCCACTTGACATTGCATTCTAGGGTATCTGGCTCTAGGTGAGTGATCACAGCATTGTGGTTATCTGAGTCATGAAGATCTTTTTTTGTACAATTCTTCTGTGTATTCTTGCCACCTCTTCTTAATATCTTCTGCTTCTGTTAGGTCCACACAGTTTCTGTCCTTTTTTGTGCCTGCATGAAATGTTTTTGCATGAAATGTTCCCTTGGTATCTCTAATTTTCTTGAAGAGATCTCTAGTCTTTCCCATTCTATTGTTTTCCTCTATTTCCTTGCACTGATCACTGAGGAAGGCTTTCTTATCTCTCCTTGCTATTCTTTGGAACTCTGCATTCAAATGGGTGTATCTTTCTTTTTCTCTTTTGCCTTTCATTTATCTTCTTTTCTCAGCTATTTGTAAGGCTTCCTCAGACAACCATTTTGCCTTTTTGCATTTCTTTTTCTTGGGGATGTTCTTGATCCCTGTCTCCTGTACAATGTCATGGACCCCATTCCAAGTTCATCAGGCACTCTATCAGATCTACTCCCTTAAATCTATTTCTCATTTCCACTGTATAATCATAAGGGATTTGATTTAAGTCATACTTGAATGGTCTAGTGGTTTTCCCTACTTTCTTCAATTTCAGTCTGAATTTGGCAACAAGAGTTCATGATCTAAGCCACAGTTGGCTCCTGGTCTTGTTTTTGCTGACTTCATCTTCAGCTGCAAAGAATATAATCAATCTGATTTCAATATTGCCCATCTGGTGATGTCCATGTGTAGAGTCTTCCCTTGTGTTGTCGGAAGAGGGTGTTTGCTATGACCAGTGTGTTCTTGGCAAAACTGTGTTAGCCTTTGACCTGCTTCATTTTGTACTCCAAGGCCAATCTTGCCTGATACTCCAGTTATCTCTTGACTTCTACTTTTGCATTCCAGTCCTCTATAATGAAAAGGACATCTTCTTCTTCTTTTTTTTTTTTGGTGTTAGTTCTAAAAAGTCTTGTAGGTCTTCATCAAACTGTTCAATTTCAGCTTCTTCAGCATTAATGCTTGGGGCATAGACTTGGATTACTGTGATACTGAATGATTTGCCTTAGAAACAAGCAGAGATGATTCTGTCGTTTTTGAGATTGCACCCAAGTACTGCATTTCGGACTCTTTCGTTGACTATGATGTCTACTCCATTTCTTCTAAGGGATTCTTGCCCACAGTAGTAGATGTAATGGTCATCTGAATTAAATTTGCCCATTCCAGTTCATTTTAGTTCACTGATTCCTAAAATGTCCATGTTCACTCTTGCCATCTCCTGTTTGACCACTTCCAGTTTACCTTGATTCATGGACCTAGCATTTAGGTTCCTATGCAGTATTTTCTTTACAACATTGGACTTTATTTCCATCACCAGTCACATCCACAATTGGACATTGTTTTCACTTTGGCTCCATCTCTTTATCCTTTCTGGAGTTATATCTCCACTCTTCTCCAGTAGCATATTGGGTACCTACCAACCTGGGGAATTCATCTTTCAGTGCCATATCTTTTTGCCTTTTCATACTGTTCATGGGGTTCTCAAGGCAAGAATACTGAAGTGGTTTGCCATTCCCTTCTCCAGTGGACCGTGTTTTGTCAGAACTCTTCACCATGTCCCATTTGTCTTGGGTGGCCCTATTCAGCATGGCTCATAGTTTCACTCAGTTAGACAAGCCTGTGGTCCATGGCATCATTTTGGTTAGTTTTCTGTGGTTGTGGTTTTCATTCTATTTGCCCTCTGATGAATAAGAATAAAAGGCTTATGGAAGCTTCCTGATGGGAGACACTGTGGGGGAAACTGGGTCTTGTTCTAATGGGAGGGGCCATACTGCGACGAACTGAGCGGCAGAAGCACGCCAGCTGCGACGGACCTCGCAGAAGCATGGTGCAGAGGAGCTATCCCACATCCGAGGCCAGGGGCGGCAGCTGGGAGGAGCTACCCAACGCCTGAGGCCAGGAGCTGCGGCCGAGAGGAGCAACCCCACATTCCAGGAGCGGTGGCTGCGCGGGCACAGGAGGGCCAAGAGAAGCTACTCCATGTTCAAGGTCAGGAGGGGCGGCAGTGAGGAGATATCCCTCCTCCAAGCTAAGAAGCAGCAGCTTTGCTGGAGCAGCCATGAAGAGATAACCCACATACAAGGTAAGAGAAACCCAAGTAAGATGGTAGGTGTTGCAAGAGGGCAACAGAGGGCAGACACACTGAAACCATACTCACAGAAAACTAGTCAACCTAATCACACTAGGACAACAGCCTTGTCTAACTCAATGAAACTAAGCCATGCCCCGTGGGGCCACCCAAGAGATCAGTGCTACTGGAGATCGATGGAGAAATAACTCCAGAAAGAATGAAGGGATGGAGCCAAAGCAAAAATAATACCCAGTTGTGGATGTGACTGGTGATAGAAGCAAGGTCCGATGCTATAAAGAGCAATATTGCATAGGAACCTGGAATGTCAGATGAATCAAGGCAAATTGGAAGTGGTCAAACAGGAGACGGCAAGAGTGAACGTCAACATTCTAGGAATCAGCGAACTAAAATGGACTGGAATGGGTAAATTTAACTCAGATGACCATTATATCTACTACTGTGGGCAGGAATCCCTCAGAAGAAATGGAGTAGCCATCATGGTCAACAAAAGAGTCTGAAATGCAGTACTTGGATGCAATCTCGAAAACGACAGAATGATCTCTGTTCATTTCCAAGGCAAACCATTCAATATCACAGTAATCCAAGTCTATGCCCCAACCAGTAATGCTGAAGAAGCTGAAGTTGAATGGTTTTCTATGAAGACCTACAAGACCTTTTAGAACTAACACCCCCAAAAGATGTCCTTTTCATTATAGAGGACTGGAATGCAAAAGTAGGAAGTCAAGAAACACCTGGAGTAACAGGAAAATTTGGCCTTAGAATATGGAATGAAGCAGGGCAAAGGCTAATAGAGTTTTGCCAAGAGAATGCACTGGTCATAGCAAACACCGTCTTCCAAAAACACAAGAGAAGACTCTACACATGGACATCACCAGATGGTCAACACTGAAATTAGATTGATTATATTCTTTGCAGCCAAAGATGGAGCAGCTCTATACAGTCAGCAAAAACAAGACCGGGAGCTGACTGTGGCTCAGACTATGAACACCTTACTGCCAAATTCAGACTTAAATTGAAGAAAGTAGGGAAAACCACTAGACCATCCAGGTATGACCTAAATCAAATCCCTTATGATTATACAATGGAAGTGAGAAATAGATTTAAGGGCCTAGATCTGATAGATAGAGTGCCTGATGAACTTGGAATGGGGTCCATGACATTGTACAGGAGACAGGGATCAAGACCATCCCCATGGAAAAGAAATGCAAAAAAGCAAAATGGTTGTCTGAGGAGGGCTTACAAATAGCTGTGAAAAGAAGAGAAGTGAAAAACAAAGGAGAAAAGGAAAGATATAAGCATCTGAATGCAGAGTTCCAAAGGATAGCAAGAAGAGATAAGAAAGCCTTCCTCAGCAAT
>NW_011494796.1:3758364-3762399 GCF_000754665.1 Bison bison bison | reverse complement strand
AGCAGAAGATATTAAGAAGAGGTGGCAAGAATACACAGAAGAATTGTACAAAAAAGATCTTCATGACCAAGATAATCACAATGGTGTGATCACTCACCTAGAGCCAGATATCCTGGAATGTGATGTCAAGTGGGCCTTAGAAAGCACCACTATGAACAAAGCTAGTGGAGGTGATGGAATTCCAGTTGAGCCATTTCAAATCCTGAAAGAAGATGCTGTGAAAGTGCTGCACTCAATATGCCAGCAAATTTGGAAAACTCAGCAGTGGCCACAGGACTGGAAAAGGTCAGTTTTCATTCCAATCCCAAAGAAAGGCAATGTCAAAGAATGCTCAAACTACCACACAATTGCACTCATGTCACACGCTACTAAAGTAATGCTCAAAATTCTCAAAGCCAGGCTTCAGCAATACATGAATCGTGAACTTGCAGATGTTCAAGCTGGTTTTAGAAAAGGCAGAGGAACCAGAGATCAAACTGCCACCATCTGCTGGATCATGGAAAAAGGAAAAGAGTTCCAGAAAAACATCTACTTCTGCTTTATTGACTACCCCAAAGCCTTTGACTGTGTGGATCACAATAAACTGTGGAAAATTCTGAAAGAGATGGGAATACCAGACCACCAGACCTGCCTCTTGAGAAACATATATGCAGGTCAGGAAGCAACAGTTAGAACTGGACATGGAACAACAGACTGGTTCCAAATAGGAAAAGGAATACATTAAGGCTGTATATTGTCACCCTGCTTATTTAACTTATATGCAGAGTACATCATGAAAAGCGCTGGGCTGGATGAAACACAAGCTGGAATCAAGATTGCCAGGAGAAATATTAGTAACCTCAGATATGCAAATGATACCACCCTTGTGGCAGAAAGTGAAAAGGAACTAAAAAGCCTCTTGATGAAAGTGAAAGAGGAGAGTGAAAAAGTGGCTTAAATCTCAACATTCAGAAAACAAAGATCATGGCATCTAGCCCCATCACTTCATGGGAAATAGATGGGGAAACAGTGGAAACAGTGTCAGACTTTATTTTGGGGGGCTCCAAAATCACTGCAGATGGTGATTGCAGCCATGAAATTAAAAGACGCTTACTCCTTGGAAGGAAAGTTATGACCAACCTAGATAGCATATTCAAAAGCACAGACATTACTTTGCCAACAAAGATCCGTTTAGTCAAGGGTATGGTTTTTCCAGTGGTCATGTGTGGATGTGAGTGTTGGACTATGAAGAAAGCTGAGCACCGAAGAATTAATGCTTTTGAACTGTGGTGATGGAGAAGACTCTTGAGAGTCCCTTGGACTGCAAGGAGATCCAACCAGTCCATTCTGAAGATCAGTCCTGGGTGTTGTTTGGAAGGAATGATGCTAAAGCTGAAACTCCAGTACTTTGGCCACCTCATGTGAAGAGTTGACTCATTGGAAAAGAGTCTGATGCTAGGAGGGACTGGGGGCAGGAGGAAAAGGGGACGACAGAGGATGAGATGGCTGGATGGCATCAGCGACTCAATGGACGTGAGTTTGAGTGAACTCTGGGAGTTGGTGATGGACAGGGAGGCCTGGCATGCTGCAATTCATGGGGTCACAAAGAGTCAGACATGACTGAGTGACTGAACTGAACTGATACTCAGTAAATCTTTAATCCAAATCTGTCAATGGATTGGTCTGTGTTCCTTCCTTGTTGTTTGGCCAAAGGCCACCAAAGACTCCCACACACTCACAGACAATTTGGCTCAGTTTCCCACTGGCCTCCAAAGTCAAATTACCTGGGGGTTCTCAGTCCCTTGCTAGATCCCCAGGTTGGGAAATCTGTTGTGCGTCCTAGAACTTTCTTAACAGAGAATTTATTTGGCATAATTATTCTGCAGTCTGTGGGTTGTCTGCTCGGTGGCTCCATGGTGGGGCTAATGGTGACCTCCTCCAACATGGCTTCTGCCACAGGCTTTGTGACCCAGGTCTGCTGCAGCCAGAGCCCCTGTCCCCATGGCAGGTCACTGCTGACCTGTGCCTCCACAGGAGACACTCAAACACTCAAAGGCAAGTCTGGCTCAGTCTCTGTGGGGCCTCTGGGTCCTGGTGTGCACAGACCATCCAAGTGTCTCTGCTGGCTATGGGGTTCGATTCTGTCGACTAAAAACAGATGTACGAGTTGAGAGTTGTGAGTTAAGTTTTACTTGGGCCAAAATGAGGGCCACAGCCTGGGAGGCAGCATCTCAGATAGCTCTGAGAGAGTGCTCCAAAGTGGCAATGGGGGAAAGTCAATATACACGGTTTTGGTGAAGGGGGAATTCAATGCTATGAAGCACTCATTTTACAAAAGGTTTTTGTTAGTCATGGGGATCTGAGGTCACCATTTAGGGATTTAGTGTTTCTCTAGATATGAAGAGATTGAGATCATAAAATCTGTTTCTAAAAACACCCAACTATCTAAAGACCTGTCCCACCAGATTCCCTGGAGCACAGAGGGCCTCACTCCACCCTGAACTCTCCTGTGGATGGTTGTTCAATATCGAGTTGCAATTTTGGAGTTCTCGCAGGAGAAGATGAGTGCATGTCCTACTCTGCCATCTTGTTTCTTTAATATTCATTAATAGTCCAAAATATTTTTAGTTTTTCAGTAAGAGGAAGCCAGTGTTTAGTAATTCTTTCAGTACTTTATTTTATTTGGGAATGACCTGGTTATTTGATAAACTTCCATCACTTAATTTAGCACTACTCAATTGTCAAATATATAATTTTCAAATATCTGGAGAGACTAAAATAAATAGACATTCCTAAAATATAATTATTCTTAATAGAGTTTATCTAAGGCTCTTATCCCCATTCTATTTTCTTTCCTTAAAAATTTTTGACATTGAGTTAATTTCCTTGCTGACAAATTTGCAACAGATATAATAAGATCTTATTTAGCTTATATTAAACCTAGGCACAATGAAAGTATTATACTGATTATTATATGGATAACTCTAAAACATGTCTATATTAATTAGACTAACAAACTTAAACAGACTATTTCCCAGTTCACTTGAATCTGAAATTCATTTAGCTTAATTCTTCTTGTATTTAGAATTGTTTGATTTGAAATGCTTTTTTCCCTTAGGCCAATTAAATTAGAGCTCATAGGCAAATTAATCTCAGCAGTTCTATCAAAGACAAAGAAAGACACATTTTGAGACATACATTCAGTTCAGTTCAGTCGCTCAGTCATGTCTGACTCTGTGACCCCATGGACTGCAGCACCCCAGGCCTCCCTGTCCATCACCAACTCCCGGAGTTTACTCAAACTCATGTTCATTGAGTTGGTGATGCCATCCAACCACCTCATCCTCTGTCGTCCCCTTCTCCTCCTGTCTTCAATCTTTCCCAGCATCAGGATCTTTTCAAATGAGCCAGTTCTTCATATCAGGTGGCCAAAGTATTGGAATTTCAGCTTCAACATCAGTCCTTCCAATGACCATTTAGGACTGATTTCCTTTAGGATGGACTGGTTGGCTTTCCTTGCACTCCAAGGGACTATCAATAATCTTCTCCAACACCATAGTTCAAAAGAATCAATTCTTCAACATTCAGCTTTCTTTATAGTCCAACTCTCACATCCATACATGACTAATGGAAAAACCATAGCTTTGACTAGATGGACCTTTGTTGGCAAAGTAATGTCTCTGCTGTTTAATATGCTGTCTAGGTTGGTCATAACTTTTCTTCCAAGGAGTAAACGTCTTTTTATTTCATGGCTGCAGTTCCCATCTGCAGTGATTTTGCAGCCCTGATAAATAAAGTCTGCCACTGTTTCCACTGTTTCTCCATCTATTTCTCATGAAGTGATGGACCAGATGCCATGATCTTAGTTTTCTGAATGTTGAGCTTTTAGCCAACTTTTTCACTCTCCTCTTTCACTTTCATCAAGACTCTTTAGTTCTTCTTCACTTTCTGCTATAAGGGTGGTGTTATCTGCATATCTGAGGTTACTGATATTTCTCCCAGCAGTCTTGATTCCAGTTTGTGCTTCTTCCAGCCCAGCGTTTCTCATCATGTACT
>NW_011494796.1:3753344-3758264 GCF_000754665.1 Bison bison bison | reverse complement strand
AGGTCAGGTGGTCTGGTATTCCCATTTCTTTCAGAATTTTCCACAGTTTATTGTGATCCACACAGTCAAAGACTTTGGAATAGTCAATAAAGCAGAAATAGATATTTTTCTGGAACTCTTGCTTTTTCCATGATCCAGCGGATGTTGGCAATTTGATCTCTGGTTTTTCTGCCTTTTCTAAAACCAGCTTGAACATCTGGAAGTTTATGGTTCACATATTTTTGAAGCCTGGCTTGGAGAATTTTGAGCATTACTTTACTAGCGTGTGAGATGAGTGCAATTGTGTGGTAGTTTGAGCATTCTTTGGCATTGCCCTTCTTTGGGATTGGAATGAAAACTGATTTTTCCAGTCCTGTGGCCACTGCTGAGTTTTCCAAATTTGCTGGAATGTTGAGTGCAGCACTTTCAGAGCATCATCTTCTAGGATTTGAAATAGTTCAACTCTAATTCCATCATCTCCACTAGCTTTATTCAGAGAGACACAACAAGATATCTAGCTTCAATTCCTGTTTGTTTTTTTTTTTTTTTCCATAAGTTTAGAGATGGTCTAGAAGTGTTCATGAGAGTTCTGGTCTTAAGGTATAAGGAGTGAAACTCAGGTTCTCCTATTTTTGTCCTTTAATTGCTAAGTTGCATCCAATTCTTTGCAAGTTCAAGGCAAGAATACTGGAGTGGGTTGTCATTTCCTTCTCCAGGGGATCTTCTTGACCCAGGGATTGAACTCAAACCTCCAGGTTGGCAGGCAGATTTTTTACCACTGAATCACCTGAATTAGAACTTATTCTCTCAGAACTTTTTTTTCAAACCTTTCATAATAGCCCAGAATGGACTCATTCAATCCTTTGAATGTTGAATTATTGTTCAGTCTAAGGTTTTGGGGGAAAACTCTAGGTTAAGTTTGAGCACTTTTTGAGGTAAATCCTTGCATTCAATGTAAGCCTGAGATCCAAGATCCATTAAGGGATGTTTCCACCCTGCTTTCTTTATTCATTTCTTTTCTTCCTTTTCAGAAACTAACAGCTGTATTAACTGACACAGATCTGAAAACCCAGACTAATAGGACCAGATGGTTAACTCAAATTCCTCAGCAAATCTCAATAGGTCCTGACTCGGATTGGGAAATTCGTTAGCCAGGACTAAGTTCTGCTCAGGTCCTGGGTGGGAACTATAGTAACTTCTGATTTTTTTTTTTTTTTAATTCTCCTTTGCTGGAGAAAGGGGAGCAGTAGGAAGATGAAGAACTGGAAAAGAAAAATAATTCAAATAATTCAAATAGAAGAGGATAACTTAGAGGGAAAGACAGAGTGCTAGCAGCCTTTTTTCTGTTTGTTTTGATACAGTCTCGATAAGTTTCAAGTGAAAGTGAAAGTCGCTCAGTCGTGTCTGACTCTTTGCAACCCCATGGACTATACAGTCCTTGGAATTCTCCAGGCCAGAATCCTGGAGTGGGTAGCTTTTCCCTTCTCTAAAGGATCTTCCCAACCCAGGGATCGAACCCAGGTCTCCTGCATTGCAGGCAGATTCTTTACCAGCTAAACCACCAGAGAAGCCCAAGAATACTGGACTGGGTAGCCTATTCCTTCTCCAGCAGATCTTCCTGTCTGAGGAATCAAACCGGGGTCTCCTGCATTGCAGGCAGATTCCTCACCAACTGAGCTATGAGGGAAGCATAGTCTCAAGAGAAGCTTCTAGATACCAATCAAAGCAAGCATTCCATTCAGTCTGTTTGATCTTACAGCCAGCTTGTTTAACTGTGTGCTCAAAATGTATCAATTTTAGAATATCAAAAAACCAGAATTTGGTCATTTTAAGCTGAGGTCTCCTTTAGTATAATTTCCCCAATTAAGTAGGTACTTACAAGCATAAGTTTTATTTATTTATAACCCTGGCTGGGGTATTATTTAGAGATGGGCTTTCTAATGCCCCTTATAAAAGCATCAGATCAGCCTCTTACTGAAACACTCAGCACAGACCACTCAGTTTCCTACAATTGAGAAACCTCAGTATCTTTCAACAAAGCCCCACCCAGTACACTGCCACTGGGTGAGTGTCACCCAGTATCTTTCAACCAGCCCCCACCCCTGCCACCCCAGCATCTTTCCACTGGGTGAGTGTGTGTGTTAGTCTCTCAGTTGTGTCTGACTCTTTGCAGCCCCATGGACTGTGGCCTGTCAGGCTTCTCTATCCATGGGATTTCTCAGGTAAGAAATACTGGAGTGGGTTGCCATTTCCTTCTCCAGGGGGTCTCCAGGAGACCCAGAATTGAACCTGGGTCTCCTGCATTGCAGGCACATTCTTTAGGTAACTTTCAACTGACCCTTCCCCCCAACACTCCCGCTAGAGTATCTTTCGGCAGGGAGGGGACAGATGCATGCTCTACCACCAAATAAAACTCAAGATCATAAACCAATATGGGAAACCTGAGAACCAGAAGAGACTTACCAAATTCACCAGGACTCTCTGAGGAGATGGATGGACACAGGGCCTCTACTGGTACCAAGACTCCAATTCCTCATAGAGTTCAAGTGAAAGAGAAAAGTCCACTCAGTCCCTTCTTGGTTGCCATAAAACCGTTTTTTGTTTGTTTTTTTTTTAATGCACAATATGAGAGTTGCAAGTTAAGTTGCAAGGTAAGATATATGGGGCAAAATGAGGACTGCAACCCAGGAGACAACATCTCAGATAACTCTGAGAAACCGATCCAAAGAGGCAAGGGGGGAAGGTCAGTATATATGTGATTTTGGTGAAGGGAGAATACATGCAATCAAGTACATATTCTTCAAGAAGATTTCTACTAGTCTTGTGATATTTTTGAGATTCACAAGTAATACTCTTCACCATGAAAGATTCCAGTGCTTTTATAGATATGAGGAGATATAAGAATTGGGTTTATAAAATCAGTTCCTATCTATAGATTCAAGGGGTTAGAGCTAATAGACAGAGTGCCTGAAGATCTATGAATGGAGGTTTGTGACATTGTATAGGAGGCAGTGATCAAGACCATCCTCAAGAAAAAGAAATGCAAAAAGGCAAAATGGTTGTCTGAGGAGGCCCTACAAATAGCTGAGAAAAGGAGAAAAGCTAAAAGCAAAGGAGAAAAGGAAAGCTATACTCATCTGAATGCAGAGTTCCAAAGAATAGCAAGGAGAGATAAGAAAACCCTTCCTCAGTGATCAATGCAAAGAAATAGAGGAAAAAATTGAATGGGAAAGACTAGAGATATCTTCAAGAAAATTAGATAAGTAAATAAAATACCAAGGGAACATTTCATGCAAAGATGGACACAATTAAGGACAGAAATGGTATGGACCTAACAGAAGCAGAAGATGTTAAGAAGAGGTGGCAAGAATACCCAAAAAATCATGCAAAAAAGATCTTCATGACCCAGATAACCACCGTGGTGTGGTCACTCACCTAGAGCCAGACATCCTGGAGTGTGAAGCCAAGTGGGCCTTAGGAAGCATCACTATGAACAAAGCTAGTGGAGGTGATGGAATTCCAGTTAAGCTATTTCAAGTCCTAAAAGATGATGCAGTGAAAGTGCTGCACTCAATATGCCAGCAAATTTGGAAAACTCAGCAGTGGCCACAGGACTGGAAAAGGTCAGTTTTTATTCCAATCCCAAAGAAAGGCAATGCCAAAGAATGCTCACACTACTGCACAATTGCATTCATCTTACACACTAGTAAAGTAATGCTCAAAATTCTCCAAGCCCAGCTTCAATAGTACATGAACCACGAATTTCCAGATGTTGGAATTTAGGTTTAGAAACTTGGATTTAGAAAACACATAGGAACCAGAGATCAAATTGCCAACATCCACTGGATCATCAAAAAAACATGAGAGTTCCAGAAAAACATCTACTTCTGCTTCATTGACTACACCAAAGCCTTTGACTGTGTGGATCACCACAAACTGTGGAAAATTCTTAAAGAGATGGGAATTCCATACCACCTTATCTGCGTCCTGAGAAATCTGTATGCAGGTTAGGAAGCAACAGTTAGAACTGGACATGGAATAACAGACTGGTTCCAAATCGGAAAAGGAGTACATCAAGGCTGTATATTGTCACCCTGCTTATTTAACTTACAGGCAGAGTGCATCATGCGAAATGCTGGGCTGGATGAAGCACAAGCTGGAATCAAGATTGCTGGGAGAAACATCAATAACCTCAGATATGCAGATGATACCACCCTTATTGCAGAAAGCAAAGAACTGAAGAGCCTCTTGATGAAAGTGAAAGAGGAAAGTGAAAAAGTTGGCTTAAAGCTCAACATTCAGAAAACTAAGATCATGGCATCTGGTCCCATCACTTCATGGTAAATAGATGGGGAAATAATGGAAACAGTGAGAGACGATATTTTGGGGCTCCAAAATCGCTGCAAATGGTGACTGCAGCCATGACATTAAAGGACGCTTGCTCTTTGGAAGAAAAACTATGACAAACCTAGGCAGCATATTAAGCATTAGAGACATTACTTTGCCTGGTCTGGTCAAAGCTATAGTTTTTCCAGTAGTCATGTATGGATGTGAGAGTTGGACTATAAAGAAAGCTGAGTGCTGAAGAATTGATGCTTTTGAACTATGGTATTGAAGACTCTTGAGAGTCCCTTGGACTGCAAGGAAATCCAAGCAGTCAGTCCTAAAGGAAATGAGACCTTAATATTCATTGGAAGGACTAATGATGAAGTTGAAACCCCAATACTGATGTAAAGAACTGACTCATTAAAAAAGACCCTGATGCTGGGAAAGGTTGAAGGTCAGAGGAGAAGGGGTAAACAGAGGATGAGATGGTTGGAGGGCATCACTGACTTGATGGACATGAGTTTGAGCAAGCTCTGGGAGTTGGTGATGGACAGGGAAGCCTGGCGTGCTGCAGTCCACGGGGTCGCAAAGAGCAGTGCGTGACAGGGACTGGAC
>NW_011494796.1:3747697-3753244 GCF_000754665.1 Bison bison bison | reverse complement strand
CTGAATTGTTTTCAGGAGGTGCTGAAGAAATCAGCTGCAGCAGCCCATGATTTAATCCTTGTAGAGGTAGATGGCAAGCATCCATAGCAAGTGCCAGTTTGTAGCTGACAACACCATATCAGGAATTCAGCGTTGTTCTCTGCTGCTAGCAAATTGAGCAGTCAGCCTTGGTCCATGTAGGGAAGTCCTCAGGAAACCATAGATACAAACTGGAAGGGAGAAGTTAATATAGCAAGAATAGGGAAAATGGGCATTTGGGTTACTTCTTCATGTAATTCACTTGTGCCTCGGGGCCTGCTTTGGCCCAATCACATATATTACTTCCATTTGATGATGAAGTGTTGCTGCTCACAGTCACATTCAGCATTAGGGCTTGGTGTGTCACGTAACGCCCCATTTATGGTGGCAGCTCAGGTAATATGGCAACTTTATGGTTCATGGTGAAGCATTCAGTCCCCACTAAGACCCAGTAACAGACCAAGAGCTGTTTCAGAGCAGTCATCTGCAGGGAGTAGAAAGACTCTAAACTGGAGTCTCATTGTAGGTCTAGAACAAAGAGGTGTGTGTGTGTGTGTATGTTGGAGAGTTGGGGGTGGATGGGTAGGTAGGAGGTCCTGAGGAGAGTCAGAAATCTTTCATGGCAACTGCCTCAGGTGAGGGTCCTTACAGTTTCCTCTGCCAGTGTAGGAGGATTACTCCTCTCAGATAGGGGTAACAAGGCAGCTTCACTGGGGGTAGAGAGGCTGTTTCTTATAGGCAAAGAAGACTCATCAGAATTTAGGGGCTCAAAGTTCCCAGGTTCATTAGGTGCCCCCCCACATCCCCATTCCAGCCTTCAGGAAACCATTCCTTCCCAATGGAGTAAACAGTAGATACCCTGCAAATCTAGAAATTCAATTTGCATTATTAGACAGTCACTCACTGGATGAGATTCTACCTTTGATTTTCAGCCATCTCAGCCCTGGGGCTACTGCAGATAAAGGGTCTCTTTCAGGGCAAACAGAGAAGCTTTCAGGTATTTATTCAGTACTTGAGCTGGGAATTTGATTCTTGAGCTCATACTTTTTTTTCCCTACTTTAACCAGCATTGATAGGAGCAACCAGCCAATCTCATATACTTATTAGTCTGACAAAAATGTTTGAAAGTATCATATACATAGTACTCAGATTCTTGCTTCTTTATAAGTGTTTGGTTAGGAATATACAATGGTGATATTTTATGTATCTCAATTGGCCAGATTATGCCATAGGCATCTCTGCTTTCTTTACAAATATAGTCTTTAGTGTCCAGATTAGAGATCCAAACCCAGAAACCACAGAACCAATTCAGAAAATTTATTCCTAAGGTTTTTTTCCCTCTAGAATCACTCTCATTACCAAAATGTCTTTTAGTCAGAGTTCTCTGGAAAAACAGAACCCACAGGAGATATAATATATACATTACACTTGATTCTAGAACAATACAAGTTTGAACTGCATGGGTCTATGTATATGCAAGTTTTAAAAATTAATTACATACTATAGTGTTGTATATTACATGATTCAATTGATTGAATTCATGAATGTGGAACAGCAAATATGAAGGGATAACTGTAAAATTACATGCCTCCCTAACTTCACTTTGTTCAAGGGTCAAATGTATATTATATATAAATTATAATTATATAATTATTAATAGAATTTATACATGTTATATTTCTTAGAATGAATAACCAACTTATTAGAATAATTCTTTTTATATGTCTTATTATCTATAGTTATATGTAGATATATAAAAATGATTTATTTGGAAAGACTGGTCTCCTTGGCCAGTCTTATATATGTGTGTGTGTGTGTGTGTATGAAAAAAGTCAAAATGTTAGTTGCTCAGTTGTGTCCAACTCTTTGCAACCCCATGGACTGTAGCCCACCAGGCTTCTCTGTCCATGGAATTTTCTATGCAAGAATACTGGAGTGAGTAGCTATTGCCTTCTCCAGGGGATCTTCCTAACCCAAGGTTCAAACCCAGGTCTCCTGTATTGCAGGCAGATTCTTTATCATCTGAGCCACTGGGAAGCCCCATAATATATATATGATTATAAATATAACCATATAAATTTTATATAGTAGAAGTAAACTTCTATATGTAAATATAAAACATAAATATGTATACAGAGAGATTTATTCTAAGAAATTGGCTCACACAGTTATGGGGCCTGGGAGGTCCAAAATCTGAAATGTGGATCTGCAAGCTTGTGGCCCAGAAGAGCCAGTGGTACAGATAAAGCCCAAAGGCAGGCTAATGGAGAATTTTCTCTTACTTAGGGTGGCTGGTCTTTTTGTTCTATTCATTTCTTTAACTTATTGGAGAGGGCCACCCACATTATAAAGGGCAATCTGCTTTACCCAAAGTTCACTGATTTAAATGTTAATCTCATCCCCAAAACACTCAAGTTGATGGTGTAAAACTAGTTATTATAAGAATTAACAAGAAAAATCACATGATTATATCAATAAACATAGAAAAAAGGATCAAAGCATAATAGACAAACTGAGAACAGGAATGGACTTCTTCAATCGGATAAAGTGAAAGTGAAAGTCGCTCAGTCGAGTCCGACTCTTTGTGACCCCCATGGGCTATACAGTCCACGGAATTTTCTAGGTCAGAATACTGGCATGGGTAGCCTTTCCCTTCTCCAGGGGATCTTCCCAACCCAGAGATCGAACCTAGGTCTCCTGCATTGCAGGCAGTTTCTTTACCAGCTGAGCCACAAGGGAATCTGATAAGGAGTGTATAACATACTAACTAACTAACATAATTCTTAGTAGTAAAAGATGGGAACTAGACAAGGATGTCTACTTTTACTGCTGTTATTCATACATGCAGGAACTCTTGCAAATGTAAAAAGTCAAGAAAAAAAAAAGGACATTCAGATTTGAAAGGAGACAAAACTGTCTTTATTCAGATATTATTATTTTATACAGAAAATTCCAATCTCATTTTTAAAAACATCTTGGAATTAATAATTGAGTTTATCAAGCTTATAGCACCCAAGAGCAATATACAAAATCAATTGTGTTTCTGTATAATCATAATAGACAATTGCAAACTGATTTTTTAAAATAGTAACATTTACAATAACATTGATGAAATTCTTACATATAAATATAACAAACTGTATGAGGATATGTTTGCTGAAAAATACAAAATGTCAGTGAAAAAGATCAAAGACCTAAACAAATAGAATGACATACAGTGTTCACAGATTGAAAGGCTCACTTAAAATGTCAATCTCCCTAAATTGATTTATAGATTCAGTCTTAACAAGACTCTTTCTATATATAGACAAACTGAATCTAAAGTATGTATGCTAAAAATTAAAGAACTAGAATAGCCAAAACAGTTTTGGAAAAAAAAAAAAAAAGAGCAAAGTTAGAGGACTCATGTTACCTGATTTTTAAAATAAGTGATAAAACTCTGGTAATAAATACAGTGTAATAGTGTGGTAAAAGTATCAGTTCAGTTGCTCAGTCCTGTCCGACTCTTTATGACCCCATGGACTGCAGCACGCCAGGCTTCCCTGTCCATCACCAACTCTTGGAACTTGCTCAAACTCATGTCCATCATCCAACCATCTCATCCTCTGTCATCCCCTTCTCCTTTTGCCTTCAATCTTTCTCAGCATCAGGGTCTTTTCAAATGAGTCAGTTCTTCTCATCAGGTGGCCAAAGTATTGGAGCTTCAGCTTCAACATCAGTCCTTCCAATGAATATTCAGGACTAATTTCCTTTAAGATTGGCTGGTTGGATCTCCTTGCAGTCCAAGGGACTCTCAAGAGTCTTCTTCAACACCACAGTTCAAAAAAAGGTAAAAGTATGGAGACACCCCTCAATGAAACACAAAGAAAATCCAGAAATAGGCCAAACAAATATGGCCAACTGAATTTTGACAAAGTTTCAAAGGCAGCTCAGTCAGGAAAGAACAGGTTTTTCAATAAATAATTCTGAACAATGAACACCATATGCGAAAAAAAAAAAAGAACCTCAATCTATATACACCTCACACCACATTAAAAATTAACTTAAATAGACTTAAATGCGTAGACCTAAATGTAAAACATAAAACTGTGAAACTCTTAGGAGAAAAATCTTCATGACCTATATTAGTCAAAGAGTTCTTAGACATGACACCAAAAAGAAATGTTTTTCCATTAAAAAATTGATAAATTGACAGGTTCAATGCACGAGACAGTGTGCTCAGGGCTGGTGCACCGGGACGACCCTGAGGGATGGGATGGGGAGGGAGGTGGAAGAGGGGTTCATGATGGGGAACACATGTACACCCATGGCTGAGTCATATCAATGTATGGCAAAAACCACTACAATATTGTAAAGTAATTAGCCTCCAACTAAAATAAATAAATTAAAAAAAATAATAATAAAATAAAAAATAAAAACCCTTGCCCTGTAAAGGGTATTGTTAAAAGAATGAAAGAACAAGCCACAGACTGGGAGAAAATATTTGCAAATCACATATCATAGACCTTGTATCTAGAAACTAAAAAGAAGTCTCAACAATGAGAAAAATAATAATAATAAAATGAGCAAAACACTTTACCAAAGGAGATAGATGGCAAATGAACACATGAACAGATGCTCAGTATCATTAACTATTAGGGAAATGCCACAACACATCTATTAGAATGGCAAAAAGATAAATAAATGAAAGACCAAGGTGTTGACAAGAGTAGGAAGCAACTTTTAACATATATTGTTAGTGGGAATGCAGATGGCTACAGTCACTCTGTAAAATAGTCAGGCAGTTTGTTATAAAAAACTATAGATGCGCAGAACAACTTGGATGAATCTCTCGGGCATCATGGTTAGTGAAAGCAGTCATTCTCAAAAAGTACCTACCCCGTGATTCTGTTTATATGACATTTTGGAAAAAGCAAAACTGCAGTGATGGAGAACGGATCAGGGTTGCCATGGACTAAAAGCAGAATAAGGATTTGACTGCAAAGGGGCCGCATAAGAGGTTTCTTAGGGGTGTGGAAATTGCTCTGTGTTCTGTCTGTGGCTGTGGTTATAAGAATCTCTGCATATATAAAAACTCAGAATTGTTCACAAAGAAAAGTTAATTTTATTATATATAAAGGATTAGATATACATATATATGTTTAAAGTTTTATATATCAGGTTTATATGTGTATGTATATATATCTGAAAGTCATTATGTAATATGAAGTAGTTACCAATGAGCTAGAAATTTTTAAAGTTAGGAACAAAGAAAAAAAATCGTTTTAGAATGCTTAATTATACGTCATTTATCGATGAATAGAGTCTGTACGTTTTACAGAATTGTTGTGGGAATTGGATTCCTAAAATTATAGCTGTCCCGTTTCTTGGGTATAATTAGACGTGGAGTAGTGTGCTACATTGTTTAAAAGAGGCGGTGGGGGAGAAATGTCAAAGCTTTTCTGTCTGGCTGAAATGATAGGCCAAACAGCACAGAAATGTCTTTGGTTTTGGAAATTGACATTTGGGCGCAGATTGTCCAATTATCTG
>NW_011494796.1:3716369-3747597 GCF_000754665.1 Bison bison bison | reverse complement strand
TGGCTCACTCATTTTGTTCAGATTTCCAAGGAATGCATTTGTGGGAGTCATCATCGATCCAAGCACGTGTGCTCTAGGTGCTGCATGAGCAAAGTCACCACCTCCATCCCAGGAAGGTCAGTGAAAATGTCTTTGGTTTTGGAAATTGACATTTGGGCGCAGATTGTCCAATTATCTGGGCCATCAGCCTCAAGTCTGAGCTGTCCACACTGATGCTTTCTAGGCCCAAGGCCAAGGCCTCTAGGCCAGGAAACGCTTCACTGACATCAGGAGACCAAAACTGGAGAGGAAGAGAGGGAGGGGTCCTCCCAGGATCCATGGCTGCTTTGAAAGAGATATTTGACTCTTAAGGTTCGGGATTTGGCTTCACTAGTAGCTCAGCTGGTAAAGAATCTGCCTGCAATGCAGGAGACCTCTGTTCGATTCCTGGGCTGGGAAGATTCCCTGAAAAAGGGATAGGCTACCCACTCTAGTATTCTTGGGCTTCCCTTGTGGCTCAGCTGGTAAAGAATCCACCTGCAATGCGGGAGACCAGGGTTCGATCCTGGGGTTGGGAAGATGTCCTGGAGAAGAGAAAGGCTACCCATCCCAGTATTCTGGCCTGGAGAATTCCATGGACTGTATAGTCTGTTGGGTCGCAAAGAGTCGGACACTACTGAGACACTTTCACTTTCTTTCACTAAGGTTCAGGATAAAAAGTTTTACCTTTTCAAATTAGTTCATGATGATTCAGCATGTGGGAGTTAGTCGAAAATTTCAGTGTGTACTTGAAATGGAGACCAGGACTGTGGAACTGGAAGGCTTCTGAGTTGTTCTCTTTCCAACAGTATATCTCCTTCCCAACAGAGCCCCGTGTGAAATCCCTCCCAAACTGTGGAGCCCTCAGGTGAGAGGCCCCTTCAACACCAGCACCTCAGAGGAAAATCCAGCTGTGATTAGAGATGGTGCTCAATTTGGGACTTCAGTTTTTCAAAGAGGCTCCCATCTTCTTTACGATTGGATACAAATCTTACCTTCATAAAGTCTTCACTACCTAGAGGGAGATGACTTGCCAGGGTTTGGCTTTGTCACAACTTACTGGCTGATTTACAACTTGAACTCTGTGCCAACTTCTTACAGCAGCCCACGTGGACTGATAGAAAGGGTTCTGGAAATCACTTACTGCCCTAAATATCTCATCCATTGGCCTCCAAGGGTACCCCAAATGCCTACAATATTTACTCTTTGAACCAAGTTATTAAAATGAAAATGTTAACCAGGATGGAGTAATCTATTGAGTCATCACCACCCAAGTGGTTGACTACTCCACCAAGGAGAAGAGCCCTGATGAGATGGGACTGCTTTCAGGGAAGAAAGCATTTGGACTCTAGGACTTGGAGGTGGTCCTACGTTTGAGGGAGCTGCATAAATGTACTGAAGGCCTGAGAGATGGAGAGCAGCAAGGGCACATCCACACATCATCATGCTCATTACTCCTTTCACAAATATGGTCCTTCTTTCCCAGAGCACCTGTCGGGTACCTGACGGTGCCTTTCCTAGTGTTGCTCACCCAGAACGAGTTAAGAGAACTGGTACGGTTTCCATCTCCTGGCAGCTGACACATCAGCACAGGCTACCCTGTGCCAAATCGAAATATTAGAAACAGACATCAATTAATAAACTAGGGGTTTATGTTTTTACATTAATGAAAAGCAAATGGGCCAGCGTGTTTGGCAGAGGAATATGAGAGGAGGGAATTGTGGTGGTAAATCAACACCCCTTATCTAAATATTGGGGCAATTTCTTAGTGATAAGTATCCCAGAAATGTTTTAAAACCTGGGATGCAGAGTGCTCTGGTGAGCAGACAGGGAACAGGCATTCCAGTGCAGACATGGCTTTGGGAAAAGAGTGGAACAGGAACAAAATGTGAAAAGATAAAGTGCTTGAATATTTAAGTGCCGGGTGGCAAGATGAAGGCATGGATGACAAAAGCCAAAAAGGATGCAGGCAGTGTGGAACAGGCTCCTACTATGTCCCCTGGAAGCCCCTTGATCTGGGGGCAGCCATCTCAGCTCTCCAGCTCCTCAAAAACGATGGTCCTTGGAAGGACCCTCCTGGAAGATACTACTCTTATTAGGCCTGGGATTCTAGACATCCTGGACTAAGAAGTGGACAAGCTTAGCAACAGAGTATGGGGAAATTCTGCTGGTTCATGCCCAGAAACAGTCAGAATTCATTAACACCTAGTTAGCCCATCAACAGCATCTCTTCCCCAACTCCCTAACCCAACCCTTTGGGAGCATGGCCTGGCCTCTCTTGCTCCCTCAGGAACCTAACTTCTCTTTCTTTTCCAACTTATCTTTATGGGCCATTAAAAAAAATCTATTATGTAAATCTCCAAATACCTTCAAAAGTAGAGAGACTAGGTGAATGCACCTATATGGCGCTTCAGTAAGTCACAGATAAGCTTGTTATATCAACACACTGACTCTCCTCCTTACCCAGCTACCAGATTATTTCAAAGCAAATCCAAGACATCATACCATTTTGTTTATAAATAACAAAGTATGCATATCCAAAAAGTTAAAGACTCATTTTGAAAAAATAATAATAAGCTCAATATCATGACCACATCTATATTTTTAGCAAAAAGACTAAGAGCCATCATATATATGGGAAATCTCCTCACTGTGCACTCTGGAGTGGGGGATGCAAGAGCTACAGGTAAGGGCTCAAGCTCTGAGTTCCAGGATGGGGCCTTCCTAGAAATCTGAAACCTTGCCAGAATTCACTGTTAAAAACTTCAAGTTCCCTTGCTGGATTCTCTCTCCTTGCCTTCCACCTCTGCTTTACTTGGTCCTACTCTTGTTGCCCTCCAGCTCTACTTTAAGTCTAAAATAGAACAACAACAAAAAAACCTGCCTATGGGTGATGAATGCTCCCAGTCTCTATTTATTAGTCGTCAGGTCCTAGATCAAGACTTGGGGCAGTTTCTTTAGCCATGAAATGAGATACAGCACGACACGGTAGGGCCGTGGTGATCACTGAGGACAGTATTGGTCAAGCACCTGCTTCCCAGTGGGCGTTCAGAACTGTCCCTCTGACTTTGATTCTGGACTAGATGACATGCTGATTTGTTGACTGAGCATCAGATGTCAGCTTGTTACATGCCCACCCAGGCAGTGCCCATCTCTGTGCCTATTGTTTACTCTCAACTTACCTGTACAATGACAACTGAGTTAAGTTTCGTATAGATAGTATATTGATTGGGTCATGAGTGTTAATCCATTCTGTTAATCTCTGGTGTATTTAGATCACTTGCCTTTAATGTGGTTGCTGAAGTATGAGGACTTAAATCTGCCATTTTACTGTTTTCTGTTTCTCATTCCGCTGTTTCCTTTTTCTTTCTTTCTTGTGAGTTTCTTAAACATTTTCTGGGGACTTTCTTGGTTCCAGTGGCTGTGACTCTGTGCTCCCAATGCAGGGGGCCAAGCCTTGATCCCTGGTCAGGGAACTAGATCCCACATACTACAGCTAAGTGTACACACGCTCAACTAAACATGTGCCGCAACTAAGACCCTGCACATCCACATAAATAAAGATTTTTAAAATGTTTCAGAGTTCTATTTTTACTTATCTGAAGTATCTTAAGTACATCTCTTTGTGTAGTTTCCTTAGGGAAAACTTAAGGCATTAAAATATGCATTCATAATTTACCAGTCCACTGGTATCACTATTTTAACACGAGTGAAAGTGGGAATCTTACCATTTGGGTCCCTTTACCATCCTCCCCACACTTTATCACATAATTGCCTTAAATATGTCCTTGACTTATATTAAGCACCTCACTAATTGATGGTTCAATTTTTGTTTCAACCATCAAACTTCAATTTTAAAACTCAAGAGGAGAAGGAGAGTGTATTTTATTTTACTCCATATTACCCATTTCATCATTTCTTCCTTTCTGGTGTTCCAAGTTTCCTTCTGTTACCATTTTTTGTTTCTGTTTGAAGAAATGTCTTTAGTCATTCTCCTAGGATTGGTCTGTTAGTAACAAATTCTCCTTATTTTCCTTTATCCTAGAATGCCTTTACTATCTCTTCATGCCTGAAAGATATTTTTGCTCGATTTGGAATTCTGGGTTGACAATTCTTTTCTTTCAACACTTGAAAAATATGCCACTTCTTTCTAGACTTGTGATTTCTGGTGAGAAGTCAATTCTCATTCAAATATTTGTTAGCCTGTAGATAATGTGTTATTTTTCTCTATGCTTTTTCTATGTCCTTAGTTTTCAAAAGTTTGATTATGGTGTGTCTGAGCATGGATTTCTTTAATTTATCCTGTTTGGGATTTGCTCAGCCTCTTAAATATAGGTTGATGCCTCTTTCCAAATCTGGAGAAATTTCAGGCATTATATCTTCAAACATTTTCCAGCCCCATTCTTCTTTTTCTCTTGGGATTCTGATGAAATGAATGTTAGACTTTTTATTGCTGTTCTACAGATTCTTGAGGATCTCTTCATTTTATTCAGCCTATTTTTTGTCTTTTGTTCAAATTGGGTAATTTCTACTCATCTGTCTTCAAGTTTACAGATTCTTTCCTCTTCTTTGCTATCAAGTACATTAAGAATTTTTAAATTTTGGTTATTGTATTTTTCAGTTCTACAGTTTCCACTTGGATGTTTTTCTATTTTCTTGCTAGGACTTCTCAGTTTTTAATTTGTTTCAGAAGTGCTTCCAATTACTTATTAGAGCATTTTTTATGATGTCTGCTTTAAAATTCTTGTCAGAAAATTCCAACATCTGAATCATTTCAGTTGATTATTTTTCAAGTTGTGATTCTGGTTCTTGGTATAATGAATGATTTTTTAAAAAATTATGCATGAAATTATGTATATGTATGACATCATGCATATGTATGATATTATAATTATTTATGACATTTGGGAATTATGTATGAGACTCTGAGTCCTATTAAATTCTTTCATTTTAGCAGGCAGTCATTTGTTTAGACTTAGCGTGCAAGTCAACTCTGCTTCTTTTGTGGGTTCCGTTCAGTCACTCAGTTGTGTCCAACTCTTTGTGACCCCATGGACTGTAGTACACCAGGCTTCCCTGTCCATCACCAACTCCTGGAGCTTACTCAAACTCATGTCCATCAAGTCGGGGATGCCATCCAACCATCTCATCCTCTGTCATCTCCTTCTCCTCCTGCCTTCAGTCTTTCCCAGCATCAGGGTTTTTTCAAATGAGTCATCTCTTTGCATCAGGTGATCAAAGTATTGGCGTTTCAGCTTCAACATCAGTCCTTCCAATGAATATTCAGGACTGACTTCCTTTAGGATGGACTGATTGCATCTCCTTGCAGTCCAAGGGACTCTCAACAGTCTTCTCCAATACCACAGTTCAAAAGCATCAATTCTTTGGGGCTCAGCTTTCTTTACAGTCCAACTCTCACATCTATACATGACTACTGGAAAAACCATTGTTTTGACTGTATGGACCTTTGTTGGCAAAGTAATGTCTCTGCTTTTTAATATGCTGTCTAGATTTGTCATAGCTTTTCCTCCAAGGAGCAAGCATCTTTTAATTTCACGGCTGCAGTTACCATCTGCAGTGATTTTGAAGCCCCCCAAAATAAAGTCTCTCACTGTTTCCATTATTTCCCCATCTATTTGCCATGAAGTGACAGGACTGTATGCCATGATCTAGTTTTCTGAATGTTGAGTTTTACACCAATTTTTTCACTTTCATCAAGAGGCTCTTTAGTTCTTCAGTTTCTGCCATGAGGGTGTCATCTGCAGATCTGAGGTTATTGATATTTCTCCCAGCAATCTTGATTTCAGCTTGTGCTTCATCCAGCCCAGCATTTCGCATGATGTGCTCTGCATATAAGTTAAATAAGGAGGGTGACAGTATACAGCCTTGACATAGTCCTTTCCCAATTTGGAACCAGTCTGTTGTTCCATGTCCGGTTCTAACTGTTGCTTCTTGACCTACATACAGATTTCTTAGGAGGCAGTTACCTCTTCGTGGGTTACCTCTAGGCTAATCTGAAACTCAGGGTGATATTCTCTACTGTAGATCTCAAACTTTTTTGTCACGTTAATTCTGGTCAGTTTCATGTGTGGGAACTCACTGTTTTGTTATTTCTCAAACGCTGAGGTTCCTGGCCTGTCTGTCTTATTCTTTCCACTATTCAGAGGCTTCTTATGTTTGTTCTTTTACAGTAAAGATTTTTAGTTGTTCTTAAGAGAAGAATACGAAGAAATAAGCCTCCTCCATATTGCTTGGCTGGCTTACCACATTCAGAGGATTTTTCTGGGACCAGGTGAGGCTGGCACCATTCTTGGACTTTTCCAGGGTCAGAGAGCTGCTTTCTGATTTGAGATGGCTCCTGTTGAAGATTTAAGGTCCCTGAGAGTATTGGAGCCATCATGGAACACTTTCTGGATTCTACAAACATGGCTGAAAATTACTGCTGCCAGGGGCATCCTGGCTTGTCTGTGCTCATGGTGCCTGCCCCCTCACTGTACCAGGGAATCAACCACAGTGTCCTCACACAGAACTTCTGGCCCCCTAATGCCACAGTTGTGCCGCAGAACAGTCCCAGTATCCTACTTCCGATTCCTGGAGACTGCAAAAGCCAGCAATGGGGAAAAGAAACCAGTTCCAGAACTGTCAACCCTGTGAGCACTTGTTGAGTTAAACTCCCCAGATTGTTAAAAGGTGAGGTGCATACAGCATTTCTTTATCTCTACCTTTGTTTCAGAGCAGAAAAATCACACCCAGTAGTGAAGTATTTGCTTTAAAAAGAAAAGGTCTTATAAGACTCCAATAATAATGTTTTCTCACAAAGGAAACCATTGCTATACGGCAATACTATCATTATAGGTAATCTTTTATCACCTCACCTTCTTCAAGTTGGTGAATCTAAAAGTTATTTCCCCAAACGGCCCATGTCAGATACCAAAAAAGCTGCAGAATTTAAATCCTATAATTCATAGATCCCGATACAATTACCTCCAGGTTGACCTATCAGAAAACCGCAAATTTCCACAGAGGAAATGTCTGTTATGTCCCATCGACACCCTGCCTTAAAGATGTCACTCCAGGAGTGGGCTTTCTGGGCTCACTTCCTCAGCAGCACATCTCTTTGGTCTCTAGCCCTTATGGAAATACCTTTTCTTTTACTCTGTACGATCCCCAGGAATTCCCCAAAGTAACTATTCCTTCAGGGAACCTTTGCTTGTGGCTTAGATTATATGGAATTGCATAGGATCTCAATCCTTTGCACCCTCTTTTAAAGGAAGTTAGGTTATTATAAGTAGATGGTAATAGAAAATGTGTCCTTTAGTGCAGAATAAAATCAAGATCAGAAGACTTTTTAAAGTTGTCATTAAAATCTAACCACCTCCTCAGGCTCTGCTTCATCCCTGGAATTTTCCTCTTGCATCTGAGAGTGAAGAGAAGGGGACTTTCAAAGGAAAAGCTCCTCATTTTGGTAGAAATGTTCCTATTGCTTGTTGATTCTATTCATTAACTTGTCCACATACTTGCTCCTCTTTTGATAAAGAGGAAATTCAATAGAGGTGAAGAAAATGTATAAACAGCAAATCAAGTCACATCACTGGCGGCTGAGCATCCACCACCTTCACCTCTCATTTTGGGTGCATCCGTAGTTCCCAAACTTTTATCTGTGGGCAAAACTTCTCATAAGTAGCCTTGATTTCTTTATGTAACTCATGGAAAACTGCAGAGTTTCCATCAACAGAAAAGGGAATTCCAGCCCCAGACTGCTAATAGGGGTAATTTGCCTTTATAATGACATAGAGCATGTAATCAGATGGCCATGGGTAAACCTGGGCAGCCAGACCCTAGGAATTCCTGCTTTCTGACTGTTGTCTTTTGAGGATGGTCTCCTGGGGCCTTTGAGCCAAGACAAGGAGCCTCCTAACTGCCCGTGACCCAGGTCAGGGAGGGTCCTGCCCAGGACCACAGCAGAGGGAGTGAGTGCACAGGGTGGCTGGCAGCAGTACCCTCAAAGGCAGGCAGCAGGCTGGGGGAATTCCTGGCCACTTGTGTGTGGCGACTAGAGCCGTCGGACTTTGGGATGAGTTGGACAATGCCAAGCATGAGGAGTTGAGGGAACCAAGACAATCTGTTCAGCTAGTGAGGGGCACCCATGTGCTGGTCTAAAGTGACCACTTAATAAGAGGCCCTTTCCAAAGCCATGCAAGCTCATGATTCAGCAGGAATTAGTAAGGAGCTTTGACAGTCACATATCAACAGTGTAACAAAAATCAGAGATCCACATCACGGCTCAAAGCCACGCTAAACTCCTCAGAACAAGGAAACTTGCCACCTGAACTATATGGGGCACCACCTGCCTCTGGAGCCCAGGAAACGAAGGGTGAGAGGCATGAGCATGCATCGGGGACACAGAGGAAGTAGGGCCCAGTGGTTCCCAGAAGCCCTCCCGGGAGTGCACACTGTGCCTGCCCCTTGTGGGCTCCTTTTTGGGAAAGGTCAGTTCAGCCACTGGGAACAAGGACAAGCAATGCCTTGCCCTTGATTGAAGGGAGGAGCAGAAGCCCCAACATCTTCCCCTGAGTGCCTGTGCCCTGATCGCACACACTCCTGAGGACGGGTGCCCAGCTGTCCAGCCCAATGCTGGAACACTAAGCCAGATGACTTCCCAGGTGCTCGGAAGAGGCCGTGGCCTTACCAGCTGTCTCAGCATATGCATGACCTGTGTGGCACAGTCCCCTTCTCCTGTCCTGTGCCTGTGCTTGCATGGTCTGTGCTCATCTGTCCTCACCTCCTGGCTCTGTCCACTGTTGACCACCCTGGGATCCTCATCTCCCTCTGGCATGGGGCCATCTAGGCAGTCCACAGCCTCTGGGTTCCCCGGTTGGCTTCAGGAGTGGCAATAGGGACAAGGTACAGCCCTAAGTGTTTGGAATGTCACTGGAGGAGTGGGAAGGGGAGTGGGAAATGTGGTAGCTTCTCCTTGGAAAAACAAACACCCTCAACAAAAGCCCAGAGGCCTCAAGTCCCAGATTGATGCAGACACAGCTCCATCCACAGGGGGCTGATCTGCAGCCAAGAATGCTTCAGAAAATTACATGAAGTAGGGATGATGTGTGCACATTATGAGCGCCCCCAAAGGACTGGAAAAGTACAGTCCAGATGCTTCCAACTTGGGGTAGAGGGAGAAACCTGGAACACCCTTGGAAATGGGGGTCAGGAAGGAGTTAGGCCATCAGTTGGGCCAGCCCAGTGGCACTCGTTGGGGGTCCCAGAGGGTTGGTTCAATGGGAGGAGAGGAGTGGAGAGTAAGGGATAAGGGGACAGGGAGCTGCCAATTTTCAGGACTCCACTAGCCTTACCAGGCACAGAGGCAAATGCCCTCAAATGCCTTTCCCTACCTGGCTTCTTCCCCAGGGAGCGCAGAAAACTGGTACAAGTTTCTCAGGAACTTTTAATACTTCTGGGATATTCCCTAAGAAAGATGTTCAGTGATGCTTATTAATCCCTAATCATCAGTAAATAAAGAGCTCATAGGCCCAGATTGGATTTTCTGAAATGTAGAGGATTTTTTTCCACAATTTTTGGAAATCCACAAGAATTCCTTTATCTTATCTCGAAGCATATTGGTTTGAGTGGATCTTTTCATTACAGATATCAAATCAAGCAGTTGGCTTCTGATGATATTTCCTCCACTGTCAGCCCACTCCTTTTTCCTCTGCAGCTTCACCCTACCCTCGTTTTTGAAGATTTCCCTGGGTAAAGTCATCCCAAGATTACTCATAAAGCATCATTCTAGAATTTTACAGTAAGAAGTCTCTAAACTATCATTAAGTCACATGCCTTCATTTTAAAGGAAGAAATTAGGCCACAGGTCATGAATACAGGGCAAATAAATAATGCCTTGTCTCAACTAAACCACATTTTAGAAACCAGCACACAAGTCATATGCAACGTCAGACATTAGCATTGTCTTTAAAGATGTTATCACACCGATGACAAATTATAGTGAGTGAAGCATGGTGTAGCATTTGAGATGGGGGCAGGAAAGAACATGAACAAACTGTGGATGACTGTTGTTTGATGATGGAATTTGCAAGATGAAAATATCAAAGCTCAAGACTTGAAAAGCATAATATTCCACATGAAAGAATTTAAGTAGCAGAAGAATGTTCATGACTATAAAAAAGAGGGTAGAAATAGTACAGTGCAGTAGATTGCCAATGTTTGTTAAAAATTGATCAGAAATACAACAGTGAGGATTTCTAACTAATTATGAGAATGAGCCTTATCTCAACCAAATGAGATAAGTGATAAAAAACTGAGACAAGTGACATTTCATTCAACATGTCCCAGACGATCTAACAGAAAAATTCCATTTCCTTTCTATTTCAGGAAGCTATGGGAGGATGTGTTTCATAAAAAAAGAGAGAGTAAAGCAAAAATAGGACAATGTGTACTCCAGGAAATGAGATCCAATGAAGAGGAAGGTAAAGGGTATTTGTGGAATGATGATGAAGGGAACTCTGATGCCAAGGGCTATGCAGCAGCCTTGAGAACTGTCTGTGAAAACTGAAGGGAGATGGGGACTCTGGTGTGGGGCTCCATCATGCAGTGGTCCTAGGAAGCTGGCAGGCATCTGCATGTGAGAGCCCACTGTTAGATACTCAGGAAATTTACAAGCCATTATTTTAAGTTACATAAACTGATATTTCACTAAATTATATTTTAAAACAAAGATAATAAATGCTAGAACTTCATCTCTTTCTAAATTACTACTTTTTCCTAATCTTTATGTTCCTGGGGTTACAGAGGGTTTAAGTATCTGGACGGTAAAAGTATACCATATGTGCCATTGTACATCTCTCCTCAGCTCTTTGTTCAGCGATGTCATATTAGTAGCTTGAAATTGGCCAGGGTGGAAGTATTTATACTATGGAAATCAGCAAAAGCTACAAATCGAGCTCTGACTTGTTATTCTGATGGTCCATACTTGAGAAAATAATGAAGAAATGATTGTCCGTCGTGTGTGCTAAGTCATTTCAGCTATTCTCCAGGCAAGAATACTGGAGTGGTTGGCATGCCCTCCTGCAGGGGATCGTCCCAGCCCAGGGACTGAACCCACGTCTCCTGCATTGGCATGGGTTCTTTACCACTAGTGCCACCTAGGAAGCCCAAAGAAATAGTTAAGAATGTAGATTAAACTTTAAAGTGTGCTCTGTTTGAAGTTTGAAGCTATTGTAAATAGCAGGAATGAAATGAGGAAGTATTTATTCTTCCAGCATTTGAAAATGAATATTTGACCAAAGAGGTTGCTCAAATCATATAGGAACAATACAAATGAGGTTTCCAAAAAATTCTTTATTTTTTCACTTTTGTCTTACTTAGTAACATAAATGGAAATATAACTAACAATCACCTAAGAACTGTACTCATTTGTTATGGATACAAGAGTCTGGCAAAAAGTAGGGAAAGAGTTCCGTGAAAATAGAATGGCTATGTGGAAACTACAATGAAGAGTACTGTATATTTTATTGTTAATTGTAAATTGTCTGCTATGATTTTTATGCTGGCTCAGATGCACCTTGGCCCAGGCCAAGAAAACTCTTACAGAGCCACCCTGAGAAGGAACCTGGGGCAGGAACAGGTCAGTCCACTGGCCCACATTCTTTGCACTAGTGTCACATGTGTTCAAGTGCACATAGCCTGCTGCGTGTACATAGATCTTTAGTGTGCACATAGATTGTTAGCACGCACATAGCCTGTGCTTATGTTTATAGAATTTTCATAGCAAGGCAGGCATCAGTCTTATTACCTTCCTCTTCCATTTACAGACATGGGAATCAAGATTCCAGGGGTCTATGTGTTGTACAAAGTCACACAGTGCCAGCTTGCCTCAGCTTGCAACTCTGCTCTATGCCCTACAGAGCTGCATACCTCCCTGGGATAAGGGGCTTGAAGCTCCGGAGGTGACTGGGATTGTGGGTGAGCCCACCACGTCTGCCCTGAAGGCTCTCTGTTCACCAAATGACATCACCTTCTGCATTGTGTGTTTGTGGTAATCCCATCCACCCATGCTTTCCATGAGAAAAGAAAGCAGGGCCCTCTTAATTGTCCTGCTAAGTCGCTTCAGTCGTGTACAACTCTGTGCGACCCCATAGACGGCAGCCCACCAGGCTCCCCTGTCCCTGGGATTCTCCAGGCAAGAACACTGGAGTGAGTTGCCATTTCCTTCTCCAATGCATGAAAGTGAAAAGTGAAAGTGAAGTCACTCAGTCGTGTCCGACCCTCAGTGACCTCATGGACTGCAGCCTTCCAGGCTCCTCCATCCATGGGATTTTCCAGGCAAGAGTACTGGAGTGGGGTGCCATTGCCTTCCTCCTTTAATTGTCCTACCTTCACCGTCTTCGAGAAACAGTCCCCATGTCTCAAGACCCTTCAAGCATGTATATTTCAGTGATTATTTCTGGAAATCAGGCCTTTGAAATTCCACTCCATTTATATGTGTCATCTATCTCAGTCATTTATTCTACACACAGTTTTCTGTCCATCCAGAGAAGAAGCTTCCAACCAGTCTGCTGCATAGACACCACAACCTTCATGGAGACTTGCAGAACACCCAGGAGAGTGTGGGATTACAACCAGCAAGGTCAGTGAACACGCAGGAGCAACACATAGAGGGGAAGTGTAGATGAACAAGTGTACATATATCTACCCACCCTCAGGATTGGATGGTCCAGACAGCCCCCAGCAAGCCTCATCTGTTTGTACTCTCTAGAGTCAGGGCAGAGTCACAAATCAACTCATATTCAGTCCCTGAATCACATTAAGGTTCAGAAGCTTACAAGTCTGACCAGGTAAAGCCCCCATCCCGTATTGTGTCCAGGAAGAATTATAGATTTTGTGCAGAATGCTTTTAATTTTTATCTGTGTCAGGGCAATGCTCATCTTGCTAAGCCATAAGTTGTGTGGGGACTGGTGGCAGGGCACCCTGGGCAGTCTTGATCAGGAGCACCGTCCAGTGAGCCAAGATGGTCCTTTTCTGTACTACACAGGTATCAAGAATCAGATTTCAATCCCTTTTTGCACCTAGAGGGTTGACTACTGGAGACAACCGTGGTCTTCTCAGCCTCCTGGCACACACCTGAGTTCACTTCAGTGCTATTTACAGACCTGAGCAGTTTATGGGGTTCTCAAGACAAGAATACGGAAGTGGTTTGCCGTTCCCTTCTCCAGTGGATCACGTTTTGTCAGAAATCTCCACCATGACCGTTAGTCTTGGGTGGCCCTACGCAACATGGCTCACAGTTTCATTGAGTTAGAAAAATGAAATGCAAAATGCTGGGCTGGATGAAGCACAAGCTGGAATCAAGATTGCAGGGAAAAATATCAGTAACCTCAGATATGCAGATGACACCACCCTTATGGCAGAAAGTGAAGAGGAACTTAAGAGCCTTGAAAGAGGTGAGTGAAAAAGCTGACTCAAAACTCAACATTCAAAAAACAAAGATCATGGCATCCAGTCCCATCACTTCCTTGCAAATGGATGGGGAAACAATGGCTTCAAACAGAACACATTTTAACATTTAATCTACATTCTTAATCATTTCTTCCAGTTTATCTGAAAAGCCAGGTAGCTCAGGTTTGGTGGAAACCTGGAATCAGAGAGACCAAGTTTGGAGTGAGGGGGTTAAATGACTTTGGACCAACCATACTTAGAATACAGCTTGGCACACAGTGCTCAATGATTGCTAGCCACTTGTTTATTATTAATATTCAAATTTACATAATTTTATGTAAAAAGTTGACTTTTATTTGGGGTACAGCTCTATGAATTTTAACACAACAGTTAGTCATATACAAATGCACACAGGTAGTCATATACAGATATGAGAGTTGGACCATAATTGTTTTTGAATTGTGATGCTGAACAAGACTCTTGAGAGTCCCTTGGACTGCAAGGAGATTAACCCAGTCAATCCTAAAGAAAATCAACCCTGAATATTCATTGGAAGGACTGATGCTGATGCTCCAATACTTTGGCTACCTGATGCAAAGAATTGACTCACTGAAAAAGACCCTGATGATGCGAAAGATTGAAGCCAGGAGGAGAAGGGGGAACAGAGTATGAGATGGTTGGAGGGCATCATCAACTCAATGGACATGAGTTTGAGCAAACTCCAGGAGACAGTGAAGGGCAGGTGTGTGTAGTCCATGGGGTCGCAAAGAGCTGGACATGACTTGGAAACTGAACAACAACAGTTAGGATCCAGAGAGCTCCCTCATCCCGATCAGCTCCTTCATGCTGCCCCTTTAGAGTCAAATTCTCCCCCAGCCCAACTTCTGGAAACCATTGATTTGTTTTCCATCTCAATACGCTTGCCTTTTCTAGGATGTCATACAAAGGACTCAGACAGTAAGTAACCTTTTGAGACTATTTCTTTTAGCATAATGCTGCTGAAACTCATCCATATCATATGTGTGTGTCGATAGTTCACACATTATGGCTGAATGGTATTCCATGGTGTATATTTCCATAGTTTGCTTGTTGAGTCATCCATCCAAAGACACTGCAGTCGTTTAACTTTGGGGCAATTATGAATATTTTGTCTATATGTGTTACTGAACAGGTTTCTGAACACTTTTTTGAATGTATTTCCATTTCTCTAGAATAAATACCTAGGACAGAAATTATTGGATCATATGGTAAGTATGTGATTGCATTTATAAAATACTGACACATTGTTTTCCAGCATAGCCACAGCCACACCATCTTGCATTCTCATCAGCAATGTAGGAGAGTGATTATTGCTGTTCATCCTCACCAGCAATTGGTATTGTCACTTTTTAAAAATTTTAGCCATTCTTATAGGTGTGGAGTGGTATCTTATGATGGTTCGAAATTGCATTTTTCTATTGATGTTGAACATCTTTTAAGTGCCTATTTGTTATCCTTACATCTTCTTTGGTGAAGTGTCCACTCAGATATTTTGCCTATTTAAAAAATCAGATACTTATTTTTCTACATTTGGTTAGGAGAAATTTTTTGTGTGTATTATAGATCTAAGTGCAAATATTTTTTCCTACTCTGTGGTTTGTCTTTTCATAGAGACTTTTACAAGCAAAAGATTTTAATTTCTGATGAAATCTGGTTTATGAAGTTTTTTCTTTTATTGATCCATATACTGGGGGCAGGAGGAAAAGGGGACGACAGAGGATGAGATGGCTGGATGGCATCACTGACTCGATGGACGTGAGTCTGAGTGAACTCCAGGAGTTGGTGATGGACACGGAGGCCTGGCGTGCTGCGATTCATGGGGTCGCAAAGAGTTGGACATGACTGAGCGACTGAACTGAACTGATACTGTTGATATCATATATTAGAACTTTTTGCCTGACCCAAGGTCATGAAGATGTTTTCCTATTTCCCCCATAAGTTTATAGCTTTAAGTGGTCTATTTTGAATTAATGTTTTTATAATGTAATAGGCTTAGTTCAAGAATTGCTTTTAGTTAAAAAAAAATTGCTTTTAGTTTTTTGATTTGTTTTGGTTTTTGCTTGTGTATTTCCAATTGTTATGTTGGCCAATATTAGCATGAATTTTGTACCCCTTCTTTATGTCAGTTTTCCTCTGTGAATCAAAGATCATTTTACTTACTTAAAATAGCAAGATATATGCAAAAGGACGTGGCCCCCTGCCTAGAATGTTGTTCATAGAAAAACAAAAAAATTTTGGTTTAAATAAATAAATTTATATTAAAAAATAAATAAATAAATCACGCACTGAAAAGAAAACTGCACAAGTCTAAAGATTAATATCTGTCATCTGAAACTAAATTCTGAAATCATAAGGTAAAATTTGCAGCACTAAACTAAAAATCACCAAAGACTAGTGATCACTGGCTCCAAGGTGGCCCCTCTGGAGACCCTCTTGGAGTAGAATGTCCCTGCCCTTTTATAGAAATGAGGTCAGTCCATTGTCCACTCCAGTTAGTGGTCAACGGACTTTCTGTTAAAATGTATTGACTTCAGCTGAGGTTGAAAACTGTCTTCATAAGCTGTGGAGTGTAGCATGTGTGGGTGTGTATGAAACCTACTCTTCTTGTGTAGACCCCCAGACTCTGCCAGTGCAGACCCCTCGTGGGAGCCATATGCATGTGAAGAATTTACCCTGGTGACTTTAAGACCATAGAACCCATCCAACAAAGGAGCTCATTTATTTTCTGACATGGTTAATGTCCTGATTTAATGGCCCTCTTATATCACACTCAGCACCCTAAATTATAGGGCAGCCCAGGCAATTACACTGCAGGATTTCAGATGCACCTCGCCCTAGAGCAGCAGCACGGTTGTCACAGCTGCCGCCAGGGCTCATGTGAGAGAGGCTGGAGGAAGCTTTCATCCCCTCGTGTGAGCAGCAAGCCTTGCCTCTCATTAAAGTAATTGTTTGCACCTCCTTGTTGCTCCAGATCACTGTCTCCTGAGATTTTTCAGCCACAGGAAATATTATTCTGAACATGTAACTGCTCATGTGAAAGTCTACAAATGTCTTTCTTGTTGTTATTACTAAAGAAACAGAGCCCATGTTTCTTGATTGTGTATTAAGGGGGAGAAAAATCCCATCTCCTTGGCATGCTCTGAAATGTTTCTGTTATAAAAGATCATTTTCCATAATGACCCTTTGAGATGAAAGTAGTTATGGCAAGGATTTCACACACTTGAGTCCCCAAACTTGCTCCTAAATACTACCAGACTTAGAGTGAGGCTGATTAGGGAGGGTTAGCACCTAACAAAAATTTGGTCAGATGAGTTTAAGGGATTTTTTTACCTCCCTGGCATTAGCTGTTAGATTAATGTAAGGTAGAGTTTACCATATTTACCATGTGCCAAGGGCCCACATCTAAGAGAACTGGTGGCGACTTCTGGGCTGACACTTTCTAAGAAGCATCTTTTAGCTTTGATCTATTTATTCAGTAAATAAAGATTGACCTTCAAGCAAACTAAACAGCTGAACACATAAATTGTCTGGGAAATGAAATTTCACTTTTAAAAATAACACCACACTCCAAAGTTTAGATTCTGCTTCAGAAATATGGGAAACAAAATAATGTATGTTTCAGTAAAGAAAACTGGTTCTAAAAATTAGCTTTTATTTATAACAGGAAAAAATAACCTAAAATCCTCTAATTATATCAATTTGATTAGCTAAAAGATCAAGTTGGAAGAGGGTCCCTCAGGGGAGAGAAGAGAAGGTGGGTAAAAAGACTTTATTTTCTGTTCCAGACATTTTTTCATTCCTTTCTGAACTCTCAAACTCTCTGCCTGACTCTGAGAAGGGATACATTGCCACTTTGGGAGGAAGAGACTCTTAAAAAGTAACAGAAATGCCACAGTAATCATGACTATGTCTTCCTTATGACATTCCCACTGTCACTGGCTATAAGATCCACACTTTTATGTTATTTCCAAGTTAAGTGAATTGGTTGCTGAGAGCCCACGGTTTCCTCATGTGTAAAAGGGGAATAAAATTCGATTATTATAGAGCTGTTGTGATGACTAATTGATGTAACATGTGTAAAGCCTTCGGCAAACAATGCCTTGACATAGAATGAAGATTCAACAAAATTTAGCTAGTATCATTATTGTTGTGTTCATTATCTGATGGATGATAGCTTGTTGTTTTTCAGTCAATAAGCCGTGTCTGACTCTTTGTGACCCTGTGGACTGCAGCACACCAGGCTTCCCTGTTTTGCATTGTCTACTGGAGTCTGCTCAAACTCATGTCCATTGAGTCGATGATGCCATCCAACCATCTCATCCTCCATTGTCCCCTTCTCCTTTTGCCCTCAATCTTTCCCAGCAACAGGGTCTTTTCAAATGAGTCAGCTCTTCACATTAGGTGGCCAAAGTATTGGAGTTTCAGTTTTATCATCAGCCCTTCCAGTGAACATTCAGGGTTGATTTCCTTTAGGATTGACTGGTTTGATCTCCTTGCTGTCTGAAAGACTCTCAAGCATCTTCTCCAGCATCACTTACTTGATGGATGGTGTTTTGAGGTTGTTCAAAATGGGAAATGCTATACTGTTTTCTGAGCTGATGGCTGACCTAATCAGTGACAATACAAATATGCTGTCATTTTCTTTCTCTCTCATACACACACACACACATACACATACCCTACATACAACTGGCTTTAATTATAAGTTATTAAGCATTAGAATACCTTGTTTCTTTCTGGTGCTTAATTATAAAACAATGGTAATTACTATAAAATAATAATTATTGTTACTATGTGGCACTGGAGTCAAGTACTGGTGGAATTTATAAGGGACATGAGTAAGCTGCCCTGAAATCCATATACAGCTGTGTTTTCTCTAAATAAAAGAAGCTGTGGAAAGAGAAACAAAAAGGCACAAAAGGCAAAGTACAAGGGAGAAAAAGCAGGTAATGTACTCTATCCCCTACTTAGAGCTGATCAGCCCAGGGGACTCGGGCCACTCCCACGAGCTCGCAGCAGAAGGGAGGCCCGGCTCACAGGGGCAACTTAGATCTTTAATGGAAAACAGCCCTCAGCCCCACTGGAACTGCAGCCCACTGTTGCTGATAGCATGTAATACAAAACACATTTGTCATTTTTCTTTATACCTAAATAAATAAATACCCAGGGGGGAGGGGAAGCTCACTCCATATTCGGGTTTGGTAATGTGTCTTGAACAAGAATGCACACCCAAGGGCTGGCACAGAAGATGTGGACAGCAATCAGCCAAATGAAACAACTGGAAAAGACCCACCACGATGGGACAGGGTGGAAAATGGCAAATGGTGTGGGCAATGGAACCAAATGAATCCCTTGAGAATTATATCATTTTCATCAGATTGAGTCATTGTGGGAAGATTTGGGGGAGCAAGTTAAAATCCATTACTTAAGGAGGCACTCAAGACTAAAGTCACAGTTTTATAGGTTGTGTGCAAATATTAATAAAACCCATGTCGGGTTTTACATACCAAGATTCTGAATGATTTGGAGTATGCCTTCTCTTGGAGATGTGCAGCAGAGAAGGGAGGTGCCTCAGACTGTGAAACTGTTGAAGAAGTTCTAGACTGCTGCAGTGGCACGTGGGAAAGATAAGGGATGGAGCGTGACCACTCTGAAGGCCCAAGGGTGGAGTGGGGAGCGTTGCCCATCTGGTGGAGGTGAAGTTACTATGTTCTGGGTTGTTGGCTAGATTCTCAGTTTTCTTAGCTGAGAAATAGAGCTGAAAGTGATGGCCATTCACTTAATG
The DNA here is from genome assembly GCF_000754665.1 of Bison bison bison. Lineage (NCBI taxonomy): Eukaryota > Metazoa > Chordata > Mammalia > Artiodactyla > Bovidae > Bison > Bison bison. The sequence continues at coordinate 3,728,305 of NW_011494796.1, read as the reverse complement.
ATATAAGTAATGTCAGGCTGCTGCTGCTACTGCTGCTAAGTCACTTCAGTCGTGTCCAACTCTGCACGACCCCAGAGACGGCAGCCCACCAGGCTTCCCCGTCCCTGGGATTCTCCAGGCTGCATTGTACCAAAAGTGTGTCTGTCAGGGACTCTTAAGAGTTTCCCAGCTTAGGAGTGGGGACTCGAGTCACTTGGCTTCCTGAGATAGGAAATTCACAGACTTTGGAACATATTTTTATCCTTTATGTCACGTATATCTCTATCACTGTGATTTTTTTCTAACTCCTCACTGAGCCTAAACTTTTAAACCTATACAACCTCTCAAAATGACATGATTGAAGTTGTGTATTTTCTTTCATTTAACTGAAAGCTCAACCATAACTGTGAAAACAAATTTAAATTATTTAGAAAAAAAGAATTTGAATTCTCAAAGTGTGGGGAGGCATGGCAGAAATGAAGAATTTGGCTCCATCTGCTTTTACTTGATCATGGACATGCAAGGCCAAATAATATTCATAGAGAAAAAGTTAACAGTGGTTACTTATCTATAAGGACAAATATTTTTCACAAATAAATGTAATCAGTCTTGCAAGGGCTAGTTTTCAAAACAAGTCTCAGGTCCAAAATGAAATAGAAAACGGGACTGTAGAATATTAGAAAATAAAAATAATGCATATATGTAGTAGAAACTATATGATAGAGCTAAAGCAACACTCTGAGGAAATTTCTTAGCCTTAAGTATTTAATTAATAGAAATTAGGGAGAGAGCAATAATACATTTGAGGATACTGCAGGGAGAGAAATAGGAAAAATAAAAGAACAAAAAAGTAAAAGAACTTTTTCCTCCTCTGCCTTAGTAAATTAAGCAATTAACCAAATCAAGGGAAAACCACAAAAAGAAAGAAAAATATGGAAATGAGAAAATTCTTAGCTACAAAGAAAAATTTTTAAATAATAAATGTTTACCTTGCTCAGTTCTACAAAAATAAATGTGAAAATCTATATGATTTTCTTAAAAAATATAAATTGGTAAAAATAGAAATCAGAAGAGATGGAAATAGAAACAAAACAATTTGCATAGTAGAAATTTTTAAAGTTATTAAAAAGTTACTTTCCAGAAAACCCCAAGTCCAGTTGGTACTGTAGATAAATTCTACCACATATCCAAGGTACAAATACCTTCAGTGACTTTTAAAATGTACAAGATTGTAAATAAAGAGGGAAAGTTTCCAAATTACTCTTTATTTCAGAATTTTTATTTTGATTTTAAGTTTATCTTTAGATTTACAAAACAGTTGCAAAGATAGTGCAGAGTTCTCACACATTCTTCTCCTAGATTCCCCTAATGTTAATGTCTTATATAACCAGAATATATTTCTCAAAACTAAGAAATTAACACTGGTATTAGAGTATTAACTAAACTACAAACTTTATTTGGATTTGACCTTTTTCTATTTCAGGATCCAGATCAAGATACTGTGTTGTACTTAGGAAATTAATTTTATGAGGCAAAAAAATTGTATAGTGATAACAAAATTTGACAAGGCCTCCTAAAGGAAAGATCTAGATCAACTTCACTAACAAAAGCTCCAAAGGGTTTCAGTAATTCAGCCATGCTTTAGAAGAGACATGCATCAAAGCGAACTGGAGTTCATTCCAAGAATATGAGACTATTTCAGCTTAGATAATTTATTAATACAGCACAGTAGAGGTCAAAGGAGAAAAACTAAATTTATTTATTCATAGCTTAAGAAAAGGCATTTATTAATTTCAACAAAACTCATAATTTAATGTCTTTACAAGATAAAAGGAGACAACTTACTTGCCATGATTTTACATACTTACACACATACACACAGCAATATTTTGCTTAATAATAAAGCATTAGAAGTATTTCTATTGATGTCATGAAAGAGATAAGGATGCTCACAATTACTACAACTATGAATAAATTAAACTAGAATTACTAGTCAATGTAATCAGATAACAGAAACAAAATGCATAAAAATTGGGAAAGAAGTAAATTTTTCATTATTTGCAGATGACAAAAGAGTATGCCTCAAGCACACACATACATATACACATAGACACATGGAGAATCAACTGAAAAACTACCATGAGGATTGTGGTTCAGTAACTCAGTTGCGGCTGACTTTGAGACCCCATGCACTGCAGCACTCCAGGCTTCCCTGTCCATCATCATTTCCTGGAGCTTGCTCAAACTCATGTTCATTGAGTCAGTGATGCCAACCAGCCATTTTGTCCTCTGTCATTCCCTTCTCCTTCTGCCTTCAATCTTTCCCAGCATCAGGGTCTTTTCTAATGAGGTAGCTCTTTGCATTCGCTTCGGCTTTGGCATCAGTCCTTCCAGTGAATATTCAGGGTTGATTTCCTTTAGGATGGACTGCAGTCCAAGGGACTCTCAAGAGTCTTCTCCAACACCACAGTTCAAAAGTGTCAATTCTTTGACACTCAGAATTCTTTATGGTTCAACTTTCACAACCATATATCACTCTTAGAAAAATCATAGCTTTGTCTAGACAGATCTTTGTCAGAAAAGTGATGTCTCTGCTTTTTAATATGCTGTCTAGGTTTGTCAGAGCTTTTCTTCCAAGGAGCAAGTGTCTTTTAACTTCATAGCTGCAATCACCAACTGCAGTGATTTGGAACCCAAGAAAATAAAGTACGTCACTGTTTCCATTGTTCCCCATCTATCTGCCATGAAGTGATGGGACCAGATGCTATGATCTTCATTTTTTGAATGTTGAGTTTTAAACCAGATTTTTCACTCTCCTCTTTCACCTTCATCAGAGGCCCTTTAGTTGCTTTTTACGTTCTGCAATAAGGGTGGTGTCATCTGAATACAGGGCTTCCCTGGTGGCTCAGAGGTTAAAGCGTCTGCCTGCAATGTGGGAGACCTGAGTTTGATCCCTGGGTTGGGAAGATACCCTGGAGAAGGAAATGGCAACCCACTACAGTATTCTTGCCTGGAGAATCCCATGGACGGAGGAGCCTGGTGGGCTATAGTCCACGGGGTCGCAAAGAGTCGGACATGACTGAGCGACTTCACTCACTCACTCACTCATCTGAATACATGATGTTATTGATGTTTCTCCTAGGAATCTTGATTGCAGCTTGTGCTTCATTCAGCCCAGAATTTTGTATGATGTACTTTGCATATAAGTTAAATAAACAGGGTGACACTATACACCCTTGATGTCCTCCTTTCCCAATTTGGAACCAGTCTGTTGTTCCATGTCCAGTTCTAACTGTTGCTTCTTGATCGGCATACAGGTTTCTCAGAAGGCAGGTAAGGTAGTCTGGTATTCCCATCTCTTGAAGAATTTTCCACAGTTTATTGTGATCCACACAGTCAAAGGCTTTAGCCTAGTCAATGAAGCAAAAGTATATGTTTTTCAGGAATTCTCTTGTTTTTCCTGTGATCCAACAGATGTTGGCAATTTGATCTCTGGTTTCCCTGCCTTTTCTAAATCCAGCTTGAACATCTGGGAGTTCTCAATTCACATGCTGTTGAAGCCTAGCTTGGAGAATTTTCAGCATTAATTTGCTAGCATGTGAGTTGAGTCCAATTGTGAGGTAGTTTGAACATTCTTTGACATTGCCTTTCTTTGAGATTGGAATTAAAACTGACTTTTTCCAGTCCTGTGGCCACTGCTGAGTTTTCCAAATTTGCTGACATATTGAGTGCAGCACTTTCACAACATCGTCTTTTAGGATTTGAAATAGCTCAGCTGGAATTCTATCACCTCCACTAGCTTTGTTATAGAGCTGCTTCCTAAGGCCCACTTGACTTTGTAATTTAATTGTCTGGCTCTAAGTGAGTGATCACACCATTGTGGTTATCTGTGTCATGAAGATCTTTTTTGTGTAGTTCTTCTGTGTTCTTAATATCTTTTGCTTCTGTTAGGTCCATACCGTTTCTGTCCTTTTTTGTACCCATCTTTGCATGAAATGTTCCCTTGGTATCTTTAATTTTCTTGAAGAGATATCTAGTCTTTCCCATTCTATTGTTTTCCTCCATTTCTTTTCATTGTTTACTTAAGAAGGCTTTCTCATCTCTCCTTGCTCTTCTTTGGAACTCTGAATTCAGATGGATATATCTTTCCTTTTCTCCTTTGCCTTTCACTTCTCTCCTTTTCTTAGCTATTTTAAAGTCTCTTCAGACAACTACTTTGCTTTTTTGCATTTCTTTTTCTTGGTGATGGTTTTGATCAGCACCTCCTGTACAGTGTTACAAACCTCCATCCAGAGTTCTTCAGTCACTCTAGCAAATCTAATCCTTTGAATCTATTCATCACTTCCACCGTAAGGGACTTGATTTAGTTCATACCTGAATGGCCTAGTGATTTTCCTTACTTTCTTCAATTAAAGTATGAATTTTGCAATAAGGAGTTCATGATCTGAGCCACAGTCAGCTCTCAGTCTTATTTTTGTTGAGTGTATAGAGCTTCTCTATATTCGGCTTCAAAGAATATAATCAATCTGATTTCAATATTGATCATCTGGTGATATCCATGTGTAGAGTCTTCTCTTGTGTTGTTGGAAGAGGGTGTTTGCTATGACCAGTGCGTTCTCTTGGCAAAACTCTGTTAGCCTTTGCCCTACTTCATTTTGTACTCTAAGGCCAAACTTGCTTATTAACTCCAGGGATTTCTTGACTTCCTACTTTTGCATTCCAGTCCCCTGTGATGAAAAGGACATCTTTTTTTTTTTTTAATTTTTAAACTTTACAAATTGTATTAGTTTTGCCAAATATCAAAATGAATCCGCCACAGGTATACATGTGTTCCCCATCCTGAACCCTCCTCCCTCCTCCCTCCCCATACCATCCCTCTTATTTTGTTGTTAGTTCTAGAAGATCTTGTAGTTCTTCATAGAGCCATTCAACTTCATCTTCTTTGGCATTACCAATCAGGGCACAGACTTGGATTACTGTGATACTGAATGGTTTGCCTTGGAAATGAACAGAGATCATTCTGTCATATTTGAGATTGCACTCCAGTACTGCATTTCAGACTCTTTTGTTGACTATGGGGGCTACTCCATTTCTTCTAAGGGATTGTTGCCCACAGTAGTAGATATAATGGTCATCTAAATTCATTTCACCCATTCTGGTCCATTTTAGTTAACTGACTCCTTAAATGTTGATTATAAACATTATGAAAAAATTTTAAGATAGCTAGCAACAAAATTATACAAAAATTAGTAGCTTTTATATGTTCAAGCAACAACTCATTAGAAAATATAGCATAAGTAAAGAGTTATAAGAAACAGAGACAGGGAGACTGTCTGGGATTATATAAGAAATGTTCAGGTCTTATATTAAAAATCTTTAAATAATACAATGGATTTAAGGGAGACTTTAAAATAGGGGAAATTGCTTTATCGTTTGAGAGAAAAACTCAATGTTTAACGATGGCCTGTGTGTGCTCACTTGTTTCCTACTCTTTGTGACCGCCAGGCTCCTCTGTCTGTGGAATTTTCCAGCAAGAATACTGGAATGGGTTGGCATTTCCTTCTCCAGGAGATCTTTTGGACCCAGGGATGAAATGAAACCTGCATCTCCTGGGCCTCCTTCATTGGCAGGTGGATTCTTCACCACTGAATCACCTTGGAAGCCCTCAAAACACTAATAGGATCTCCTTTTAAAAAAATTATGCAAGTTAGTGCTAATTTCACATAGGAAAAAATAGACATTTGATCATTCCATAAAAACTGTTAAAACTCAAGAGCAATGAGAGAGGATTTAATGCTACATGTTAAAATATTACAAAGCTGTAGTTTGGTCTTTCCCATCCATCCTCCCATCCATCCACTCACATCCTCTCACATCTTCTCATTCATCCTCCCATCTACCTTTCCACCATCTTTCCACCATCCTCCCACCACCCTCCATTCCACCCTCCCATTCATCTTCCCACTACCCTCCCACCTTTCTCCCACCACCCTCCCAACCACTTTCCCATCCATCCTCCCATCCATCCACTCACATCCTCTCACATCCTCTCATTCATCCTCCCATCTACCTTCCCACCATCCTTCCACCATCCTCCCACCACCCTCCCACCATCCTCCTACCATCCTCACATCCACCCTCCCATCCACCCCTCATCCACCCTCCCACCATCCTCTCACCCACCCTCCCATCTCTCCTCCTATCCACCCACACTCTCATCATCCCTCTCATCTACTTTGCTTCCCTCTGTTCTTATCTTTCCTTCCATATAGTATTTATTGAGGGTCTACTGTGGGGTGCAGTAGACCCTGGTGATGCAATAATGAACATGGCACAGTGACCCTCTTTCCAGAGGGGTGCAGATAGGGAAGCCATATGGTGTCCCACTATCTTTCTTTGGATGAAATCTCACCCAGAATCACAATACAGAAAGCCAATAAGTCCTAGATACCCTAGAGCTCCAAAAGGTCAAGTTTATAAACCACAGAGCTGTATCCTCCCATTTTATGTATAAGAAAACAGGTTCATCCTACTCCATCCTACTCCACAGGGGTGGGAAGATGAAAGGGAGGGTGGATTGGAGGGTGGTGGGAGGGTGGAGGGTGGGTGCTGGGAGGGTGGTGGGTGGTCTTTGTATACAAATAGACCAAAAGATCAAGGGAACTGTGTAATTAATGTAGTAACAGGCCAAATGCATATATGGGAATTTGGTATATGATCAAAACTACATTTCAAATCAGTAGGTAAAAAAGGTCAATGATTCAGAAATGGAGTTTGGGCACCAGGACAGCAATCTACAAAACGTGATATGGAGATTTCTATCTCATTTTATTTAACCAAAGTCTTCTTTATGGATGAAAAATTTAAACACATACACAAGGTAAAACTGCAATAATATTAGAATAAAACTCAGGAACATTTAAAAACACATGAATGGATAAAGAAAATGCAGTATACATTATATATATATATAAATATATTTTTATATATATACAGTATATATATTCCATATATTGGAATACTATCTGGCCTTAAAAAAGAAAGAAATCCCACAATATGCAACAACATGGATAAACCTGGAGGACATTATGTTCAGGGAAATAAACCAGCCACAAGAAGACAAATAGGATATGATTTCACTTATATGAAGAATCAAAAATAATCAAGCTCATAGATGCAGAGTAGAATGGTGGTTGCCAGGGGCTGAGGGGAGGGGGACATGGGGAGTTGCTAATGAGCATGTTTAAAATTTCAGTTATATAAGATGAATAAGAGAGATCAGAGATCTACTTTACAGCCTTGTGCCTGTAGATAACAATATGATATTGTGCACTTGAAAATCTGTTAAGTAGGTAGACCTCATGTTAAGTGTTCTTACCACAGTGTTAAATAAACTAAAAACTATAGTATAACATTTTAAAAAAGCAAATGTTATATATAATAAGAAAACAAACAAATAAATATCCTTGAGTGTTTTTGAAAGGCCTTTCTACACAAGACATAATAACCTGACATAATAAGAGTTATGAATTTGATCACATAATTCTGTTAAGGAAAAAAGAGCATAAGCAGAGTCAAAAATAAATGACAGCCTAAAGGGAAATGTTTGTCACAGATTAGATAGAAAAAGGGCTGATTTCCATCTCATCTTCCATGAGCTGTTGAGATTTAGTAAGAAAAGACAATAAACAGAGAAAAAGTAAAGCTATTTCCATGTAAAAAGAAATGCCCAAAAAATGACGGCCCAACCTTAATTGTAATTAAAAATTTTATTTTAAAAAGCATAAAACTTTTACCTTTCAAATTGGCAGTTATAAAGAGTTTAATTTTTCATACTGCTGTGGTGAAGCAGACTGGCATTTGCCAGCTTTGACAGGTGCAACTTCTTGGGGGGTAAATTTTGCACTATCTGCCTTTTGACTCAGTTGATATAGGATTTCATCCTTCATTACATTCACAGTGGTGTGTAAAGACATACACAGAAGAAGATTCTCAGCTACAATGTTTGATCCAAACAACCAAAATGGTCATCAGCTAGGAGACTGGTTAAGTAAATTATAGTATACCCCACCAATGGAATATTACACAGCTGTATAAATGAATAAGGAAATACAACTCCATTTTTATGAAAGAAAGAAAAAGCAAAACTAAATGAGATATTGTTTAGAGATTATTACATGTGGAGTAAAATGATTTTTATAAAGTAAGATAGTATACAAGATTTAGATAGAATCTGGTTTTAAGCTGCATTTGTGGGCTCCGGGGTTTCAGTTTTATTACTGGACTTAATACCCCATACTCTTTATATATTCTGTTGTATCTGTCAATTATGTAATAATAACTGTTTTTAATGAAAAAGGTGGCCCTAGGCAACAACACAGGCAGTAGTCACACACAGGTTCTGGGGTCAGAATCCTGGGTTAGCCCCTTCCGACTGGTGACCTTGGGCAACCCATGCCTCTATTTCCACATATGCAGAATGGGCTTAAATAATTGCATCCAATTTCTACGACCATTGAGAGCATTAAAAGTATACATACAAGCACTGATCTGGTATCTTGCCATTAGTGTGTAAGCAAAGCAATAACCTGCAAAATCCATAGGGAAGTTGCAGAGAGCAGGGAGGCAGAAGTGAGTGAGTGGCCACTCCCTTTGGTGCAGAAGGCAGAAGAGGACTGTGCTTTGTCTTAGAAAATTACACTTATGCCTGGAGAGGAGAACTCCACTGGGAATTTAGGATGTAGGTAGACTTGCCTTTCATTGTACAGTTTGACTTCTTTTTCTCCATGTGTATGAATTTCCTTTTTAATTAAACAAATAAATCTAGTATTAGGCCAGTAATAAGCTGAAAGCTTTTCTGCTCTGGTGAGGAGGAATTCCACATGCCCACAGCCTTTCTCTCTGCCCACTGATGCTTAAGCTATCAATAATCAGAGAGCTTGATGTCATGCCAGTTCCTGGTGGTGTTGACAGGCTCCAGCTCAAAAGTCCCTTTATTAGACCTTGTCCCTCAGTAAAGCTTGCAAATTACTCTGATCTTAGTAGACAAAGCCATCCCTCATTCTCTGAATCTCTGAGCATCCTACACAATAACATAAGAATTGGTGAAAATTACCCCAGATAAAGCGTCCTTTAGAACATCAAAGTCCCCGATTTCCAGGCTGTAGGCTGCAGGTATGTGACAGGGCTGACAGGCCAGATGGACAGCAGAGATAAAGCAAAAAGTGAAATTCTCCAGGAAGGGAGCCTGCGTTGGATTTGGTGCTAGGTTTTCTGTGGAGGGGATTAATGTTATTTTCAGAGGCGTGAGCACACATTGCTTTTACCTTGAAATCCAGGTAATCAGCAGCAGATAACAATCAGAGAAGGAAGCCTTTAAACGCTCTGTGAGCTGCAAAGCCTTTCTCCTCTCAAGTTTGGTCAATTCTGAACAAGGGCGTTTCAAATTATGCACACATATTTTCCATGTTTTGTCTAAATTCTTTGTTTCTAACTTAATTTATGATGTGAGTGTCTTTCCCTCACCACCATCTTCACTGTGCTTTCAGGGGCAATGTTGCCTGCGGTATGGAGGATGGGCTCTGGCAAACTTACCACTTTACTTGGTCGACTTAAACGCCGTATGTAGAAATACAGCCCAGATGGAAACTTGCACACATTCTCCAAACTACGCACACATCTGATCTGAAACCAGCAACATGAGTTAGACGTTTAAATACCTTCTCTGAGGAGAGCGATGGTGTTTCACAACTCACAGAGAAGTTGCTTCATTTGACCACTGAGCTCTAGCTGTCTTTCTGGAAAGGAAGTATTTTACCATATAACAAAAAGAAATGTGAAACTTTTTATATTTAACAGCTGGACTATTGGCTTAACTCTGACTATTCTAGCATGAAGAGTTCTGTTCATAAAAATAAGCTCCACTCACTGAATTGGAACATGATCTTGTTTAACATAGATTATGGAAAACTAACAAGAAAGAAATAAGTAACATAAAGTTATAAGGAAAATAAGGAAATAGTAACATAAAGTTCTGTTATAAAGTCAAAAGTAAAAAAAAAATTTTAAGTTGAATTCAAAGTAACCTTGATATAAGCATAGCTTGTAAACATTATTGACCCACAATATTCCTGAGACAATATTTTCAAGGAAAGTAGAAAATAATTCAAATAACCCCAGTGCTATGATCTTTGGCTGAGGAAATTTAGTAATTTATAGATTTTATTGTTTAGATAAATGTTTCTTGAACCTGGAAGCAAAATGCCTGTGGCTTCATCTATGGGAAAATGCTGTGAAACAGAGTGGACCTCAAGCTGAAGGGTGTCTCTTGCAAGGAGCAGGTGTGTTGGAAAAGCATAAAGCATAGCAAATAAAATATTGATAGACTGATCCCCAAAGAACTGAATCCAAACTTACACTTTCAGTTGGGTGCTGCCTCTTTGAGAGACTGGACTCCACTTTCATGATGGAGTTTTAGAACATTCTTGGAAAGACTAGTAAACAAGCCTCTCCTGCAAAGTGGGTCTCACTACATTTCTTAGGATAGCAAAATTCTTTTAAAACAAAAAATTATATTCCCTACAGTGATTTTTTTTTCACCAGATCTGAGTGATTTTAGAACTGTTTCATTCTTAAAGAACAAAGATTTGTCCTCCCAGAGCACAATCAAATTCCTGCACCACCAGCCCTGAGCTGCCCAGTTTCACTGTAGACAAGGCTGGATCTCTGGGGCAGAGGGGTCCCTGGAAGAGCTTGCTCCTCCCAGGATAGTGTTGGCTACTTGTGGAAGGGCAGTGTTTTTTTATTTTTTAAATTATTTATTTTAACTGGAAGCTAATTACTTTACAATATTATAGTGGTTCTGCCATACATTGACATGAACCAGCCATGGGTGTACATGTGTTCCCCATCCTGAACTGCCCCCACCACCTCCCTCCCCATCCCATCCCTCAGTGTCATCCCAGTGCACCAGCCCTGAGCACCGTCTCATGCATCAAACTTGGACTGGCAATCTGTTTCACATATGATAATATACATGTTTCAATTCTATTCTCTCAAATCATCCCACCCTCACTTTCTCCCACAGAGTCCAAAAGTCTGTTCTTTATATCTGTGTCTCTTCTGCTGTCTTGCACATAGGGTCATTGTTACCATCTTTCTTAATTACTTCACTCTGTATAATAGGCTCCAGTTTCATCTACCTCATTAGAACTGATTCAAGTGCATTCTTTTTAATAGCTGAGGAATATTCCATTGTGTATACATACCACAGCTTTCTTATCCATTCATCTGCTGATGGACATCTAGGTTGCTTCCATGTCCTGGCTATTATAAACAGTGCTGCAATGAACATTGGGGTACATGTGTCTCTTTCAATTCTGGTTTTCTCGGTGTGTATGCCCAGCAGTAGAATTGCTGGATCATATGGCAGTTCTACTTCCAGTTTGTTAAGGAGTCTCCACACTGTTCTCTATAGTGGCTGTACTAGTTTGCATTCCCACCAACAGTGTAAGAGGGTTTCCTTTTCTCCACACCCTCTCCAGCATGTATTGTTTGTAGACTTTTTGATAGCAGCCATTCTGACTGGTGTGAGATGGTACCTCACTGTGGTTTTGATTTGCATTTCTCTGATAATGAGTGATGTTGAACATCTTTTCAGGTGTTTGTTAGCCATTTATATGTCTTCTTTGGAGAAATGTCTGTTTAGTTCTTTGGCCCATTTTTTGATTGGGTCATTTATTTTTCTGGAATTGAGCTGCAGGAGCTGCTTGTATATTTTTGAGATTAATTATTTGTCAGTTGCTTATTTGCTATTATTTTCTCCCATTCTGAAGGCTGTCTTTTCACCTTGCTTATAGTTTCCTTCATTGTGCAAAAGCTTTTAAGTTTAATTAGGTCCCATTTGCTTATTTTTGCTTTTATTTCCATTACTCTGGGAGGTGGGTCATAGAGGATCC
>NW_011494796.1:3715579-3716138 GCF_000754665.1 Bison bison bison | reverse complement strand
TGTTTTCTTCTAGGAGTTTTATAGTTTCTGGCCTTACATTTAGATCTTTAATCCATTTTGAGTTTATTTATTTATTTATTTAGGGCTTCCCTGGTGGCTCAGAGGTTAAAGTGTCTGCCTGCAATGCAGGAGACCTGGGTTTGATTCCTGGGTTGGGAAGATCCCCTGGAGAAGGAAATGGCAACCCACTCCAGTATTCTTGCCTGGAGAATCCCATGGACGGAGGAGCCTTGTGGGCTACAGTCCACAGGGTCACAAAGAGTTGGACACTAGTTTCATTTTATTACAAATGGTTGACCAGTTTTCCCAGCACCACTTGTTAAAGAGATTGTCTTTTATCCATTGTATATTCTTGCCTCCTTTGTCAAAGATAAGGTGTCCATAGGTGCATGGATTTATCTCTGGGTGTTCTATTTTGTTCCATTGATCTATATTTCTGTCTTTGTTCCAGTACCATACTGTCTTGATGACTGTAGCTTTGTAGTATATTCTGAAGTCAGACAGGTTGATTCCTCCAGTTCCATTCTTCTTTCTCAAGATTGCTTTGGCTATTCGAGGT
>NW_011494796.1:3683270-3715479 GCF_000754665.1 Bison bison bison | reverse complement strand
GTTTTCACTATATTGATTCTTCCATTCCATGAACATGGTATATTTCTCCATCTATTTGTGTCTTCTTTGATTTCTTTCATCAGTGTTTTATAGTTTTCTATATATAGGTCTTTTGTTTCCTTAGGTAGATTTACTCCTAAGTGTTTTATTCTTTTCACTGCAATGGTGAATGGAATTGTTTCCTTAATTTCTCTTTCTGTTTTCTCATTGTTAGTGTACAGGAATTATACACTAATTCCTATAGTGTATTGTTAGTGTATAGGAATGCAAGGGATTTCTCTGTGTTAATTTTATATCCTGCAACTTTACTATATCACTGATTAGCTCTAGTAATTTTCTGGTGGAGTCTTTAGGGTTTTCTATCTAGAGGATCATGACATCTGCAAAGAGTGAGAGTTTTACTTCTTCTTTTCCAATCTGGATTCCTTTTATTTCTTTTTCTTCTCTGATTGCTGTAGCTAAAACTTCCAAAACTATGTTGCATAGTAGTGGTGGGGCAGTGTTTTTAAAGCACGGCTTTGTGGCCTCAGCTGATAACTGTGCAGTATGTGACTCACTCCCTGTATGATGTGCTTCTCTGGAATCTGACCTACTGAAGGGCAAAACAGCCTTCAGACCTGGACAAGACCCACGCTTCACTTAACCATTGTCCCCAGATCATTTAGGACTGTTTTCCCAAGGTCATATGGAGTCGTTTCAGAGGGTTCCATCTACTGATCAAGACTTCTCCTTGAAGGAACTCAGGTCACAGCTGTCTGATTCCAGCACCTCAGGGAGGCCCTCTGACATCATGAAGAACAGGAGGAGAGAGAGGTGGGAGGGCCCAGAGGACAGCTGACTGTGACCTCGTGCTTCACAATGCTCTCAAGGAGCAGAAACCTGGACAGATACAAACCCATGATGGTATATTTCAGAAAGACGTCAAGAAATATAAGACTGCACTAGTTTTTTGGTTCATGGTTAGGTTCAGTTCAAGACCTTAACCAGAATAACTTCTTGTTTACCTAGGATACTTTAATCCAGCAGTGACAGACTTTATTTTCCTGGGCTCCAAAATCACTGCAGATGGTGACTGCACAAAATTAAAAGAGGCTTGCTCCTTGGAAGAAAAGTGATGACAAACCTAGATAGCATATTAGAAAGCAGAGACTTTACTTTGCCAACAAAGGTCTGTATAAAAGCTATGGTTTTTCCAGTAGTCATGTATGGATGTGAGAGTTGGACTATAAAGAAGGCTGAGCACTGAAGAATTGATGCCTTCAAACTGTGGTGCTAGAGAAGACTCTTGAGAGTCCCTTGGACTGCAAGGAGATCAAACCAGTCAATCCTAAAGGAAATCAGTCCTGAATATTCACTGGAAGAACTGAAGCTGAAACCCCAATACTTTGGCCACCTAATGCAAAGAGCCAACTCATTGGAAAAGACTCTGATGCTGGGAAAGATTGAGGGCAGGAGGAGAAGGGGGCAACAGAGGATGAGATGGTTGGATGGGATCATCAAATCAATGGACATGAGGTTGAGCAAACTCCAGGAGATAGTGAAGGACAGGGAAGCCTGGCGTGCTGCAGTCCACGGGGTTGCAAAGAATTCAGTCAACTTAGTGACTGAACAACAACATCTTAATCCAATATGTAAACAACAAAATTACATATTTTTCAACTGAGAAGTTGCTCACTTTCCTGAAGTAGACTTACTCAGAAAAGGATTCTTTCTATCACCTCCAGGAATTGATATTTTGGAATGATTTGCAATGACTCCCACTGTGGTTAAGGCATGTGTGAATTTCTTATTTTGAAATTGAGAAGGAGTTTCCTTGAATAGGTGAGCAGTGGCGGGGAGGGGGAAAGCACTGGGCAGGGCAGGAACCTGTGTTTTGAGTGGATTGCAGTATGATGTTTTATAACTAAGCAATGTTTCATACCATCTGCTGTGCATATTAATATATTTATTTTTTCAAATGATAATATAGGGAAATATAAACATCTTCAATTGCTCTAAAAGAAAAGCTGTGTGTAAATATATAGTATATACATAGGAAAATTATTCAGCCAAAAAGAAAGAAATCTTGCTATTTGAGACAACATGGATAGATCTTGAGGGCATTGTGTTAAATGAAGTAAGCCATACAGAGAAGATAAAGACTTATGATCTCAGTGATGTGTGGAATCTAAAAACAACAACAACCAAAAAGCCTGTACTCACAAATACAGAGAACCAATTGGTGGTATCCAGAGGCAGAAGGTAGTATGGGCAAAATAGATGAAGGTGGTCAAAAGTTACAAACTTCCAATAATAAAATAAATAAGTCCTGTAATGCACAGTATGGTGGCTATAGTTAAAAATACTGTATTGCATATTTGAAAGTGCATAAAATTTAAAAAAAAAGAAAGTACATAAAATAGTCAATCTTAAAAGTTCTCATCATAAGAAAAATAATCTGTGGCCACTGTCAAAAAATCTACAGACAATAAATGCTGGAGAGGATATGGAGAAAAAGGAACTCTCCTATACTGTTGATGGGAATGTATACTGATACAGCCACTATGGAGAACAGTATGGAGATTCTTTAAAGAGATAGAAATAAACCTACCATATAATCCCACAATCCAACTACTGGGCATATATCCCGAGAAAGCTACAATGCTAGGAGACGCATATAGCCCAGTGTTCACTGCAGCACTATTTACAATAGCCAGGACATAGAAGCAACCTAGACATCCATCTACAAATGAATGAATAAAGAAGATGCAGTACATATATAAAATGGAAATGTTACTCAGCCATAAAAAAGAATGAGGCTGAGTCAGTTCTAGTGAAGTAGATGAACCTAGAGCCTGTTACACAGATTGAGATAAGTCAGAAAGAGAAAAATATCATATATTAACACATATATATGGAA
Organism: Bison bison bison; assembly: GCF_000754665.1. Taxonomy (NCBI): domain Eukaryota; kingdom Metazoa; phylum Chordata; class Mammalia; order Artiodactyla; family Bovidae; genus Bison; species Bison bison. The sequence goes on along the minus strand of NW_011494796.1, from coordinate 3,712,580 downwards.
TCTAGAAAATGGTATTAATGAATCTATTTGTCAGGAAGGAATGGAGACGCAGGTGTAGAGAATGGACTTGTGGTCACAGTGGGGGAAGGAGAGAGTGGGACTAAGGGAGAAAGTAGCATGGACATTTATATTACTACCATGTGTTAAATATCTAGCTGGAGAGAAGTTGCTGTATAACATAGGGAGTCCAGCCTGGGGCTCTATGATGACCTAGAGGGGGTCATTATATGTTAGAAACCAACACAACATTGTAAAGCAATTGTCCTCCAATTAAAAAATAACAAATGTAAAAACAAGATTTGTAACTGTGTGTGATAAATGTTACAAAAATACAATTTTTAAAATTTCTAGTAAAAGGGAAACTGTTATTTATTGAGTTCACACTCACTAGGTACATGATCATCAACTCTACTCCTGCCCTGTACAGGCAGGAGCTATTCTCCCACAGCACAGATGGAGAAACTGAAGCTTGGGTCAAACAGGCCACCCAGCTGAGGAAGGTCCAAGCTGGGACGGAGGCTCAGACTGAGGCTCAGTCTGCTTCAAAGTTGGCATGCTTGCCACCCCTTGTGCCAACTTTGAGTGAACCAAATATTGGAAAAACAGGCTCGCTCAGAGACTGTCAGTGACATGGCCCTGACTTTCTTTGTTTTTGTTTTTACCCTCCTTGTTGCTGGGTATGTTAAAAAGTAAATAACTCTCCTAATGCATGACTTTAAATTGAATTGTGAACTGAACCTGGAACAAAACTAGCAATTTGTTTTAAAGTTTCTGAAACAATAAAGGGTAAAAATGCATGAATAAAAACAAGTGCACTCACAATTTCACTACCTTACTCTAATTAGTTCTATTTTTGTCTACTCTGTACTCATAATTTTACTACCTTATACTGCTGCTGCTGCTGCTGCTGCTACTGAGTCGCTTCAGTCGTGTCCGACTCTGTGCGACCCCATAGACGGCAGCCCACTAGGCTCCTCTGTCCCTGGGATTCTCCAGGCAAGAACACTGGAGTGGGTTGCCATCTCCTTCTCCAATGTATGAAAGTGAAAAGTGAAAGTGAAGTCGCTTAGTTGTGCCCGACTCTTAGCGACCCCATGGACTGCAGCCTACCAGGCTCCTCCATTCATGGGATTTTCCAGGAAAGAGTACTGGAGTGGGGTGCCATTGCCTTCTCCGTACCTTATACTAGCTACTTCTATTTTTGCCTACTCCCTTACATATACTTACATAATTGTAATCACATATATTTACCTTTGTTGTCTTATTTTTCAAAAAACATTGTATCATGAATACTTCCCCTATTTCTAGCATTTACACAATTTTTAATCCCTGGATCTCATAGTATAAATTTGACCTGTTGATATATATATATGTATATATTATTGTTAGTTTTTCCACTACTATAATGAATACCTTCAGACATACATTAATATTTTTTTGTTATCTTAAGATAAATTCCCAAAGGGGCTATTATTCAGACAGCATGTAATGTGTTATAATCCCTGATATATATCACTAAGTTACTTCCTCAAAACTATACGACCAGTTCCTAGTGGCTACCAGTGGCAACCTCCACAAGCAATACCAGTTTTATTGCAACCTTAGGAACACAAACAGACCAACCTTCTAGATAATACTCACTGATTTCCATGATCACTAGCAATTTAAAATGTTATGTATCTTCTGAAATGACGACAGTGGGAAATAATAAAATATCAAAATAAATAGAAAACAGTTCAGCTGTGATTCTGATTATAGAATTTTAGAGCTCAAAAAGACCTTTGGAGGAGGGAAAGCAGGAGACACTTCACCCTCATCCTTTATTTAGTACATGAAAAATCTGAGACTCATTTGCCTGAAGTTACAAATCAGGTCAGTAACAAAACAGATGGGCAAACCAACTGAGGCCTGCTGGGCTTTTGATGAGAAGTCCAGAGCAAACAAGAGACTCCACCTCCTTCTCCTTCTCAGGCAAAAGCCCCAGAATGAGTCTGCCACTGCCTCTGAAGGGGAAGTTCCATTTCCTGGTGATTTCTGATGACTTGGATCAGTGTTAACGGGCATTTCAAAAGCCACTGCAAATAGTCTCTGAGTCCCAAGGAGCGATGTATTCTGGACCACTAACCATTTGGATCTCACCATGTCTCCTTCCTCCTCCACCCTTCTTTTCTGCTTTTAATAGGACCTTGAAACTCAGAAGGTCAGATCTAAGTCATTTAAAGAATGACTTTCAAATATATCTTTTAAGGGAAATGACTCTTGGTCTCCAGCCTCTCTCTGTCATCACACTCTAATGCATCTCAGGGAAATTAGCAACTTGATTCTTCCCCCAGCTGTCATTTCAAATAGAAATCTTTCTTATTTTCCATTCAAGAAGAAAGTACAGAAAACCTAGCAACAGGCATACGGGGTAATGGAACATGATGAGTCATATCCAGCCAGCTCTCAGTGTTGTTTACCTGCATGTTTCTCAGGGGTGCGACGTGGGGATGATGAGAGGGGACATCTGGCGATAGTGCTGCCCACTCAGTATGCACGTGGGTGCTCGCTGTGCATGACGAAGGGAGCAGGGTGGCCCACAGAATGACCCCGGTGTCCCCAGAGCTACCCGTACAGTCCCTCTGCTGGATATACAGAACCAGCGTGTGGTGTCCATTTAACACAGAGCCTTCAGTGAACCCCGCCGTATATATATGGAGGTCTCTTCACAGAGGCTGTTGGAAAGGCACCTGCTGCTGCTGTTGCTGAGTCGCTTCAGTCATGTCTGACTCTGTGCGACCCCACAGACGGCAGCCCGCCAGGCTCCCCCGTCCCTGGGAAAGGCATCTACACCTGGCTAAATACACACTTTGCCAAACTCCGCCTTCACTCATGCGCACCGTGTGCCAGGCGCTATCCTAAGCACTTTGCTGATACTAGAGTAGAGTGAATCCTCTCAACAAAGCTACAGGGAGATTCTGCCACTCTCCCCAGATGGGGAAACCAAGGCACAAAGAGGAAGGATGGAAAGATGCAGATGAAAAGAGACCAGCGAGACACAGCGTGTCTTCTCAGATGATCAGCAGCACGAGTGCTAGAGTCAGGGTATCTCCGTGCTGTTCATCCTCTCAAGGGTGACTGCTGTATCCTGTCATGCAGGAGACTGTCTTTAGCCTCTAGGAAAGGCATGCTGAGGTCTTCAGGAGGAAAGAAGCATGATGTCTGCAGCTTAATTTCAAATGGTTTACAAGGACCCAGAGATAAAGCAAATGTGGCAAATGCTTATAGGCCCGGGATCTGGGTGAGGAGTCACAGTTATTCCTTGTATTACTCTTTCACCTTTTTCGTATGTTTAAAATTTGTCATAATTCAAGTAGGAAAAAAAATGGATCTATCTATCTATACTTCTTTTGAAGCGTGCTGACTGATAAGAGACTCACAACCCAAATCTTTGAACATAACATTTTAGGGGCAGCCTATCATTTTAAAGATGAGAAAAGTGAATATATTTAAAAGTTATTAAAATATAGTATTATAAATATTTCCATTAAGTTTATTTATACTTTTAATGGTTTTCACATTTTTATAAATTTGGAAAAAATGAAAATGTAAAGTATCTAAATATTTTACTAATCATTTTTAAATGTTTATTAATTTTAATAAGTTAATACTGATAGATAATCATGCATTATAAATATAAATGATTAGTATATTCAGCCCATATTACAAATTAGAGAACATAAAGGTCCAGGACTTTACCAAAAGTATAAGTGGAACAGGGAAACTTGGGAGTTTAGTTTGAAACAACTCTAGTGGAGAAAAGTGGGAAAAGATATTAAAACCTAGAAAAAAGAGGTGGAGAGAGGGTAGCATGTGATGATTTTATTGAGTACTTCTACTTTATTTATACCAATCAGGCTACACCTGCTACAATATATAACTCTGGGAAGCCAGATCCAAAACAAATGGACCAAAGCACATCTCAGCTGTCATCAGCCAAGCATTTTCCAGACTACAACTTTGTGACCTGATAAATGTGCTTTGGTGGGACCAATGCCATATGTGCCGGCACCAAGCATGGAGAGTGTCTACCTGGGGGACCAGGGTGGAGGTGGGAGGCCATGGAACTGACAGCTATCAGTAAGTCCAGGTCCCCACATCTGTGGCTTCCATCCTCTTCCCAAACACCCACGGGTGCCACCCCAACCCCGACATCCTCTCCCGTCCCCCAAACTGGTGACTGCGGGTCACCAGGAAGCCCCACCACTCATCAGTCCTGGTTCTTATGCAAATGGACTCAAAAGGATGAGAAGCAAAGACATAATCATTAGAACTGTGAGTTTACCACAATACCTGGCACTCCAACAGCTTAAAATCTCCAGATCTTGTCCCAGTTCTGCATCTGAGAAACCAGCTATGGGTACCTCCTGGAATTGGGAGCAAGAGTGAACGTGAGGGCTTGTGGAGCTGCTCCAGAAAGGGTCTCTCTCTCTCAGCATTTTGCTGCCTGGCCCTGGACAGCAGGAACCAACTATTTAAGAGGCTTAAGTAAATACATCAGCAGATCTGGGCACTGATAAACACCTTTAAGCACTCTCACATTACATGTATGGGTTTCTTAGGGCTCTTTATTTTAGATAAAATATGTTCCAATAAATTATATTTAAGCCATTCATATACATAAGTCATAGATTTAATTAGTATTGTAATATAGTACATTAAATAAAAATTTCTCAAAAGGTATGAATTAATATGTTTAGGAAAACCTAAGGCATTATTTCAACTCCCCTTGGATACTTTATAAAATTGTGTTCTACAGGTACCAAATACTATAGCACCCTCGACATATTTGTAGCAATTGACTTTTGACATTCTTAAATATTGATTTAGTTCTGTTTCATAATGCTGTTTGCTCGGGCTTTAGAGCTCCACACGAGCAATCAGAAGAATAATATAATGCAGGTCACGGAATCTGTTTGGGGTGTTATACTTAGAGTAACGCCAGCAAAACTTCCATGGCAACCCCGACCTCAGAGGTGGCTGGGAACCCACAGGCTCCTGTGAAGTTCTGCCCAGAGGGTTAAACGCTGACCCCACTAAGCGCTGCATTAGCGAGCTGGGGTCTTCCACTCCCCCCAGCTCCCTGCTTTGAGTTTTCCCAGTTACTACATGAATCAAATTACGGGCACCTCTGCTGGGTTTCCTGTGAAATAACAGATCTCACTGTAACCAAATATTACCATCTTGGAAAAACTGTATGCAAGCAGTGAGGACTCTTCATTCTCAGGCAACAGAGAAAAGCTTCTTTGTTTTGAGACTGAACACCTGGAACACGTTATCCAGGGGGGCCTCTCTGGGCCCACAGTGCGGAGGGGGCTCTCGAGGCCTAGTCACACCCCTGTCTGTGGAAGACCAGCCTGCCCAAAGCTCCACGGGGCCTAGTTTCTGCAGGCTTTGCTGTGGGCTGCAGCCACATGGCAGAGGGAACCCTGCATCTGTATGGAAGGGCCGCGCAGGTGAGGACCGCATAGCTGAGAGGCAGCGTTCCACGGGGCAGAGCAGAAGGACTCGGGTTCAGGGATGGAGGGTGGGAAACTACCCTCCTGCCCCCAGCCTGCTCTCGCCTTCCTGAAGCATCTACCAGATAAGAATGCTGGCTGTGTGTCCAAGAGAGCAGGCAGACGCTTGGCACAGCATCAGTCGGGGTGTGCAGCTGCGGACGGCTTCCCTTGAAAACCTATGAAACCCAGTGTTTCCACATTTGCTCCAAAACATTGACTTTCTGTAAGGAAACCTTGTGTTCCTTCTTTTATCTTTACGCCATGGCAGATCCAGCAGCCACGGAAAGAAATGTAACTTGGGACATTTTGGAGGCGCAAGTTGAGGCAGGTGTGTAGGGTCAGGATGAGGAACTAACAGCCTCACGCCTCCTTGTCAAGAGAACAGGATGACTGCTCAGTGTGGAAGGCCGGGGGCCATCCAAAGGCAGATGCTGGTCCAAACACCATGTGACTTTTTGAAGGTAATATCCCACCTCTGTTAACATCTTTTAACCTTATGTTGATGAAACATAAGGTCTTTGCTGGCTCCTCACTTACAATGCCCAGATGGGATATGTAGTAGCCACTCCATGTCTTCTCAAACCCTCGTGTGTACGGTGGTGCCCTGAGATGCAGATCCTAAGTCAGTAGTGGAGTCAGGCCTGATGTAGCACTTTCCTAACAAGCTCCCAGGAGATGCTGGGGCTGCCAGTTCAGGCCTTATTGAGATAAAAAGGGACGTCCTAACGACAGTTACTTGCCTACAGAACAGGCAATTTCCCAGACCCACTGATTTCTCTTTGTCTCTAAGATAGTTGTATGAACATATCTTTTTTTCACCCCAGAAAAAAAAAAAAAACAAAAAAACACAATAATGTCTGTGTGCTAATTCTTGTGTCATTAGTTCAATTATTTACATGTGAATATGAAGAATAAGCAACTTGTAGGCCCTTTAGATGAGGAACTGGGGAAACAAATTAAGAAATGCACGCTTTTTACAAAAGAGTGGGAACTGCATGACCACTAAGCTATTGCAAATAGCAATAATCATTTTAAATACATTTTAACAAAAGCCATTAACTTTTGCTAATGACACAGATATGTTTTGAGAGGGATAGAAAACCAGGTAAAGCCACTCTTAAGACTCTACCCTTTGCACAAGACTGGGAATCTGCACTTGACTGACACTTTAAAAACAAGTTCTTTTACTTAATGTTCATAAAGGATTCTATTGGTTTGCAGACAATTTCCTTAAAATGGTGGGAGTAGTATTAATTATTCCCTGCCCACTGTTGTGTTTCCAGAGACCTGGTGTGCTTCTACTCATCGAAGCCAATCTCTCTAGCAGGATTCAATTCAGCTGCTTCACTTGGTTTTAAAGCAAGTTTAATTTACTTGATTAAAAGTATGCTATGTTCAGTGTGTCTCCAAAGGGCCAAGGAGAGACATTCATGAAGACATTTCCTTTGAAATAAAATATGCAGATTTTGTTTCCCAGCGTTTTCATGTCCATCTTGCTTGCTTTCTTAGTTTTCATGTAGTATCCAGTGTCACAGAGGTTGGCAGCGAAACGACAGGGAAATGCTTCTGATGGGGGACCCATTCTCTAGGCTTGTAGGCGTAACATATATTTTACAAGAACAATGAGAAATCAGTGGGATTCACTTTTCACCATTCCCCGCAGACAGAACTCTGCAGCAGAAGTGGGGGTAGGAGGTCAGTGGCGTGATATAAAGCGCTCAGCAGAGAGACAAGTCCTCCTATTTCTGAAACTTTCTATCACTACGATCTCTTTCACAATGTTCCTTTGCCTAGATTGCTCATACAAATCATAAAAATTCATGAAGAAAAAGGAACTCTACTGACCAGAATTCATATACAATTTTTTGAATGGAATGTTTTCTATTTATTTATATGTTCACATATTTCAGAGGAAAATGTAAGACATACATTTTCACCATGATGTGCAGAAATTTCTTAAGCAAATATGTGATTAAACATTTTAAAATACAAGATTTGTTTATTTATAGCTTAAACCACACATTCAGTTTTATTTATCCAGAAGATTGAAGCTGCACTTTCTGGATCCTTTCTCTGATTTCCTGCTAAAATATATAATTAGGCAGGTTTTCAATGCACCTAATAGCTCTGAGGGGACTAAGCAGTGATCTTTTTGAGACTAAAAATATTGGTAGGAAGTGGTTCTCTTCTTTTTTTCCCCAAGTTCAATAGCTCGGCTATTCGCTTCCTGTTTCCAACAGCCAAGGTAATTAGACCATAATAAGAACTCTTTGCTTGAAGGATGACATCTGAAAGTTGAAACTATTTGCTGCACAAACCTTGACACAGGAGGAGGGGGCAGGGCACGTCTCCTCAGAGGGACAAAGTTCTGCTATTAGAGTTTACCCCCCAGATGATTTTTTTTGTGAAAAGACTCTTAAAGCCTAGGAGGGGAAGTGACATCTGTACTGTTTTTTATGGAATGATTGATGCTTCATTGTGGAGGAAACATCTCTGAAAGCTCCAGAAAGAGCCAGAACATGCAGAAAACCTGGTTACTCCATAAACTATCTTTCTTTCTAGGCAGAGCACACATACAGTGATATGCACACATCGGAGAAGCATATCTTGATGAATTTTTCACCTGGGTATATATCTGTGTAACCAGCACTGAGAATAAAAAGCTGCATCTTTGATCCCTGAAAGCTCTTAACTCCTTCCGGTCATCACCCAGCCCAAGAGAGCCTCCATCCTGATTTCCATCCCCTGGAAAGGTTTGGCCTGTCCTTGGATTTCACAGAACACACCTTTCTGTCTGGCCTCTTTCTCTCAAGGCTGTGTGTCCAGTCTGTCCATCCACATTGCCCTGGGTTCCGGCATCTTCATTTCAGAGTAGTTTTCCTTTGTGTGGATCTATCACCCTTAATCCATGCTACGTTTTATGGTCATTTGTGTATGTCCCGGTTCTTAGGAGGAAAGCTGCTGTGAACACTCTTGTCCACATCTACTGGTGATATGAACACTCTGGTTCATGTCTTTGGGTAAACGTAAGTACTTTTTTCCTTTTGGGCAAGAATGGAATTCCTGAGACATTCGGTATGTGTATCTTTGGTAAATTCTGCCAGATCGCTTTCCAGCAAGATTGTATCAGCCAGCTTTGTCACCAGGAGCCCATTGGACACATTTTGAACATCAATAAGGGGTGTAATCTCCTCAATTGCTCCCAAAAGGAGTCACCATGTTCCAGCAAAGGAAAGGGAGGAAAAACTAATTCAAAAACTGAAATCATTCCCAGGGAAGGAGCTGGCCTCAGTTTCCCTGGCTCTATCCAGGTGCCCTGTTTCCTACCCACTGTGGTCAGGGAAGGCAGCTCACAGCCTTAGGGCTTTTGGCCATGTGTGTGGCCAGGATTCTCCTGGGACAAACAAGGCTTTCTGGGATTAGGCTGCCTCTAGTACCATCCAGCCCAATTCATTGCCCTGAAGAGTGATACTCATGGGACTTGCTTGCTTGATCCAGTAAGCCACCCGAGCCTTTCTCATTTGTACCAAATACCATATGTTCTCTTTTTCCAAAAATCTTTCTAATTATTGACCAAAAAGTAAATAGTGGGACTACTTAAGGAAGTCTGCCACCCCCGTGGCCAGCAGTCCCCCTACTCACAGTGGTCTTGCCGCACTTTCTGGGTCCTGCCTTCTCCAGGGACAGCACCGTATCCTCCCTACTTATGCTCAGACCCACAGGAGGCCCAGAAGGAGGTCTTTGGGCTCTGGGCTCTAACTAGGCCAGAATCCCAAAGGAAGTAGGAACCTAAGATGCCACTCTCAGGCAATTTTAGAAATAAAGGAGATAGAAAGCCATCGTCCTTACTGACAACTTTCCTGAACAACCACCACGATATCGTTTTTAAAATTTAATATTCTTGCTGCTTCCTCTGCAAATTGAGAATCTGCCACCAGCAGGGTCTGTGTGGGCTGCCAAAGGGTGAATCTGGAGGCCTTCTGACTGGTAAAGTTTAGAACCTCTGGGTCAAGGCGCCTTCCCCATCTCATGCCCCATTTCCTTGGCGCCACTGGCTAACTTTCTCCTGGGTTTCCCCTCAAAGCTTTTGTTCCTTCCTTTCAACTCTAGGTTGGTTGATTAGAGTCTCTGCTGGGGGTTTCACATGGGCCAGGATGTTCAGCAGGCCCCTGGCCTTGAAAGTTTCATTTGTAACTCAGAGTTTGGGTGTAACTCAAAGATGTAAATCAAAGGTTTGTAGTTTTGTGGTAGCATAAAGTTGAACCCCAGGCCCTTGAATCTTATGGGCTTGGTACAATATATGTTAGCTAGGGAGGGACACCAGCTCTCCATTCACCTCTTCTCAAAGGGGCATCTCAGTCTGCCCAGGCCAAGACCTCTGACTCCAACAGTCTACCTGTGGCAGCGGTGAGCTGGGGTGAGCAAGAGAAGTTAGGGAGAGTTCATGGGCTGAAGCATTTCTCTTCTTTCTCTCTCATTTTCCCTTTTCATCAGGAGACTGTTTTGAAAGGTATGCCCTTCACCCTCCTCCTGTTGGGGGCCAACAGGGATGGATGGAGAAGCCCAGCTACAAGTGAAGAGGGCTGCACTGGACCTAATGGACTCTCAGCCTGGCGGACTGGCCCCAGGATCTAATAGTTAGCTGGGGGGTTCCTGTAGGTGAAGTTGATATAAGACCATTGTCCTTACTGACAACTCTTCTGAACAAACGGCATGATGTCGTTTAACAAATTTAATGTTCTTGCTGCTTCCTCTCCAAACTGAGAATCTGCCACCAACACCAATCTGTGTGGGCTGCCGAAGAGTGAATCTGGGGTGACTGCTACAGAGCTCCTGACCAATTCACCCAGCAAGTGAAGGGGTATGAAAGCATGACCCCAGACTCTTGGATACTCCTCCTTTGAGAGGCAGAGCTTAATGCCCCTCCACTTAATTGTGAGCTGGACTTAACACCTCCATTTTCACAAATAGAAGAAAGCAGAAGTGATGGAGTGTAACTCCAAGACTAAGTCCTAAAAGGCACTGTAGCTTCTTCCTTGTTTCTCTCTCTCTCTTTCTGTGTCTCTGTCTCCGATTCTTTCCCTCTTGGGCAACTAGCTTTGGGAAAAACCAGCTGTCATGTCATGAATATTCTTGGGTGGCCCAGTGGAAAGACCCACATGGTGAGGAACTGAGGCCTTCTGCTAACAGCCATGTGAGGTGCCATCTTGGAGCAAACTGTCCATCCCAGGCAAGCTTTCAGATGATGCAGACCCAGCCAACACCTCGGCAGCATCATCAGGAGAAACCCTGATCCAGCATCACCTCAGATTCCTGAGTAAGAAAATAAATAATTACTGTTCTAAGCCACTAAGTTTTGGAGCGATTTGTTACACTGAACACATAACAAAAACAGAAGGGTTTTAGTACTAATAACCAGATATTTCTGATTATACCTTCTAGAAACACGACAGGAGGACATATCATTCCTCTGGGGAAGTTTTAGATATGCTTATATAATTGTCTTTGGCTTCCCTCGTGGCTCAGACAGTAAAGCATCTGCCTGCAATGTGGGTGACCCGGGTTCGATCCCTGGGTTGGGAAGATCCCCCGGAGAAGGAAATGGCAATCCACCCTAGTATTCTTGCCTGGAGAATCTCATGGACAGAGGAGCCTGGTAGGTCACAGTCCATAGGGTCGCAAAGAGTTGGACAATACTGAGCAACTTCACTCTCACTATGAAATGTGAGCAAGACTGATGTGGGTCACCTCCCTGAGGGCGCTTCAAGAGCCAACATATTTTCTCCATCTTTCTCCATCAACGTTGCCTATCAGGGACCATGCTGAGGACCCACGATGGGGGTGATTGTTACAGAGCTCCTAGCCGACTGGCTATAGACAGGTAGCAGAAGAAGAAACAGGTCTTTGTGGGTTTGAAGATACTTCTGGGGTGTTTGTTACTGTAGCAGGTCTAGAACCATACTGACTAAAACAGGCAATCCCTGCACAGGGATCCTCCACCCCTGTCTCCTTCTCTTCTTGCTCTTTGCAGGAGGAAGCCAACATCTCCATCAGAGTCAGCAGAATCACACCAGGAGCATGGGACTCCCAACGTCCAGACAGGGAACTGCGCTTCCTTACTTCCGAGTCAGCGCAGGCGTGGGTTGGGAGGCTGGGGACTGTCTCCATGGCTCTGGTTGTTCAGAACCCAGCTGATGGGAACAGCTTGCGCGTGAGTTAGAGGAGTTGAAGGTGTTAAGGGCTCGTGTGATCCAGTTCTGAAAGTCACAAAGTCAGCCCTGATTGATTCTTTGCTTTCTTTTCCGGAACTGTAAAGAATTTGGGGGAAATTACTGTCTGGCCACCCAGAAAACAAAGGCCAGCCCGGGTTTGTTTTGTTTTCTTTGCTTCCCAGATCAATCCCCGGTTCCCCAAGGAGCCAGCGTGGTTTGGCGCTTCCTTTGTGCCTGCCCGGTCAGCTCCTCTCCACACGCCCCCTGCCCAGTCCCTCCCAGTCCCCCCAACGGTCCTCCTGTCCTTCCCCACAGCCCGGCTCCGTCCCCCAGCCCTCAGGCTCCAGCCTCCTCGTTAGGAAGTGTTAGAAAGTTGCTGGAGTGAGAAATGAGCCTGTGAAAGCTCGTTGTCCTAATTAAACTTCGACGAGGAGAGTGACAAGAGGCGACGGGGAGGAAACGGGTGCCACCGGGGTCTCAGCCTGGGCCCGAGAAGGGGAGGCCTTTGTCCTCCAGAACAAAAGCTGCTGTTGGCATGTGTTAAACCCCATCAAACTGCATCAGACCCAGGTGCAAAAACCCGCATCCCAAACGCCATCCCGGCTTACGCCACCTTCCCGAGCATGGCCGGGGCCCCAGCCATCATTCCTAATCAGGACAGGACCCCACATCAAAGCTGCACCCCCTTCATGGACAGCTTCTGCTCCAAGATGCATTGTTATTCCGACTTCCTACACTCAGCCCCTGCCCGATGAATTAGGGCACAGAGCCCCCCGTGGCATGGCTGGTCCCTGCTGGCGTTGTTAATGAGGTAGAAAGGGCGGGTTTGTCCTAGCCTGCAACTAACATAATCACATAAAGCTGTTGCTTTGGAACAGACTGAGCTGCCCCCAGAGTCAATTTCCCTAAAAGCAGCGCAGAGCAGAGCTTCCTGGGAGAAGACACAAAGCTGCCCATTGTCTCTGTCACTTCCTCTCCACCCTCCCAGCACTGAAGCATCTCCTCCACTTGGAGCCACAGTCCTGTGCACAGGCTGTTTGCGGGTGTCCCGCCGCGGTTTCCAAAACCCCGTGAGAAGCAGTTTCTTGCTACAGTCATTGTTTCCAGACCGACCAAGCTGGCTGGGAAGGCGAAGCCAGGCCAGGGAGACTGTCTTCCTGGCCCTGGAAAGAGACAGGCTTGCAACACAGGACCCTGGCAGCTCCGGGGGAGCTGGATACACCCCCCATATCTGGGCAGCACCAGGTGGGGCAAGGCCGAGGAGGAGGCTCCCAAGAGGCTGAATTCCTAGATGAAGACAGAGTGTGGATCATCTAGCAAGTCCTCAGAACTGTGCTGGGCCCCTGACAGTGAGCTTCCTGCCAGGAATCCAGGAAGCCATCTGGCCTCTGCTGACCTAACCAACCTCTTCCTAACCATCACCCAGTCCAAAGGGCATGGGCCACTCCCCAGAAGTAGTTGAGGCTGGGAGGAAGCTCCTTTCACCAACTGTCCTCAGATTCATCTCTGCCACCAGTCACGTGTGCCCACCTAGGTGGGAGTGGGCTGGGGAGCCCACCAAGAGGGACCAGTGAGATATGGGGAAAACCTGGGCAGAAGGCAGGATGGCACGATTGAGCTGCAGCTTCGCATGTTCCCAGCAGTGTGTTTGGAAGGGGTGCTGCTGCATTCTCCGAGCCACCAAAGGACTCTGCAAGGTCACCAAGATTCTAGAGTGGTCAAGACACGGCCCTTCTCTTACTAGGCTGGGAGACCATCATGTGAACAACCCAAATATAATCCAAGGTGGAGTTTACTGAGGGTTATTTCAAAGGTTGAGAAGGGGTCCTGAATGAGGAGGAAACAGGAAGCTTTGGTGGAGGAAGGAGGAAGCCTTCCCAAGAGGGCTGCCCTCACTCAGCCTTGGTGGATGAGTGGAATCTTGCAGGGGAATGGAGCAAAGATGAAGTGATACTTTTACAAAAGCATTGCTTACAAATGGGGCAAAAGCATTCCAACTGAGTCCTTGGCATGCATGGAAACCCGAGCCTTCTCTAAGCTGCACCCGGCCTACTGTGTCCTCCCATCTCCCCCTGCTCAGTGTGGTGCATGTGGTGGGCACTGGAGAATACTTGCTGATCCTGACAGCAACTAAGCCATAACGTGGGGCCCCTGGAAGCCCAAAGGGCCCACTTACGCAGATCACTCTTGGATGCTGGCAAGAGTGAAATCACCCGATAGGTATTTTGTCGTGTGTTTCTTTTTAACTATATGAAAAAAAAAAAAAGGGTGGCTGTGAAAAACCCAACCCAAGAACCTCTTGGCTCAGGCTCAACTAGATGAAACTTTAAAAAATGATTTAATGTTTTGTTAGACTGTTGCATATTAAAGCAATGTAATGCCTTCTAAGAGATGAGAATCAGATCCTGGTAGTGATGACTCTGGCGAGTTTAAAGAGTTATAGCTCATTTCTCAAAGGAGTAACAATAAACATTTCACCCAATGTGTGCCGTGGCCTGGACCTCTCATGAAAGTATGTAAATACCCTTTTATATACATATTATGATGCTACCACCTTCTATTTCCCTTTCTGAGCCTCGTATTTCCAAACAGCAATTTGTGAGGGACAGGAAGCTCCTGGGAGAAGGGAGTACTCAGGATTGCACAGGCTACAGAACTGGGCTGTGTGACTACAAAGTCACATTGCTCCCTGGTCAATGCCAGTTTCCAATAGCTCTCTGGCCAGAGTTGCCGGGCATCTGTGTTGGGTACAGTGCACCTCGAGCCATGCAGCTGTGGAGGCCTCTCTGTACAGAGACATTCATGGAAAATGATTGGGCACTCAGCCCACACCAGATGTGATGGGAAATCAAGCCCGAGGAGCCAGGATGTAGCTGGGGAGGGGACACAGAGGAACTGGGAAGCCGAGCAAGGTAACCACAGGAGGAAACCCCAAAATATGAAGATATTCCCACAGTTCCAGAAAATGGGGCTAACTTAAAATGCAGCTCTTTTCCTTGAAGTGGGCTTGGCAGGTTCAGTTGTTGAAAGACAAGGGGAAAAAAAAAAAGAAAACATGTTTTACATTTGTCTGGCTTGCATATCTGAGTTCCCTCCAGACCCCCTCACACGCTGAATTGATGTGTGTGATCAGAACAAAAGGAATTTAGAGTAGTTCTTGCTATAGGGCCCAGAGCTCAGGAAGTTGTAATTGTAAAATACTGTTTCATATGAGCTCAGCAAACAGGTAGCAGAGTGCCAAATCCTCTTGGAAGTTACCGAAAGTTCTTAGAGCTGTGGCCTCTCCGGCCACTGCTTTAGAGGGTCACCTGTGCCCCTTGCCCTCAGAGGTCACTTCAGCCCAGAAGAGGGAAGTGAAGTTGCATCTCCCCTAACTTTCTGGGTTTCTCTCTCCCCATCATATTCCAGGGCCTCAGCTTCTCACCTCTCTCAACCTGTGAGTCTGTACTACAGAGTGAAACCTCGCTCACACCCATGTATGAAAGGGGATTCCAACTTTATTGGATGGAGGGAAAGAATCAGATTTTCACAGGTCTTAAGCTAAAGTAAGCTTCTATTATGCAGATAACAGAACCATATTTAGGGGCAAAAGGTCCATATTGGACTCCTGTGAGTTCCTAAATTTTCTTGAGATTTCTTACCTCTGGGCTTTAAGCAAAAGTTGGTTCTCTGATTCCACAAAGCTTTTCACCTAATGCACTCATCCTTTCTTTTTTTTTTTTTTTTTTTTTTTTTTTTTAATTTTATTTTATTTTTAAACTTTACATAATTGTATTAGTTTTGCCAAATTCATCCTTTCTTTCTGCTTAAAAATGTTACTTCCCCAGGATGTAACTTCTGTGATCAGGAAGTGGTCCCTGTGGCAGAGGTTGCTAGTTGTCAACCAATACATATCACTTTTTCTTCTTGACTAACAGACCCCTATATTGTTGGGGACAACAATGAGCCCAGGGAAGAAAATTACATTTACCAGGTTTAAGATATCTAAGTCAAGGAGATATAAATGACTTTTGGAGAGGGGTGGTGCTTCAGAGAAAATTCTTCAAAAGGGGGATAATTAAACCTGGAGGTAGGTTTTCTTCTTTGACTTTCCCACTTGGAATATAGTCATGATGGCTGGAGTTCCAGCAGCCCTCTTGGGACTAACTTGAGGATGTAATGTACAAGCTAAGATGGCTGAGCAGAGAAGGAAAGATAGAAGGCATCAGTCTCTCTGGTGATTGAGTGTGGAGCTGGCTTACCAGCTCTTGACTTCCCATCTTTGCATTTTTTAAAATTTGAAAATAAACCTCTATTTACTTTAAGTCACCTTGGTTTCCAGTCTCTGTCCCCAGCAGCTAAACTAAACTAAGTTCTCCTCTTTCTACATTTCTCCCTACTGTTATTCACACTTGCAATTTCTTATTCTGAGACTGTCTTCTCCCTGTAAGAGCTATGAGATCAGCAGTGTGTCCGTTCTTTTCACCTCTGAAGCCTCATTGTCTGACTTTCAGCATGGCACGTAGTAGCAGCCTTATAAATATTTGTTAAATGAGAGGCCCCTGAAAAATGGCTCTGCCTGTGGATAGGCATCCTTGGAGCTGCTTTCCATAGAGTTAATCAAGCTTACAGGATATCAGGAGTCAAGGCTCATGAGAGGTCAGTGTTTAGAATAATTAGGGCTTAGAAGAGGGAAAATCACCTATTTATATTCATTTATAACAGTAAAATGGCTATTTTTGAGCACCTGCTATATGCACTGTATTGGTGTTTAACAAAAAATCTTACTGATCTTACTGATCCTCATTGTGACTGTTGTGTAGACAGCCAGCATTTCTTACTCTAGTATATCCCCTTGGTCTCATGATCTATTGTTATGTAACAAACTTCCCCAAGACTCAGTGACTTAAAACATGATTCTAACTTTTGGGGGGCCCCCAAAAGTACAGAAGCAGAAGTTTCCAGATCTTACACATGACTTTGTTAAAGCACAGGCAGGACCAGCCCCGAGTTAGCATGGGAGTAACTGCACAAGTAAGTGCACCCTAGGAGGACCATTCATAGGAGCCATATTTGGGGATAAGCTTCCCCCGCAGTACCCCATGAGTCTGTGTGACAATCTTTATGTTACAGGTAAGGGGGCCTAGGCTGAGAGGGGTGAGGGGACTTGCCCTGGCCCTACACCACTGGCGGTGGGGGATGATGGAACCCAGGGCAACCCACCTCCACAGCCCACTCTCTCTCCTCTTATTCACTCGGCCCCTTGGACACAGGGCTGCTCCTAAAGGCACATGCAAAGCCAAAGCACACATTGTCAAGAGTTGCACACACACTAGGTTGAGGACAGATCTCTCCTCCATGTTTTAGATCTGTCATTTCCAGCAGTGATGGGGTTCTAGGGAAAACGTTGTCAAGATGAAAGGTGACTTGATGGGGGGCTGATACGCAGAGACTCAGGGCCACTCACCCCCCAAAACCTGCAGCCGTTGGCTTCCTCTGTTCACTCCATCCCATCCTTTTAAGATTTCTGTCTGTGCATCATTTCTCACAAATTAAAATATATTCCCACACGCACTTTACCTACCTCATTCTCTCCATCCTCAGCCAGGAATTCCCAGTGCAGTGTCTGCAGGCCCAGCAGGAAGCAGGGCCCTGAGGGGCGAGGTGCTTAGAAAGGTGGAGATGAAAGCAGGACTCCAAGGCCGGAAGGAATCCCTAAAGTAAGGTCCCCACAGAGCTTGAATGTTTCCTGCATTGATTCTGCACAAATGTGTTTTTGGACACACAGTTCCCAGGGCTCCGAGGCCCTCTGGCCTCAGAGCTCAGCCTTTGGGGTAGGGCAGGAGAAAGAATGCAATCAGAGTTATGGCTTAATGAAGTGAACTGTGATGACCGTAAACAGACAGTTTGGGATTTGGTTTGTTATTTTGTACAAGGCATTACCTTTCGATGGTAACTGGTGTTAGGGTCAAGCTTCAACATTCTCATGTCCCCAACAAAAAGACAGTGATGCCATTGTTACACTGTACTTTTCCACCTTAAAATGGGATTGGCTTTGTGGGTTGGGAAAGTTACCAAAAATAAGTTCCTTCAGTCACAGAAGTTAACACAAAGGAAGTTGCTAGATCATTTGAAAGATGAGAGCGGATGTAGGTAAGTAAATGCTATTACAGACGAAGATATGTCAGACCACCTACACTCAAGCTTTTGTTATGTATAATGCCAATAAGAGTCAATAAACTCAGTACAACTGGAGGAGTAAAAGCAAGTTTGTCTATTAGTCCTTATACAAAGAGTAGAGATAAAATAGCAGTATGTGATCACTTCATGCTATAGTTTAAGAAAAGCAAATACCAAAGTATAACTTACCCCTTGAGAACCAGCACCCCAGACAGAATGCCCAGCACGGGTTTACCAAGCAACCTGACAACGCAGCTTCGAGCGCCAGTTCAGGAGCCAGGAGACAGTAAGGACAGCGGCTCTCTCTCTCTCCTTCGGAAGGGGGTTCTGCTCTAAGCCGGTGGCCTTTATTCTGTGTTCCAACACATAGGCAAGACACCCCCAATAACACCCAAATCAGGCCTGTTTTCAGCACTTCCAGATTCTGCAGCTGTTCGAGGGATCTCTGAGGAGCTGCGCCATCTCTAAAGCACACACACGAGAATGCCTTACGGGGGAGATGCTGAGAAGTAGGAGGTCTGGAGGGTGATGGTGCTGGGTGATAACACTGGGCCACAGCTCACCAGACCTCGGCTCCAGGGTAGTGCACACAAGCCTCACACAGACTTGAAAGCTGGGACTCTCTGGTACCCTTGGCAGAGTTGAACAAATGCTGCCTGCTCTTATTTTATCCAAGTGGGGTGACAACATAAAGGTCTAAGTATCTACCTTTGATTTCCCTTTACAAAATCCTTCCCTGTACTCAGGAGTATCATCTCTTGCCTTTCCAGAATGGCATAATATCTTGAACTGATAAATATGCTGCCTGGACATATTTTCCCAACTAAATTACAAATTCTTGAGAGTAAAAGCAATATCCTACTTTTCTGTAGTCATGCTGCTGCTGCTGCTAAGTCGAGGCAGTCGTGTCCAACTCTGTGACCCCATAGACTGCAGCCCACCAGGCTCCGCCGTCCCCGGGATTATCCAGGCAAGAACACTGGAGTGGGTTGCAGCTTCCTTCTCCAATGCATGAAAATGAAAAGTGAAAAGTGAAAGTGAAATCGCTCAGTCATGTCTGACTCCGCGACCCCATGGGCTGTAGCCTACCAGGCTCCTTTGTCCATGGGATTTTCCAGACAAGAGTACTGGAGTGGGGTGCCATTGCCTTCTCTGTAGTCATGAAACCCAATTAAAACACTTTATCAAAGTTTCAAACCTTTTGGTTTACCTGAAGTCCTCTTCACTCAGGACTGACTTTTGAGGAGACACAAATCAAGCAGGTGCCTGGGCATGTATGCCTGTGAATCATGGATTTCCATGTGTGCAGAAGAAAACATCCTGAACTGGAATCAGCTAACTCTATGACTGTAGACAAACACTGCCCCTCCAAGTCCAGAGTTGATTGTCTGTAAAATAAAGAAAAGGGTTTTGGAGATCTGTACAGCCTCCACCAGATCTACAGTATAGGCCAACCACTGATAAAGTTATTTCATCAATAAATGTACTAGGAAGGGATGGGAAGACATTGTATTACTCCAGTCCAAAGCCTCATTTTAATTTGTTCTAGAAACATAACTAGTCCTGATGCATTCATTGTAGACCTGCTAATAAACCATCCTACTGACAGCTGATCAATCTGCCAAGAATATAAAAGGCCATTTGCATTTTGATACTTTGAGGCCCCTTTGGGACCTCTGGTACCAAGCTGTCCTGGGTCCCTGACACCACCTGGTGGCTGCTGCGGGGTCTCTACAATTATGGACTTAGGTTCTGGAAATAGGACTCCAGATAATAAACCAACAACTTGAAAAGTATATATTCCAGGCAGAAACAAGTGCAGTCACAAAGGCCCTGGGGTGGAGATATGATGATGCTTTCAGAACTGAAAGATACCCTGCACGGCCAGTGCCTGGCAAATATGCGGTGTGGCATGGATATGGTGAAGAGCAAGAAGGCAGTTGCCCTCAGCCTTCCAGAGAGGGTGGAGTTGCTTCACCCTGGACGGGGTTAGAGTCAGAGGGGAAGGAGCATGTTCCTTCTATGCTGTGCTCCTTCTGTGTCTTGTGCAGTCAGGTCAACTTTAGACAGTGTTTCTTTCTAGTCTAGCCTTTGCTCAGGTATCTCCAGAAAGCTTCTCTTCCCTTAACCAATCTTCCATTCCATCCCACTGGGAACAAACTGACCCTGACCTTTGCCAGTGAATGCCTTATGGCACCGGAGAATCCTTCCTTGAGGAGATGAAGGGTGACCACACACCCGACCTGACCAGGCACCCTCACCTGGAAAGACCTGTTTCCAGAACAGCCCAGTAGCACCAGGACATCCATGCAGCAGTGGGCTACGAAACTGTCCCATTTTTCAGAGTTGGAAGCTGAAGTTAAGGAGACTTGCCCCAGGTCACACAGCCAGCAACTGCTGGAGCCAGGATGCCTGAGAGTAGTCATGTCACCTCTCTAACAAAATGAAAACAAATTATGGAAGCAATACATGGACTCAACATTCAGTGACTTTTTTTTTTTTTTTTGGCACCTTCACGATGTTGGCCACCTGGCTTGGCAATAGTGAAGAGACGAGACCACATCCCTTCCTACACAGAGCTCAGTTTAATTTTAAAAAAAGAGTAATATTGAATCAATGACTACACAAAGAATGCTTAATTATAATTGCATATACACAAAATCATGTTTATTATAATGTAGAAGGCAATGGCACCCCACTCCAGTACTCTTGCCTGGAAAATCCCATGGATGGAGGAGCCTGGTGGGCTGCAGTCCATGGGGTCACTAAGAGTCGGACACGACTGAGTGATTTCACTTTCACTTTTCACTTGCATGCATTGGAGAAGGAAATGGCAACCCACTCCAGTGTTCTTGCCTGGAGAATCCCAGGGATGGGGGAGCCTGGTGGGCTGCCATCTATGGGGTCGCACAGAGTCGGACATGACTGAAGTGACTTAGCAGCAGCAGCTACACCCTGAGTTGGAATATACACAATGCCTAGAGTTGATGTGCTTACAAAGAACCTGGAGGCTCTGTGCCATCGTGCTCTGGCATCCCACTGCCTGCTTCAACCGTCCACTGCCCATGCATGTTTGCCCCTTGCATGTTTCCACTTTAGCCATTCTAAGAAAACACCGTGTGGTGACCTCCTGCCCCCTGGGGAGGGGAGTCTCACGTCCTGGGCCTAGTAATGCCCATCTAAGCCCCTCAGTGGGCACAAGGTCTAATCACTTGCCATCCTCAAACCCCTGAATTCAAGATGGATAAAAAGAGCAATTTACATTCCATGTAATAACAATATAACATCTTCACAGTATTACCCTGGTGTTTCTGGGCTTCTACCTTGTAAAAATGTACTGATTAACAACTTGGCAAAGCCATTCCCTTGGCAGCAGCTGTAAGCGCCTCTCTGAAGAGTGTGGGCAGACAGCTCCTGGCTGGGACAGTATTAGAATTTCTTTGGGCTCATGGTGGAATGTAAAGTCATCTTCAATCTGAAAGTAATAGAACTAGAAAGAGAAGAAGGACTCATTTCAGCTATCCTAACAAAATAGGCTTCAGGTTGGGGCACAGGAGACACTTTTCACAAGAATCCAGATAGTGACCAACCAGAAAACCAGTAATGCTGAAGAAGCTGAAGCTGAATCACCACAAAGTCTGGAAAATTCTTCAAGAGATGGGAATACCAGACCACCTGACCTGCCTCCTGAGAAATCTGTATGCAGGTCAAGAAGCAACAGTTAGAACTGGACATGGAACAAGACCAGTTCCAATTCCGGAAAGGAGTACGTCAAGGCTGTATATTGTCACCCTGCTTATTTAACTTATATGCAGAGTACATCATGTGAAACGCCAGGCTGGATGAAGTACAAGTTGGAATCAAGACTGCCAGGAAAAATATCAATAACTTCAGGTACGCAGATGGCACCACCCTTATGGCATAAAGTGAAGAAGAACTAAAGAGCCTCTTGATGAAAGTGAAAGAGGAGAGTGAAAAAGTTGGCTTAAAACTCAACATTCAGAAAACTAAGATCATGGTACCTGGTCCCATCACTTCATGGCAAATAGATGGGGAAACAATGGAAACAGTGAGAGACTTTATTTTGGGGGGCTCCAAAATCACTGCAAATGGTGACTGCAGCCATGAAATTAAAAGATGCTTGCTCCTTGGAAGAAAAGCTATGACCAACTCAGCATATTAAAAAGCAGAGATGTTATTTGCCAACAAAGGTCTGTCTAGTCAAAGCTATGGTTTTTCAAGGAGTCATGGATGGATGTGAGAATTGGACTACAAAGAAAGCTGAACACCAAAGAATTGATGCTTTTGAACTGTGGTGTTGCAGAAGACTGTTGAGAGTCCCTTGGACTGCAAGGAGATCCAACCAGCCCATCCTAAAGGAAAGCAGTGCTGAATGTTCATTAGAAGGACTGGTGCTGAAGCTGAAACTCCAGTCTTTGGCCACCTGATGCAAAGAACTGATTCATTTGAAAAAACCATGATGCTGGGAACAATTGAAGCCAGGAGGAGAAGGGGATGACTGAGGATGAGATGGTTGGATGGCATCACTGACTCAATGGACGTGAACTTGAGCAAGCTCTGGGAGTTGGTGACAGACAGGGAGGCCTGGTGTGCTGCAGTCCATGGGGTTGCAAAGAGTCGGACACCACTTAGCCAATGAACTGAGCTGAGCTGAACTGCGATATCAGAGCCTGGTGGTGCTCTTCCACTATGCAAACAGGAAACTCCTGGGGCTCCAGTTAACATGCAAATTCTGATTCTTTAGGTCTAGGGTAGGGCCTGAGAGTCTGTGTTTCTCAAAAACTCCTAGGAGATGGTGATGTTGAAAACCTAGAGTGGCATTTTCTGAGATACTTGTCAGTAGCTTGTTAGTAGTACAGCCTCCTCAGCCCCGCCTCAAATCTATGAGTGGAGTCTTCGCTTCAGCAACGTCCCAGGGGATTCCTGTGCCCCATACAGCATGTCAAGGCTGGTTTGCAGGCCGTCCCTGCGTACTGTGCCCGCAGTAGGCATCAACTCTCCCGTCACCACTCTCACGATGAGCTGAGACCCTTTCTCACATGGTGCTGCCAGTGCCCTGCGCATGCCTGAGGTCAGCTGGGAAAAGAGTCTTGTGGCTGCTCTGGGCTAGAGAGACAAAGAAGAATCAGCCCTCACATATGGCTAATGAAACAAGAGAGAGAAACAGGTCAGAGCAAAGTCTGATTGCAGAGGCCCCCACACCACAAAGATCTCTAAAAGGAGCCCAGGAAGGGTCTGCAAGGATGAGATGCTGCTACTGCTGCTAAGTCATTTCAGTCATGTCCGACTCTGTGCGACCCCAGAGTCCCCCATCCCTGGGATTCTCCAGGCAAGAACACTGGAGTGGGTTGCCATTTCCTTCTCCAATGCACGATGGAGCATCTCATCTCCAATGAGATGAAGCACAGACATATGTGGAGGGGATGTGTTTCAGAGGGAGTAGACCTAGAGTCATCCAGATATGGGTCTCTGAATTCTGGAGCTGCCAAAAGTCACCTGTTGCATTGACCAGGGAGTAAACCAGGAAAGAGGTCCTGGAAGGGTTGAGCCCAAATGGGAGTTGCTTGTCCAGGGTTGAAGGCAGGGGCTGGGGTCTGTCTCCCCAGCAGGAGAGTCTCAGGGGGCATTAACGATGCAATTACCACACAACAGGCAGAGATGAGTCCTGTCACCTAAATCTCATTTAGGTGATCTCATTTAGGTGCCTCAATCTTTGAGGGAGGTCCTATGTCCCCTTCTGACAGATCAGGAAACAGTCCCAGAAGGTCTGAATAAGGAGGCTAGAAAATGCCTTAGCAGGGATTTGACCCAATCGCTCTGCTTGCAAGGCCCAGCTGGGCTCATACGTATATGTATTTTAGCATTAAAAAAACTCTATTTCCTATACTCTGTTGGCAAATTTTCATTAGAGAGTCCTTGACTGCCTTGCTTGTGTGAGGAACAGGAAGGGATGAGAACTGGTCGGTGGGGAGCTGAGAGTAGGTAGGATGGGGCTCTGTCAGATCAGTGATGAGCTGGGCAGTTGTGGTGTCTTCCTTTCCGTTTCACTGCAAGTGCTTGGCATGTCATGCCTGCTCTCTCGTTTACCACCTGCCCCCCCACCCCAATCTGGGCAGAAATCATGACTCCCATTTTCAGAAGAGGAACTGGAGTCCTGAAAAGCTCAGGTGCCAGGTCTGAGTGCTCCTTGGGCAAAGAGTCTCACCTAAATATGTCTGGTCTCAAAGACAGGAACCCTTCTAGGCTCATTAAGAGGTGAGTGGGCTTTTGTAGGCCATCCTGTGCCCTAATCTCCAGTTCTAGCATTGTGTCTATGATACAGCTGAAGTTTGGGGCACTCTAGTCTCAGCACCATTTCTTCGTAAGTTGGGGAAGTCCTGTTTCTCACAGTAGAAAAAACTTCATGGGAACTTCCTACTTAACTTGGTCCCATCTAGTGGCCAACTGAAAGAGTGCAATGGCATCACTGGACATTGCTAGCAGGTGCAAAGCGTGGCATTTCCAGGGATAAAAGATGGGCTGAAATCATAATAACTTGCGTCCATGGAATTTATAAGATGCACATTTAAAACATGCAAAACCTATAATTCCAGTTTTGTTTGTAATATTTATGCTTATTAACTGTTGCTGGTGGGAAAAATACCTTATCCAACCAATCATCTTTTAACTGATAAACTGTATTTGATGATAATATGATAAGATGTAGATTTAATATATAATATAATTAATAGAATATAAATAATATATGTAAAATATAATATAAACCCAAAGCTTGCAGACATGCTTAATAGTGAAAAAACATTATAAATTTGGAAATGTTACAGAGCTAATCCCCTAGGGGTGCTTTCAGATCACCATACTGTCATACCAAAAAAAAAAAAAAAGAAAACTAGATTAAATATATATAAATATTTTTCCCATCTGTCATCACTAAACACATGCTAAAACATGATGCGCTTTCTGGAGACTTTCTGATCACAGGGGAACATCAAGACTGCCACTTGAGCAACTCTCAGACCACAAACACTAACACAGGAGGATCCTCAGGCCATCTCATGAGAATACAGATTTTAACAACCTCTCCCACCCTGTCTCCTCCAGGATTCAAGTAATGGTAAAAACCCAAGGTAAGAGTCTTTGGTAATTGATGCTCCTTTGCAGGGAGCCGGTTGAAAGGCAGGAGGAAAGTCTTGTCACTGTGAGCCCATCCGTCTATAACTTGAGTGTGATTTGCCAAACACACTCAAATTAGTTTTCAAACATTTTGGGTTTGGCAAACTCTATCTTGTTAAGCCCCCTTTCCTGACATTTTTATACCCCTGTGGATTTCAAGGAAAATTTAATATATATGTTTCTGATTCAATTCAGCTTAACTCAGCACAATTGCTAGTGAGAGCCACTTTGTGTCCAAGAATCTTCCAGAACCCTTTTATAAGCCCCTTAGACAACTTTCCTTCCAACCAGGAAGCACGTTTTTTCGGGAGTAAATTGAACTCAAACTCCCAAATAATTCAAATTTTGTTCAAAACTTAGAATCCCTGAATTTCTAAGAGGGTTAGAAAGTTTACAAACAAATCTTCATGTCACTAAGGAAATCTGGTGGGGGTACTTAGAAGTGTGAGCATCATAAGTGAGATACAATGATTACAAGCTAGCTTCATTTATTCTATGCCAGGGTTAGTTTTGTCTTTTTAAAAATTTTTACTATAAACCTGAGCACAGAATGTTCAGGGCATTTGATCAAAGCCAAAAAAGTACAGATGGTGATAAGAAGTTTTTTTTTTTTTTTTTTTTTAAATATGCTGCTCTTTCTGTACAAACATGACATAATGATTCCAGTTGAGTTTTAGAAGTTTCTCATGGTAATGGGGCATGGTTTAAATAGTCAGCTGTATCACTTAGTAATGAGGTTCAGCCACATGTAACAGAAAGCCCAAATAGCAAGCTTAAGTCAAACAGGGATTTACCCTTTGATCACATGCAAGAAATCCAAGAAAGGAAATCCAGGCTATAAAGCCTAGTTCCAAGGTCCTCAAGGACTTGGGCTCTTGGCTCTTCCTGTTTGCCTGCTTCACTCCCCTCATCATACAGCTTCCGTTCTCAGCATTGCTTTATGGTCACAAGATGACTGCTGGAGCCCCAGCCCTCATGTCTATGTTCTAGGCAGCAGGAAGGAAGAAGAGTCTCTCCGATGACTCAGTCCCCTTTAATGAGCTTCTTTAGATGCCCAAACCAAAACTTTTGGTTTATATCTAATTAACTACTTCTGTTTTCCAGAGAGGCTGGAAAATATGTATTGTCAAAGCATATTGCTGCCCTCGATAATATAAAAGTTCCACCAGCAAGAAAGAAGAATTGGGCAGTCAACCAGTTGTCTCTACCTTACCCGTCATGCTCTCTCCTGCTCTTGTCACAACTCTTAACCACAGAAGTTACTGGTAGAAGCAGCACCAAGAATAAAATTCTGGCAGCCATGAACTGTCAGGCTAGGTGCGTGAGACCTAATCCTGGCCTGACCCACAAAGATTCTGATGTGTCTTCTTTGCTTTGACGTATTTAGTTCTGTCCTTCTGCCTGGTCTAGAACTGATCTATCCAAGATCAATGTTGGGTTGGCAGATCTTTCCCCAAGGCCAGAAAGGACTAGAGGGGTTAAAGGGGCTGGGTGACCCCTGGCCCATCTTCCTCAGGCTTCTGGTGTCATCACTGACGAAATCTCGCAGGAAAGCAGATGTGTTTGCATGACCCCTGAGGAGAAAATAATGTGGTAGCATGGGGGTCTTGAGTTACAGGGAGCCTGAAAGGGAAGTAGTCCCCTACTCAAGTCTGAGAAACATTGAATAATCCACGTTATTGACCCTAGTGGGGAGGTACTTGCAGTGAAGTCTTCCCTCATCTCAGGGGCCCTCGTCAGCCCATTTTCTTAGCCAAGAAAACTGAAGTGAGGTCACCTGCACTGCAGGCCACACTTCTTCCCTCCTGTAGAGAACCACCTTCACCCAAGGAGCGGGTCTTTCACGGAAAGGCTTCCACACACTGAGGTCCCAGAGCCCAGCACTGACTCCCGGCTGCTGCGTGAGGTAAGTGCCTGTGGGAGGCAGCTCTGCGTTGGCTACCAGCTCTCGGGGTGCTGAGGGCTGTCAGAAAGGCCCTCCATGAGGCTTAGGAACCAGACTAGAAATGAGGTAAAACAAAATGGGGTTCCTTTACCCTCATTCTCATTATGAATTAATTTGCTACAGATTTAAATATCTCCCACAAGTTTTATGCATTTGAAAGTGAATTAAGATGAGCTTTTGGAGGGGATGGGACATCTAACAAATTTTATCTCAGTCTTTTCTCTTTATTTATGCTAATTTTTTATGAAATATTCATCAAGCAAGCAGGCCCTCAGTATGAGATGTCCTGGACTTAGATAATTTGAGATGCCAAAAAGCCAAGCAGCGGACAGCAAGCAGCACCACCACATAACTGAATACAAAGTACAAATGTGATTTTATTTTTACAACAAAATCACAGCAGAGTGACTGTTGACCAGGGTACTTGGTGGAAGCCAGAGAGAATCCAGGGGGACTTGCTAACAAAGCCTACTGAGAGGAATCAATCTCCAGGAAGAATAGGACAACGAGGAGCCGGCATGCACACAGCACTTTACATATTATAAAGCACCATTTTCTTGCTCAAGCTTCCCTCAACTCTGTAAAGTAAGAAGGTTATTTTACAGAAAAAGAAACCAAAGCTCAGAGTGAAGTGTACAAGCCAGGGGCACACAGCTGGAATCAAGGTCAGGGTTGAGGTCAGAGCGGTCTGGCCTCTGAGGCCTTAGACAGTCAGACAATCCCCCTGCTGCCCGACATCCAGCAGCTGACTGTGGGAGACAATGGTCCTTTCTCCTTTCCTGGCACCTATGGTCTCCACTTCTGAGGCCAGGAGCTAAGGGCTTGATTTCCATGCAAAGCACACCTGGAGGGATGCTGCTAGCATCTGCACCTGCGTCTCATTGTGCTCTCTGCTGCCCGTGACATGGGGCCCTAGAGACAGGTGCCGCCCTTGGTGAAAGAAGGGTGCGGAAGGAAGGTAAAAGAAATCCCTCCCCGCCACCCTGCACGACCCACCCACACACATCTGGCCCCGGTTCCTCCACTGCAGATGCCGTCTCAGGCAAGTATCTGCATGCTTCTATTTACTCACCTGTAAAATGGGGAGAAGAGCATTTGCTTTCATCCTTTCCACTGAGTGGCAAGACCAGGGAGCAGAGGGAGCCTGCTGGTCTCAACAGGTCTCAAGCCAGGCCCATCCTCCTGACCTGGGAGCCGCCTGCCTTGGCTGAATACCCCACACCCATCCTAAGCTCCCAGGATCACGTGGGTGGATGTCAACAGGATGAGCCCCAGGGGAGGTGGTTGGTCCCCAAGGCCAGAGGCTGCCTGTCAGGAGGGTCTGCAGCACCCAAATGCTGGGTTCAGCATCCAGGTAGAGACCCCGGCTTCAGACGCTGCCCACAGGTTTCCAGGAGGATTGAGTAGGGGCCACAAGGACAGGGAGCCAAGGGTCTGGCAGGAGCAGCTAAGAAAAGAGACAGAATTGCTCTGGGACTCATCAGTGTCAGGAAGCACAGCACAGCACATCAGTGAGCCCGCTCAGGGAACCCATTGTCCCCTTGCCCTGCCTCACGTGTACATTGTAAGCCACAAGAGCACAGGAACCTTTCATGCCCAGAAGGCAGGTGATCTGATGACAATTTTGGGAAAGTTTAAAAGCTTACTCCACAATCCCGAACACAAAGCAGCCCTGCAGTGAGGAAAGAGAGTGGGGACACAGATGCCACTGGGAGCCCCAAAACAAACAGAAGGAGCCTCAGGACAGTAAGGAGTGTCTCCATTGTGTGTCACTGGAGATTACTCACAGAAGGAAATGGACTGAGCGGCTGAGGCTTCTGGGGATGAAACCACTGCTTTTGTCCCCCAGGTCGTGCCCCACATCATCCTTCCAGAAACTTGAGGGAAGACATGCATGAGAAGCCGCTTCCAAGTCTCAGATGGGACCTGGAGCAAGTCTCCTCTGGCACCGTTGGGTCCTCTGAAGAGAGCTGGCAAGTTGAACAACCTATGGGACAAGCGCGTCCGCTCAAAACAAAGCTGCAAAGATCTCATGTGCTGTCTCTCTCTCTTTCTGTTTTTCTTTATTTTTTTTTAATTGAAATATAATGTATGCATTTTAAAGAATCGAAACGGTTGCATTCCAGGGACTTAGGCTGGAGGCCCGCTTTGCGGCTGTGAAGGTCAGAGGCCGGCGGCCTGGGACGCCACAGCGCGGGGCAGGAAGGGCCAAAGGCTTTCCCCTCACCTTCTGCCCCTCGGTGTGCGACGCCCAGGGCCC
>NW_011494796.1:3667428-3682182 GCF_000754665.1 Bison bison bison | reverse complement strand
GCCGTGCCAGGCTGCGGCCGCTGCGGACCCGACGTGCCCTTGCAGGCCTGTTTTGAAGGCCAGCGGTGGGCCGCGGGGACCGGAGCGGTGGTCTCCCCGCAGACTCTGAGGCGAGGTCTCCAGGGCTGCAGGGGGCGGGCTTCGGGGTAGTCAGAGGGTGCCTGAAAACGCTGAGAGCCGCTCTGGGAGGTCAGGCTGCCCTGGGAAGCTTCCGGAAATGTCAGCGGGAGCAAGCGGAGAGAAGGGCACCTCCCGTGCTTAGCTCAGCTCGTCCCAGCTTACCAGCGGAGCCAGGGCTAGCGGGAAGGTGTCCCGGAGCCCCGAGACCCTGGTCTTGGCAGATCAGGGTCTCGGGTCTGGGCCTGGGAGACCGCGGGTTGCAGGGCTCCATCGTGCCGCGGAGTCCCGCACCTCACGGTCCTTTCTGCGCCGCGGGGCCGGCAGGCTGGAGCACGGCAAAGCGGCGGGATCACCTGCTTGGGGCAGAGAGGAAGATGGCGAGGCCTGAGCTGGGCACAGCTGGCAGCTCCGCGGCCAGCGCGGAGCGCGTCCTCTCCAGTACAGGGACACCCCGAGGCTGTTTGGAAGCTACTGGACTGGGTCTGGGGGCATTTCAGGGACGCAGGCCAGAAGTCACTGTGGGCTTCACTTTCCTCAAGTTTATCTCCTTTTATTTTTGCGTCTTATCCATTGCTATCACCCCCCGCCCCGACTTCAGCTGACACAGCACTTAGAAAATTCCTCCATCAATTTGCTTTCAAAAGTAGCAATTATGTGTCTCAAATAGTTTTAATCAAGCAAAGAAAGTTGCAGGCCACTATGTGTGGCCTTCAGATTCTGATCTCTTGGCACGTATGGTCGGCTGGACCTCTGATCACATGACATTAAAATTAACTGTTTCCAGAGGGCTCTGTAATCAACGGAGACAGACCGATGGAGACCATTTTTAATGTAGTTTCATAAGTAGGAGCAGCCTCAGAGTGCAAATTCTGGAAACACTGAAAATAGTAGCTAAATGTTTTTAGCCCCTAAAACTGTTGGTTGTCACCTGTTGTAGGTGGTGGTGGCATTTTGTTTTTCTTTTATAGCAACCAAAAATTATATATATTGTTTTCCTATTCCTTTTTACCTTTTATAGTGCTATCAGAGCAATGTTGCCACATATGGAAAGTTGCCTCTTTGTCTGCAATTCTTTCTGGCCCTTTGCAAGCGTAGATGCAGCCCTTACTTAGAAAGGTGGATCTTAGCACATTCACAGAGTGACCAGTCAGTCTTTGTTGTCTGGCTGGGTGTCCGTCTTCTTAGTGGAATAGAACTGGGTTGTGACTAAGGCTCAGGGGACGGCATGAGATGGAGGGGGCTGGAAAGCCAGATCCTTAGCAGCTTCTGGCGATGAAGACTGGGGAAGCCCAACAGCAGGCCCCTGCGCCCTCTTTTCTGCTGGAGCCTCGCTGTCCCTGCTCCAGGCCCACCTCACGGAGGCCTCTTCCTAGCAGTTGTGGGGTCAGGGCGCCAGGGTGGCTGTGACTGAGGGTGGGAGCCCAGGCAAGCAATGCTTGCAGAGCCTCTGGCTGCAGAGGCAGCCCCCAGTGCGAGGAAAGAAACGGAGAATCAGAGCTACAGAATCGAGGCCCTCCTGGCTGTGGAGCGTGTGAGCGGTAACGGTCTGTCGTTTTTCAAACCCGACTCCTGGTGCTTCTTGCTAATGGAGGACATGCAGGAAATGGTGGGTCTGGGCCCCAGCCTTGGGGGGCCACGTCCCAGGGTAAGTCCAGTCTCTGTAAGGAAGAAGCGCCTTTGTTTGTTTGCATGTTTTAACACTGGGCTCTGTTCTCTGATTTTGGGGACGGGAGAGTCCCCTAGAAGCCCCACATAGGTCTTAGAGGGTAGCAGCCCCTTTCACTTCAGAAGGACTTTCCTTAACAATTCTTACAGTAGCAGAAAAAAATTTTTTAAGATTTTCTGGCTCAATAAAACACTAGTTTTTAATGATTGTTTTCTATGAAAAGTAAAATTCCCTCAAATCTCCTTTTCTGAAAACACTGCTTTTGAGTAGAGCTGGGGTCCAGTGGAAGTTTCTGTAAGCGGTGACTGCAGAACTCTCTTGTGTAACAACTACCCTCACCTCTCTGGGGCACCTGACTGCAACCACGGCTGTGGTTTTCCAACTCAGTCTGGATAGGACGCCATTCCATTCCTCCAATACAGTGTGAATCCCATCCGCTCTGTGTAACGTAGTTTTATTCCTCTGAAAGTTTTGTTTCTTACCAGTTCACAAGTCAAGGAAAACAGGTTTTTTTAAGACCCACTTTCCTGATTTGGGGTTCAAAACAAGAAAGCCAGCATAATTGATAGGCCACACTCTCTGACCCCTTCCTCATTTGTGTTTTTGTTTTCTTTTAGTGCAGAGTAAAATCAACAGTAGAAACCACTTACAAGATTGCTTAGTAATGTAGTATAAAGCAAAAAATTTTGCTAAATTAGAAACATTGTGATGGGAAAATATGAGTAAAGTTGAGTAGCCTGAACTTTTTTTTTTTTTTTTAAGTTGCTGGTTAGAAAGGATTATGGATCAATGTCACAAAACAACTGAGTAATTATTTTTTTGGAGGAACATGCTTGAAGCTGAAGTATAACAGACATCTGATCATTGCAACGTGTTTTTATCCCCTTATTTATATTCTCTTCTACTACCTGCTCATTTTCCCTCCCCCTTGGAATTGATATCAGAAGGTCCTAGAATCAGCAGATTTCGCTGACAGTCTCTATTATCTAACCCACGAAATTTCATCTTCCGACAAATGGGCCTGTCTTCATGGCTGCACTTTCCTCCCTGCGCTAACTTAACCCCTCTGCTCTACTCATTAATTTCTCACTGTTACCGAGTGATTGCTTGCTGGATGGCAAAATTGAACTCTCGGGTTTGGTTTCAGCGGGAAGAATAAGCCTGTAATTGTAGCCTGGCCTTTCCCACATGCTTCTCTGGGGGCCTGGCCTCAGGCTGAAGGCACTGAGCTTCCAGAAGTGGGATGGGCATGTCCCACAGTTGAAGGCCACTGTCAGCCTGGACCCACACGAGAAGGCAGGGACACTGCTCACCTGCCCAGCCAGGGCTGGCCCTCTGTGCTTTGTCCCCACCACTCTCAAATTTCCCTGCTTTCCAGGGAGAGTTATCAAAACAGCACCCCAGTGGCTTCCCAGAGAAGGCTTCCTTTCCCGTGAGCTTCAGAGTTTTTCCAGGACAGCCGAGGACAGAGAACATAGTCAGGTCACATGCTGGATAAATCGGCCACCCTCTCACCGGTCCTCACCGGGGAACCAGGTATTCCAAATGAATGAAATTCACAGTCGTGGAAATTAGCCCTGAAGTCACAGTGATGGAAATTAGCCCTGTAGTGATGCAGTTCTCCCTTTAAATGAATCAAAGATAAGCATATAATAAATAGAATAGATGGATATAAAGACATGCATATAAATGTATGTGTATAAACATATGAACATAGATATGGAGGCTTCCCTGGTGGCTCAGCGGTGAAGAATCCACCTGCCAATACAGGAGACATGAGTCTCGGGTTCAATCCCTGGGTCAGGGAAGATCCCCTGGAGGAGGGCATGGCAACCCACTCCAATATTCTTGCCTGGAGAATCCCATGGACAGAGGAGCCTGGAGGGCTGCAGTCCACGGGGTCACAGAGAGTCGGACACGACTGAGCAACTTAGCATGTACATAGATATGGAGATGGAATCTGATGAGCTAGTTCTCTATTTAGAAATCGTTGATGACATTTTACTCTATGGACATGCTTCAAAAGCATTTTAGCCATGTTCACTACTGGGGTCTCTGTGATGCCACGATGGGCTCTGACCACGAGGTGGTCCCTAGCGAGTACAACGGGAGATTCTGTCCTCTCACTGGGTGGCCAGGACCTCCGTACTGTGCGAAAATGATTTGTGTGGTACCTGTCACCTCAGTTCCTAGTTCTTTCCCCCAAATCCTCTCTTTTAATATTTTTTAAGAACTTAGGGTAAGCTAAGAGTAAATAGTACACATATTTCAGTGCATAGACCATGAAATTCTTTTTAGTTTGTTCATAATGTCTTTTTTTTTTTTTTAATATCTCTATTCTTGGCTGTGTTCTAGATAACCGAGTCTCAGAACTAAGTGATTTTTGTGAGTTGATTCTTTAGTTCTGGATATAAGTAGTTATTTACAACATATGTTAATATAACCCGAACATTTCCTAACCCAGATATTTATCTTGCTATTCCAACACTGGCTTTTATTAAAGCCCAACATGAAAATAGACATTTTAAAGAGAATGGGGAGATGGCACTGATGTGCATTAATGAGGGCTAAAGGGTTATAGTGAGATCCTTTTATAAATCCAGTTCTTTGGCGGATCCAGCTGGGGGTTGCAGCAGGAAGGAGGGAGAAGGGAATGCTCACTGCTGACATGCTCTTCGGGGCAGGCAGATTGCTTGGCACTGTGTGTGTGCATGTGTGTGTTGGTCCCCTGAACTTGATGAGTGTGTAAAATTTAACTCATGTCCTTTTTGTAACTAACTCTTTTATTCTTCTGTGACTCCATCTTATTGTCTAAAAACATTTTAGAAAAAATTCTAAATTACTTCAGTTTTATTTTGACAATTTGTAGTTCTCTGGAAATGTATTAAAAAGTCAGAAGACTTGGATTCTGTTGATAATTCTGAGTGTGCTCCCAGTTGGGCATGTGACTGTCCCCCCCACTTCCAGGTCCCACCTGTAAAACGGCAGGCGGGCAGGTTGGCAGGAGGGAAAGAAAAGACGTGACCTAAGGTCCTCAGCATGTTGGAATTATATGATTTTGATTTAAGCCTAATGCATTACAATTTCCTTTCCTGGTTAGATATTCATCAACAATGAATGGAACGAATCCAAGAGTGGAAAAAAATTTGCCACGTATAACCCTTCAACTCTAGAGAAAATATGTGAAGTAGAAGAAGGAGATAAGGTGGGTGCCCTCCCCCTGGCCCAGTAATTCAATTACTGATCGCTAGAGGATAAGGAAGTGCTTCAGCTTAGCTGTAAGTCAGAGCTGGCCCACACTGAGGCCGAACCTAAGCAAACTGCTTCGTAGACACATGGCCCAGAATGGGATCAATTAGGGACCCTGTGCTGTAGAGTCCTTCTCCTTTGATAGATGTTTTTCCATCTGTGAGGATGACTTCAGCCGTCCTTATCACGTGGCTAAAGGAAAGGTTTTTATCAATAATTTGAACCTGGAAGCATTAAAGAATCTTTCCTGAAAGCATTTCCGGCTGGCTGGTGTGTTTCACCAAATGCAACATTCTGGCAGGAGACACTTTTTAAAAAAAAGACTTGAAGGAGACCAAAGACTTGCTAAGTCATGCAGAAGTAATAATGTTATGCAACTGCCAGATTTTTTTTTTCTACCAGAAACTTAAATGATTGTGTAAAGCTATAGCCTACAACCCTATTTGATAGTGCAGGGTATATTGTGTAAGTTATGTGTTATATATGTAATATATTAATTTCATTATTATATATAAAGCTAAGAGACTCCTGAATATGTCCTTGATACATTTCAAACCATAAAATATCTTTTGAATATGTGTCATTGGGGAAAAGGTTGAAAGTACAGCTTTTGTAAGGAGGGAAGAGAAACGGAGCCGTCTTCTCAACCACTGGAGTACTTATCTGATGTTCATAAATATGTAGGTAGTGTGAACGACATGTGTAAAATAGGCTTGAGTTTGATTCTAGTAGCAGGATTTTTGTGACGGTGTGCCATGCACCGTGTTTGTACCTGTTCAGCCCCTCCCGTGTGCAGCACCCCATGAAAAGCTCTGTGTCTATAATACTAGCACCGAGGAGCTTATGTGAAGACGTCAGGGTGTAGGGGTGTGACATGATGCTGAGCAGGTCTCCCAGGTGTAGTACACAGGGGCCAGGGAGCAGTGAAATCCCCGCCACGGGCTCTGGCTCATCCCATGGTCTGAGTGACTGTTCCAAGCACCAGAAGACAGAGGCTTCCCCGTCCCTGCAGCTGGAGAATTCCTGGCCTCCACCCCAGAGCCTGGGACAAGGAATTCAAAGCCCTAATATCTCCCTTGCCAAAGTTTCTACTCCCCTCCAAGCCCATTTTGGATACACAGAATCTTGGTGCAGTGTCCCTCTTGACTGGTGCTGGGTGCCCACTGCTGGCTGCATCTCCCTAAGGAAGAGAGGCTCAGAGGGATCTGGGGGGTGAGCCCCTGATCATTACCAACCAAAGCCTCAAACCTCAATTTCTTGAGCATAAGAATGGATGTCAGGGAATTCCCTGGCAGTCCAGTAGTTAGGACTCTGAGCTTCCACTGCAGGGAATGCAGGTTCAATCCCTAGTCAGGGAACTAAGATTTTCAGGCCACATGATGTGGCCAAGCAATATTAAAAAAATAAAAATTTTGAGAGAATGGGTGACATTACTCTAAATAGCTCTCGTTCTTTCCTAGTAAAGAAGATTTGATTGTAATTTTTCTGTCAGTGTCCAGAAGATCCAGTTCTTTGTCTATAAAATGATCACAGCTCCCAGGGGATAGCTGATAGTGTTGTTTAGCTGCTGAATCACGTCCAGCTCTTTTGTGACCCATGCTCCTTAGTCCATGGGATTTCCAGGCAAGAATATTAGAGTGGGTTACTATTTCCTTTTCCAGGGCATCTGTCTGACCCAGGGATTGAAATCGCATCTCCTGCATTTCAGGCAGAGCCACCAGGGAAGCCCCAGGGGTAGGTGAAGTGAGGCTAAAGGGAGAAGTTCCTGATGTGGACTTTTTCAATACCGTCAGTTCTGAGATCCAGAGGAGGACTCTTGCCCCCGTTCTTGGACCGCATGTGGTTCTCAGCTGGAGTAAAGTGCCAAGACAGACATTCCCCACCTCATTGGTGAGCTGTGGGAATGTGTTTGTGTCCAAACTTAGGTAGCAAGTAGATGCTCTCTTCCGACATAGGTCAGCAAGAAAAATGATTACAGTCAGTGGTCTTATGACTCTTTTAAATACTTTGTATAATCAGAAAGAAAGTTAATCCTTGGCCCTGGTAGAAAACTTGAAAGACTTAAAGCAAAAACAAAATCCCTTAAAAGTCCCTGACCATTGAAGTGATTAGAAACCTGGCGACTGCTCTGAGCTGCCCGCCCACCTCCGTCCTCTGTGCCGGGATGGAGGCCGGATTCTGCAGTTCCTGGACAGCCCAGCCGAGCCCTCCGCGAAAGGTGACAGGCTCTCTCCGTTGTTCGGCCTTGCAGCCTGACGTGGACAAGGCGGTGGAGGCCGCACAAGCCGCCTTCCAGAGAGGCTCTCCGTGGCGCCGGCTGGACGCCCCGAGCCGCGGCCGGCTGCTGCAGCAGCTGGCGGACCTGGTGGAGCGGGACCGCGCCGTCCTGGCGGTGAGTACCCGGGACCCGCGCGGGGAGTGGGGCGTGGCCCGCTGGCCCCCGGGCCGCCCCTTCCCGGTGGGCAGGGACCGCGCCGTCCTGGCGATGAGTACCTGGGACCCGCCCCGGGGAGGGGGGCATGGCCCGCTGGCCCTCGGGCCCGCCCCTTCCCGGCGCAGGAGACAGGACTCGGGTGCCGGGTCTGGAGGTGGTGGGGCTGCGCTGCCCTTTGAGGCACGGCTCTCCAGCCCAAGGCCGGCGTCCGCACCCCTGGACTCAGACGATCCGTTCTGAGGTCAGACTTTTGCCCCTGCCGCTGTCTTCTCGGCCTGAGGAAGTTCTGATCCACTAGTGGCTCCCAGACTCGAGATGCTCACAGACAGCCGGGCTGGGCCGTACCTTGGTCCTACCTGCACAGTTAGAGCTTAACTTGTTTTCTTATATCAACTCCTTTCCAAACTGAAATTTAACCTCATCCTAAGGGACAGTGTCTATGAAATTACAGTTGTAATGTGCTGGTGTGGTTTTTCTAATACTTATTAAAATAAATGCCACCCCTTGGCACAAAAAAAGTGTCCATATATAGCTTAAAAATCACCCGTTTCACCTTGAAATGGGCAGTGGTGAGTGTGTGTGGGGTGATGGTGAGGGGATAACTTAGCTACAGGAAACTTCAGAGTGTGAAAGACCTAGGTTCAAACTCCAGCTCTGCTGCTTTATCAGCTGTGTGACTTTGGACAAGTTGCCCAGCCTCCCTGAGTGTATGTTTCTTCACGGAAACATTATTGATATCTGAGTGTTGTGAGAATGATCCACTTAAAATCCTTTGCAGTCCCCGTCATCCAGTAAGCACTAAACAGATGAAGTTATTAATAATGCCATCTGAGGACCAGGTTCTAAGCTCAGCTGTGTGTTCTGGTGATTTCTAGCACTGTAATTCCTCAGCTGCAAAATGTGTGTCTTTATTCATCCCATTGCGTGAGTTGGGCTGCTCTCATGAGATGGGCTGTGAAGACATTTAGGAGTAGCAAGTGCAGAATTTACTGGGATCCTCAGACCTTCCTTTGTGGCGGGTGATTGATCAGAGGAGATCCTGGGGCCCTGGCGCCTTCTCCTTTGCCACCCGCACACACAGCTCTCATAGCTCAGACTCCCGTGTAACACTTGTCCCAGAACTGGAGGCCCAGTTGGTAGGAAAGGAAACCTCCTTTTTGGCCTCTAATTTGGAAAAACAATTCTTTCCTTTCTTGATTTGATGTTGGGAATGAGTGGTCAGGTGGACACCCGCGTGGAGGTCAGCGCCAGCAAGGACGCTGAGATTCTCTTGGCCCTGCGTGTGTGTCATGGGTGGAGGCTGGAGAAACTCCGTTTCGGGTGCTGCTCTGGGGTGTGTTGCCCTGCGGGTGTGTCCACAAACACGGAGAGACCTGCAGCTTCCTTCCTCCGCCCCAGCTGGCCAGCCTGCAGTAGGGGAGAGAGATCCCCCCAGGGTCATTGTCTCTCTCCACAGAGCCTCTGGTTCTTCTTGCAGCAAAAGCCAGTCTCAACTCTCAAGCTGCCAAACTGGCTTCTTCAAAAACATTTCTGTTTTCCCCCAGCATGAGCTCATCTGTCTGCAATGTCCGTGAGGATTCAGAGCAGGCGGGAGAGGATGTGCCCGGTACCCTCCCCTCCCTGTCCTTAAGCGTCAGTATCATCTTGGGGCGTGGTGGCTGCAAGGCCCCCCCCTTCACCTTCAGCCCTCTTGGCTGTCCTGGAAGGCTGCTGTGAGTGCACGTGGAGCAGGGTGCCTCTGCCATCAAGACTCACTACCCACGAGAAGTAAGGTCCAGCTCTTCACCACACTGTGGAAGGGACAAGCGAGTGACCGGCAAATACAGTTTTTAGAACCCAGACTGCATCAAGAGAAAGCATATCCTTGAGAGGGTTTTCCTGCCTTCTCCTGCACAAAATACCTCTTCCATCATGTTCCCTTGCCAGCTTGGTGGCTCTGATGGAGCTGGGCCTGAATACTTCGTGTTCAGTGTTTGGAGACCGTGGGCAGATCCAGCAGGCCTGGCGCTTTCTCCCTCGCCGCGGTACCTGGACCCAGGCTCTCGTGTTCGGATGCTCATCTCGGGAGCCTCCAAAGAGGAGCTGTCGCTGTTTGCTCTCATCTCAATCAGAGCCCCACTTCTGAGCCCTTCATTTCAGCCTCAGCACTAGGGCATCGTGGGCACGTCCCTACCGCACTTTCCCTTCATCCTTTAGTATTTAAGGGTTAGCATGTGTTGATTTCTCAAAAGGTATATTTTTCTCCTAAAATGTTAAAAAGAAACTTAAAAGCAGCTGTGGTTCTCTCATGATCCAGCCACAATAATTGTTTAAAAGTCCCAGCGAGTAGCTAACTCTCTTTATCTCTCTGCTTCATGTCTGCATAATCACCTGAAAATTGGGTTTGATTTTTTTTTAAGAGTTTCCTTTCTAAAGCTATCATGACCCAGTTTTGCTTGGAAAGATTCCATAACACCAACCTGGCAAATTCCTGTTATCACGAGAGTAAGCAAATGTGACTAAATTAATAATAAAAATAATCAATGCTTGTTGAATGCTCACTCTGTCCCAGGCTTGTTGCAGGCACTTGATCTGTAGTATTTATCATCCTGTTTAAAAGATAAGAATGCTGTGGCCCAGAGAGGTTAGGTCATCTGTCCTAGTTTACCCAGCTGGAAGGTGAGCCAGGACTGGAGCTGGGCAGTGGCCCTGCATGTCCCCACAAAGCTCTGCCCAGCCCTTGCCTTTTTTCCCATCCCAGAAAAGCGCCAAGAACAAGCTCCAGGTTCTGCTGATAGACGACCAGATGCTGTGTAGAGCAGCTGGGCCCTGGAGAATTTTGGCATTATTTACAATTGTTGAGTTCCCCCTGGGAAAAGAAAAGTTCCAACTTGGAATGTAAATCAATAGGAGGCAAAGGTACAGTGTACTGGCTGTCACATTGCCCTGACTGGGTCCCTGAGCAGCTTCCACCAGGGCTGAGACATACCGCAGACCCGGAGCAGCCCTGTCATCTCTAGCAGTACACATTCCTGTCTCCTCACTGTCCCCAGATGAGGATTGCTGACCACCTGGTCCCAAAAGGGAAAATGATGACAATCGTCACAGCTCTTATTACCATCATTTGAACAGTGGATGTGACTGGTACCATGGGTAGACACTGCTATTAGTGCTTTATGAATGGGACTCCTCTAAGCCACACAGTACTCCTGTAAGGTAGATACCATTATTAGTGCTGTTTTACAGATGAGGGAACTGAGGCAGGATGACATTCAGGGACTTGCCACGGCCTCTCAGCTAAGAAAGGGTTGCCTCCTGTTCAGAGAATGCTTGGTTCATTCCTGAAGCAAAGATAAAGTGGTCCCAGCCCTTCACCTAGCCAACCTACATGCCCTGGTGCAAAAGTCCAAGGCAGCGACCTGAAGAGCATCACTGACCTGACGGAAGTCAGAAGGCCTAGATTCAGTGCCAGCCATGCCCCTGCCCTCCTGATAACACAAATGAGTCCTGGGCTCCGTTAGCCTTGGCGTCTGCACCTTGAAGCAGGAGCAGAGCCATCCGTCGGAGACGAGGCGTCTGCGCCTGCGCACAGAGGGGCCTCTCTTCCTCTGTAAACCGCCATCTCGCCCCAGCGACTCTGCGACCAGAATCCTGCCCTGGGCTCTGTGTCAGGGTGGCCGCTTCCTGCAGCCACGGATGACGATGGGTGGCTGCAGCCCTGGACTCACCTGGGGCCGCTTGTCTGAGGGACACAGGGGTTCTCCCTGGTTGGAAACAGAAAAGAATCCGTACCATTGAGTGGCTGCGTGCTCGCCTGGGGAGCAGTCACCCCTCACCACCCAGGGAGAGCCCGCTCTCTTCCCAGCCGGCATCCGGCTGGCGGCCCAGCGTAGGACGGGCGAGGAGCGCGGAGTCGAGCCTCTGTGCTGCTTGTTGGCTCTTCGGAGTCCGGCACGCTTTCCACAGCTGTGCTGGTCCTCGAGGCCGAGAAGAGAGAACCCGGGGCCCCTTCTCCTTTGTTAGGGGACCTAGCCCCCTTCCCAGCCAACCTGAAGCCGGCACACCTTCTGCGAGCTTCCTGGAGCGCGCGGACTCGCATGGCCAACAGCGCTCCCGAAGGACGACAGAAGGCCGTGCTAGAGCGCGTTTATTCCCTCCCAGAGAGGCGCCAGACCAGCCGCGTGCCGTCCTTCAGGGGACCCGTGGCCATGCTCTGGCCGATCCCCCAGGTTGAGGTGTTCTGAAAGAAAAGCAGTCCTTGACAGCCTGGGACAGGTCTTCTCTTGAACGTGCTGTCTTGCTTTCCGAGACTCGCGTGGCTGGGAGGTCCTGAAGGCAGCACTCCAGGACCCTGCTCTCTCTCCCTGCGCTGTCTTTACCAATCTGAGGGTCAAACGGAAAACCGTGTCTTAAAAACGTGTCGTCTTATGATTGCAGACCCTGGAAACGATGGACACAGGGAAGCCGTTCCTTCATGCCTTTTTCATCGACCTGGAAGGCTGTATCAAAACCCTTCGATACTTTGCTGGGTGGGCGGACAAAATACAG
This sequence comes from Bison bison bison, assembly GCF_000754665.1. NCBI lineage: Eukaryota > Metazoa > Chordata > Mammalia > Artiodactyla > Bovidae > Bison > Bison bison. The sequence continues at coordinate 3,670,186 of NW_011494796.1, read as the reverse complement.
GGAAGGACCATCCCCACAGGTGAGCCAGCTCAGAACTCCCGGCCTGGTCTTCTTTCTCCTCCAGGCAGCCTCTTCAGAGTAGCCTCTGGTTTCTCTCCAGAGCATCCTTCCCACGCCCCCTGGCAAAAGAAACGGCACCGTGCGGATTCTTCCTCTAAGGAATTTTGCTTTTGAAATTGAGTTAGACATCACTTCTTTACGAAGCAGATAAAACTTAGAGTTGACACTTTGATGGGCCTCTGGGTTTGTTTCTTGTCTGTGTAATTATGTAGGATTCTTAAGCTCGATCCATGTGAGATTAAGAGATTCTTAATGTCTCTTCCAGATGACAACGTTGTGTGTTTCACCAGGCACGAGCCCATCGGTGTATGTGGGGCCATCACTCCTGTAAGTATGGCAGCTTTTCTCGTGAGATCTGTAGATCCCACTCCACTGCACTTCGGTCTTTGGAACCGGTCTCTAAAGGGTTTTGACTGCACTGGCACTAGCGGAGCATCGCAGTGTGGCATGGACCTTGATGCTTGGGGGCCGAGATGGATCCAACCTCATTCCTGCTCTCAAGGGGCCAATTCCAGGAATGCAGCAGAAGACACATGGATTCCAACCAGGGGGTCAGGAATGGTCAGCTCCCCTTGGGCAGGAGGCTATCAACTGGGCCTTGAAGGATAGGAAAGAGTTGTTACCCAGGATAAAGGGGTTTCTGAGTATAGGAATGGCCTGCAGGAGGGTGGAAAAGTGTCTGGCTACTTGGGGGCAGCAGCGGGATAGCTGGAGAGGTGGGAACTTAGGCAGGGACAGAGCAAGGATCAGGAGGCAGACCCGGCAGGTGGTGCGGCCCAGCGTCCAGCACCGTGGTGCCCAGGGCCCAGGACTTTACTTTCTGGGTAGGGAGTGCCTGGCAGGTGCCAGGGTTGCTGTGATTCTGCCGTCTGTGGGAGGAAGACCCAGGCCACTGCGGCAGCTGAGGAGGCAGGCAGCAGTGTGGAGAGGCTTGGAGAAGCACTCTCTGGGGACAAGGAAGGGGTGATGCTTCAGTAATCAGGTTTGAGAGCCAGTCAATGGTCAGGACAGAGGTGCTCTTGCCCATCAAGTTGGGAGGGGGTTCCCTAAAGATGGATGTAAATTGAGAAAAGAAGAGGGCCCAGGGGAGCTCCATGGACTGCTAAGGAATCCCAGGAAGAAGCCTGAGCAGCCAGGGTCAGGGACCCCCCAGGGACGTGATACATCTTCAGAAAGAGATTGCGGTTGATGCAGTCATCTCCTACCTGGAAATTCAAAACAACAGAGACACCTACTGTTAGATGTGCTCCCCAAGAGAGGTGCCGGGGGTGTCTTCAATGTAGCTAGGGCCAATGGAAAGGGAGCTGGGCACATGGGCTTGGGCCTTCCAGAAGCTGCAGTGAGAGAGAAGGGAGCCGGGAGGAGAGGCAGAGGCCAGGAGAAGGTGCAGGTTTGCTTGTTGGAGAGGACAGCTGATGGCATCTGGGTGCTCAGGAGTGGGGGTCTAGAAGACGAGCAGACCCGGGGACCAGCGGGGCTGTGCCTGCTGTCATCAGCCAGCCTCACGGGCCCCTGGGACCTGGGGTGTTCTGTTTGGTGTACAGTGGTAGGAATTTCAGACAGAGCTGGGGGTGAAATCTAGCTGGCCGTTCATCAGCCCTGCTGGGGGAAAGGCATCCACGGAGCCTAAGGAGCCAACTGGGGGGAGTGGGCACAGGGATGAGGGTTGGCCAGAATCAAGCTCGGTGTGCTCTTGGAGATGCACTTAGGCAGCAGTGCAGTGAGGGAAACGAGCCTGGTTGTGAATCCGGCCTTTGTCTGACAGTTGTGACCTTGGTCCAGTGAGCTCACCCTCTGCGCCGCATCCCCCTTCTGTCGAGGGGAGTGGCAGTGTGACTGCCCCCGCACAGGTGTCTCGGGATCAAATGAGTTCAGCGTTTGGAACTGCACCAGGCTCACAGTGGACGCCCAGTGGGTGAGGGTGCTTCTCAGGCCTGATGCCAGGGAGACTTTGGTGTCCCTGCCTCTGGTGAAAGGAGGACAAGAAAGTTTTCCAAGATGAATGTCACCAAACACCCATCAGGCAGGGGTTGGTCTGTGCTCTGTAGGAAGAGAGATAGGGTGGCATCTGAGTTGAGGAGAGGCAGGCCTCATTCCTTTGGGGCTTTTCCTAGATACTAACGTGCTGCTGGCATTGTTAACCTGCAGGAGGAGACGGTAGCACACCTAGAGCAAAATCCTCTTTGCGGTGACCACCTATTAGCATCTCCTAGGATGCAGTTCAGGAGATGCTGGGCAGGAATGCAGTTCTGATCATTGCACGCTGCTGTTGCTCCTGCTTAGCTGCTCCATTCATGTCTGATCTGTGTGACCCCATGGACTATATGAGGACCCCTCCAGGCTCCTCTGCCCATGGCAATCTCTAGGCTAGAATATTGGAGTGGGTAGCCATTCCCTTCTCCAGGGGATCTTGTGGACCCAGGGATCAAACCCAGGGCTCTCGTACTGCAGGCAGGTTCTTTACCCCTGAGCCACCAGGGAAGCCCCTGATCATTGCATACTCCTGCGTAACCTCCTATACCCCGCACCTAAACCATGCAAAGCAAGTGCTCCACGCAGGCATCCCTTGGCCTTGGGGATGGCGTCGTGCGCAGCCCCGGGGCCCCCAACCCCTCTGTGTTCTGCTGCAGTGGAACTTCCCTCTGCTGATGCTGGTGTGGAAGCTGGCTCCTGCTCTCTGCTGCGGGAACACCGTGGT
>NW_011494796.1:3666026-3667316 GCF_000754665.1 Bison bison bison | reverse complement strand
GAGCCTGCCCTGCAGAGCCGGGCCATGCGTGCCCACGCCCTCCAGCTCCCGGCTGAGTGGGACGGGAATGCCTCCTGGTTTCACTTGGCAGCTGCTCCTCCCTGCTCCTGCTTGTGGCTGCTGAACTAGAAGGGACTCCATTCCTCTACCTGATCCTAATGAGAATGCTTATTCTGATGACGAGCTCAAACCTGTGGTCTCGGGCCAAATGTTTTGTCTAGAGAATTTACAAGGGGGTCGCTTGAGAGGTAACTTCTCCAGACCCTGTCTGTGTGGTGTCCGTCCTTCTCCTGGAGCTGTGACCCCCACCAGCAGCCCCCCAGAGGGGCTACTACGAGCCCCAGCCTCCTCCCCAGTGCTGGCTCTCGGGCGCCTGTCCTCTCCCTGGCAGCCACCGCTTGGGGAAATGAGCTGCCCAAAGGGCCACCTCCTTCTGGACACACCTGGCAATGTATTTCAGTCATTCTGTCCCCAAACTGTATGTTGCAAAGATTTTTTTAAAAGAAACAGGAAGAAAAGAGGGATGGGAGGAAAGGTCCATTCATTTCGTCTCTTAGCCAGGCCAATACAACCAGGACGTGAAACATTTACTGTTTAGATGTAAGGCTGCAGAGCCAGCAACTGATCAGTTTTCCACTCTCCTCTGACCCGTGATGTGGGACCTGATGACATATGATTAGACTTACAGATTCTAAAGTCACAATTGTTTAAAAAAGTGTTTAGGAAAACTGAAGACTCAAGCACCATGTCCTAAAATCTTCCATTTCTGAATTAATGTGTTTTATCATAACAAAGAGAATGGCATCCCCCAGTGGAAGAGCATTCCCCCCACCCTCCAGCTCATTTGCGCTGCTCTTGGTTAATAAAAAGCACCTAGCATGTGCAGAGTACCACATTAATGAAACGTTGCTCCCCACCTTCAGGATGTGCTAGCTCTCAGAGTGACCCAGGTTCAACAGTCAGGGACTTTGAGGGAGTGAGACCATATTGCCATTTGGAACATTAATGGGACAGATTAAAAAAAAATAAGTTGAAGCCGAGGAAGTGTATTTTGCAGATGCCTCTGAGCCTGGGGGCTGTCACCAAGGTGTCCCTGCTCCCTCAACACACAGATACAGACACACACAGAGAGACCCATACCGACTCACACACACACACACACACACACGCAGACACACACAGAATGGTGCTCTGCTGCAAAGGGCAACTGCCGTTTTGTTCAGAAGCCCTTCGGGGTAGGCAGCCCACCCGGAAGAGGGGTATAGGCCTCACCCTGTCCCACCCACTTGC
>NW_011494796.1:3637487-3665812 GCF_000754665.1 Bison bison bison | reverse complement strand
TCAATTTCCTCCCAGGTGGGATTCCCTCCGGGTGTGGTGAACATCGTGCCGGGATTTGGGCCCACAGTGGGAGCAGCAATTTCTTCTCATCCTCATATCAACAAGATAGCCTTCACTGGGTCCACAGAGGTAACTCCTTACCGGCCGGGGGGGGCACCGGCTGTCGCTGGGAATTTTTCCTTTAGAGGCTAAACTGTGATGCGTCCCTGTGCTAAATCTGACCCCACTTTAGTACATAGCAATAGTAAAAAAAAAAAAAGTGACTGGTCCAGTTTCCAAACTAAATAAATATCTAATTTATTTATTCAGAAGCCTCAGAAGAAAATACTGTTAGATAAGATAAAAATGTGAAATAGCCATAGGATAAACTGCATAATCAAGGTGAAAAAAAAAAAATAAGCGTAGGGTGACTAGCAATATTGTAGTACTGATCACACATTTGAAAGTGTCAACTTTTGATTCAGAAAGTCCATTTTGAAGTAGCTGCTTAGCAACTACTGTTTCCATGAGCATTCAAGGACGTACTTTCCATTATATTGTATCTATACTATATGATGCCATTACAATAAGGAAAGCTGGGCCATAATCTATTGCTAAAGCACACACACAAATAGTAAACTGCAGGAAAGTATATACCACATATACATACACACACACACACACACACATATATATACACACACATGTATATATGTTTCCTTGGAGAAAGAAACAGCAACCCACTCCACTATTCTTTCCTGCAGAATTCCATGGACAGAGGAGCCTGGTAAGGCTATAGTCCATGGGGTCACAAACAGTCAGACATGACTGAGTGACTAACACTACTATATATGTGTGTGTGTGTGTATATATATATATATACTATTAATAAAAAGGTATGTGTAGAGAAATAGAAATTGCCTGGAAAGACTCCCAAGAAATTCTTACTGTGGCCTCCTCGGTAAGTCCTGGGGCATTAACAGATGAGGGGAGATAAAATCTTTCCCCTTTAATTTATATGCATCTATATGTGGAATTATTTCTAATGAGAAAGCACTGCTGTACTTAAAAAATAGATGGATAAAATCTCCCAGGCAATAAGCGTGCCTATTTCTCCTAGTTTCCTCCAGCAGGGGTCCCCAGCCCCTCTTCTGTGGCTGGAGAACAGGACCCTCAAGACGGAGACAGAGGGGTGGGGGCAGAGAGGGGGCCCCCGCAGTGGCTCCCAGGTCTCCTGTCTTCTGCCCGACAAGGGGCGCGTCCCTGCCCCCGCTGCCCTCTCTTGGGACCGTGGGGCTGCCCGTGGGGCCATCTGGCTTGTCCCAGCGCACCGGCTCTGAGTGCCCTGCTTCATGCTGGCACCCTCCCCTCAGCCCTGGGGAGCCCAGCTCCGCCCCCTGCTGGCTGTCTGGCCCTAGGCCCCTGTGCGCCCTGGTCTCTGAGTCTGCCGGTCCTGAGCTGGTGGCCCCAGGACGAGGCGCTGCTGAGCCAGGCCCCCCTCCAGCGGTGTAGGGGTGACGGGCCCAGCTTACAGATTTACCACGGTGAAACGGAGAAGCCGTTCTCTCCCTCCTCCCGGGGCACTCGGTCGTGGGGTGCATTTCCAGAGGATGGGCACCTTCCCGTCCTGCAGATCAGGTCCCCCGTTTCTCTAGCCCTTGGAGGTCCCTCAGATCAGACCAAAGGGCCGTGCAGAGCGGCCTCCCCTCAGTCCCTCAGGCAAGACCAGCTGCTGCTGGCGGTAGGCGGCAGGCGAGGTCAGCTCCGCCGCTCACCGTGGGTGGCCGTGGGCGAGCCATGGGCCTGCGAGGCTCCAGCCCACTCCTGCAGGGAGCTGCTCAGAGCCTGGATTCCAGCCAGGTCACGGTCGGGTCCAGGAGGACACGCTGTGAGAGCCCAGGGCACGGAGGGGGCAGCACCACGGCCCAGGGCCTGCTCAGATCGTCCCGCCACTTCAGCTCTGTCTGAGGCTTCTCCTGTCTGGTTTTTATCCCGAAGGTTGGGAAGCTGGTTAAGGAGGCGGCCTCCCACAGCAACCTGAAGAGGGTGACGCTGGAGCTTGGTGGGAAAAACCCCTGCATCGTGTGTGCTGATGCTGACTGTGAGTCTCCCCACTTCCCGGAGTCGCAGAGGCTTCACTCGGTCCACAGCTTTCTCCTCACTTCCTTGCCTGAGTCAGAACCAGTTGAGGGAAACAGGCACACGCTTCGCGGGGACGTTTCTCCACCTCGGGTCATCACACTGTAAATAACAGGCAGATAGAGACCCAAAGGCCAGCTTCACTGGCGGTGGGAATGTGTAAAAATGTGTAGCCACGAGGGCCGCCTGTTTCTGCCCTTCGAGGCTGAGTTTTCCTTCCCTGTCCCTGCAGAGCTGGGGCCGTGACAAGTGGGTCTGGGTCTTCTTCAGAGCCCCTGTGTGTGGGGGGAGGGGAGGTCAGGAGGAGGGGACGGGCACCCCCACAGGCATTCATCACTCTGCCCTCTAGCTCAGTGCTTCCTGCGCTGCTTGCCGGCTCTGGAAGACTTGAGGGGTTCGTTTCTTCTTTGTCTCAAACCTGACAAATCAGAGGCCCGTGGCAGGGGCCCTCAGGAGTATTCTGCTGGCCTGGGTGCTGTCTTTCCCTTGACTGCCTCTTCCCTGGGAAAGCCTGCCTGTCCAGAAGCTTGTGTCTCACAATACAACATTAAAGTAAGCACTATTCTGGGTTGCCGTGTCCAGAAGAGGGAAGAAAGGGCCACGTCGGGCCGTGGCTGACCTGCTGGCAGGGTCAGCTGCCCAAGGTGTGATTTCTCAAGGACACTAAAACGCTTTTGCCTTGATGAGCACCTCCGTGCCTGCCCATTGGTGCCTGGGATGCCTTTCAAGCAGTCCGAAGCCTCCCGTTCCATGGTCAGATAAGGTTGGAATTGCACAATTCCCCAAGAAGAAGTGACCCTACCGTCATTTCTGGCCCAGGTGTAGATCACTGGTAGCAGTTCTCCTCGCAGTGGGCTCCCAGCGAGGGAGAGGACTGGGCGAGGACTCAAGCACCCCCGAAGGAAGGGGAGCTGGGTGTGAAGACGGACTGCTCGTTTTCGCCTGGTTTGCAGCTTCCTACGGGAAGTAGGACCAGTGTTGCTAATGGTCTGTGCAGCCACGTGGGGCAGTCCTGGGTGCTGCCCCACTGTGACCCACATGTGGAGCTTGAAGCTCCGGTCTCAGAGAGCAGGACTCCTGTTGTGCCCTCCTTTGACTCCAGACCTGGGCGCCCCTTCTGCCCATCAGCGCACTCTCTTCCCTCCCAACCGGGAAGCCTGCAGCAGAAACACGGACTCCTGTCTGAGTGTTGGCTTGACAAGGGTCATAAACACCCATCTCCTGTTCCTCGGCTGGGCAGTGCCCGTCCACAAAATTCAATCCTGGCATAGCTGGCATCCCAGGCGTAATATCAACAGTAACATGCCACCATCTCCCAACACGGCAGCTGCCCGCCTCTGGGTGCTGTCAGGAAGTAAATGAGCTGTTTTGGAGCAGGGGTAGTTTGAAGCTGCCTAGGAGGAGGTGGGGTGCAGGCGGAGACAGAACCTTGTAACGCTGTCCTGCTGTGACAGTGACTGACACAGAAGCCCTTGCTGGGTAACGACGGCTCTTAAAGCCCAGAGCAGCCTTCCTCAGAGCTGCCCGGAGAGCAGTGCTGGCTGACGTGGAACCTCCACCCATGTCCAGGGGGGCCTGGCTCTTGCTTTATGCGAAGCGAAGCTGCCCTGGATTTGGGGGGCGGGCAGGTGGGCTGTAGAAGCTCCTCAGCGGATGTCAGTGGCCTCTGTCCCTGAGCACCCTGCTAGTTCAGCTTGAGTACCTGGTTTTATTTCAGTGTAGCTCTACAGTGCAAATCCAGCCTTCATCAGGCAGAATCAATACATTTTTTAAACCCTTTTAAGTCACGCGTAGTGTTGTGTTCCTTTCATAAGCTCCCCCTTGTCACTCAAGGTGGAAAATTTTGGCCCCTTGAAAAATTCTCACCAACTGGTCAACATCAATACTTACAAAAGGTTATTTTATAGACCACTAGTCCCCAGAAAAGGAAGGGGAGGGATCCGTGGGCAAGGGAGATGGGGATATGAACAGTCTCCATGCTCATTAGCACAGTAAAGATGCTGAGACATCCAGCAGTCAGGGACCTATTTAACCCAGAACTCTGTGGACCCGAAAACCCCCTTTCCCATCCTCTGCTTTGGGGAAATGCTGAGCAAAATTAATTTCTGCACTGCAACCATCCCGAGGCCTGTTTTCCCGTGTGGGCAATTAGAGCTGCAGCTGTCGCCCGTCCAGCCCTAACGACTTAATCGCTTCCTCTCCCCGCCGCCCCTCCCTGCAGTGAGCTTGGCGGTGGAGTGCGCCCATCAGGGAGTGTTCTTCAACCAAGGCCAGTGCTGCACGGCCGCCTCCAGGGTGTTCGTGGAGGAGCAGGTCTATGACGAGTTTGTCAGGCGGAGCGTGGAGTATGCCAAGAAGCGGCCGGTTGGAGACCCCTTTGACGTCAGGACCGAACAGGGGCCCCAGGTAACTGAGGCGTCACGTCCCAAGTGCAAGTTGGGGGGTTAAGCAAGCAGGGCTCTGGCCCTGCGCAGCTCAGCTGTTCCCTGGCTTCAGGGTCCTTCTTGAAGCGAGGGCTCCCTTACCCGCTTGCCTGCCCACTGAGGGCTGTTGTTCCAATGCTGACTGACAGTTCAGTCCTGTCAGGCCTTGGTAGGGTTATGAAATCAGAGTGGACACGCAGACACTCGACTCTTCACGGCAGGTAATACTGAGCTCTGGGCCTTGGCAGAAGGGAGGCATTCCTGGTTCAGAAGCCCGTGTGCCTGCACCCCCCAGCCAGAGGCACCTCTTCTCTGAGCCGCAGTGTCCCCAGGAGAGAGCCGCAGGCAGAGGCTGCTTGCTTAGCTGGCCTCTCTGCAGAAGCGAGTTAGAAGCCTGGCTGAAAGGCAGCAGAGTGCAGGTGGAAGTGGCACCTGGAGTCAGAGGCCTAGCGGTCTCCCAGCCCATGGGAGTTACAGGACGAGGTGACCATCAGAATCCCAGCAGAGAGGGCTCAGAGGATCGGGCTACATCTCTGAACAGCAGGAACATGTCTCTGGCGGCCTGGTTTGCGAAGCTAACAACAGGATGAAAATGATCATAACGCCGAGGTTTAATAACCTCAGGAAGAGGGCACATCCTGTATCACTTTCTAACTGTGCAGGGCAGCAGACGGATAAATATTTAAAAGAGGACAGCCTAACCATCACATGAATTATTGAAATGGAGCTCAACAGCAACCCACTTTACTTGTAGCCAAAGTCCTGCTCCAGCCAGGAAGTTTCAAATCACATGTCAGGACTCACCCATTTGCATCTGTCCCGGGAACTAGCGACTCACCCACTGCGTTGGCCCTGTGTGCTTCCACGGGAAGCCGTGGAACTGAGGACAAGTTTGGCTCTGGAATTTTGTGAAAACCACAGGCTCCTGCCAAACCTCAGTTTCCTCATCTGGAAGACAGAGCTATTGATGCATATTAAGGAAATTTCAAGGCATCTAATAAGTTTTTATTCTTTAAGGGGAGAGGCATTAAACAGCAGGCTTCCTAAGCTAGGTGGAAGTGAATGTACGTGACTTCAAGCCACATCAGTTAGGTCTTGCTTGACCATCCTTGGGGGGACGCCTTGGCTGGGGAGTGGGGAGGACCACGTGGAAAAGGTGTGTGTCTGGCCGCAGCGCCCACCTCTGCCTTGGCCCAGCCCACATGCTGGGGCTCTGGTGCCACGTGATCCTGGTGGAGAGAAATATCTCTACTTGTGGCCAATGCTCCACTTCCTGTCAGGCCTCAACCCCCAACCTAGTAGTGGCCAGTGAGACAAAGTCCAGCGGCCTTGGTTGGATTTCAGGTCTGCATACAGACATGGCCACAAGTCATTATCGAATCTGCTGTGATTGTGAAGCTGATCCAGAATCTGTGGGAAATATGTGAGCTGATCCATCCTAAGGAATCCCTTTTACCCCATCATTAATCGTAAGTCTCTTTCCAAGGTTTCAGGCTTGACTTCTGAAGCCAGATATACAAATCTCTTCCAAGAGAGCGGAGTGGTGTTGATTTCATCAGTGCTTTTGATGCTGCTGAAAGTCCTATTGAAAACTCCCTTAAGCCATCTAACTTCAGCGTATTATTTAGGGATGCTGCTGAGTTGTTTTTTTTTTTTCCTCCCAAAGTGCTTTTTCATCTACGTTAATAAGATTTTACTCTGAGAGGATTTACAGCTGTCTAAATAGTCCTGTCTATCTCATGCTAGTAAAACAACTAGCTGACCAGCTCAGGGTCCACTACAGGCAGCCGGCATGCTCCAAAATTATTCAAGTTTATTTGGCAACCGAGCAAAGAGATGCACGGACTCACACAGGCCACCTGGTGCAGGGCAGGGTCCCAAGTCCTCCCCACCCTCTCCTCTCAGCAGAGCTGCTCACTGCCTTGGCTACCCTTGGGCCCTGCTTCTCTATCTCTGGTGTGGCGCTCTGGCACAGCCCTCACTTCATAGCAGGTTCTTCTCCTGCACTGTGAGACGGAAGCTGACATTCATGGAGGATTATTAGATTTAAACAACGTATTCACACAGACTGACCAGGGAGAGTCAATCTGGATGGGTAGAGTTTCCAGGGAGACCTAGTGCTGGCTGCAGGATAGATGGTCTTGGAGGCAGAACATGGTCAGCGGCCACTGAAGATCTGTAGTTTGCTGAAGCCCCACAAATCTCTTGGTCTCCGAAGAGGAGGAAAGAGCAATCCTGGCTTTTAACCCAAGACTTGGTTCATCCAGAGAGAAATTACCAGATTACCAGGCCTGTTGTAATTTGAATTACTTTTTGAGATGGCCGTACATACACATGGGGGGCTTACCAGGTGGCAGAGTGGAAAAGAATCTCCCTGCCAATGCAAGAGACATAGGAAACATGGATTTGATCCCTGGATCAGGAAGATCCCCTGGAGGAAGAAATGGCAACCCACTCCAGTATTCTTGCCTGGAAAGTCCCATGGACAGAGGAGCCTGGCAGGTTACAGTCCATGGGATCACAGAGTCAGACACATCTGAGCACGCATACACATACACATGGTCAAAAGCCAAAATACATATAAAGGTCAATAGTGAGAAAGCTCCCTCCCATTCATTCATAGACATGGTTATTACGCTTCCCTCCATGGGTATCTTGTGTACTTAGTTCTTAGGTGAAAAGTCTCAGAATTTTTGTATATACAACCAAAATTGAGTATGTATACAAGAATGTAATATGAATTCTGGTCTCCCTTGTTTTTACCCCAGATACCTGTACACAATATTGTTTTGCACCTTGATTTTTATCCCCTAACAAGAAACTTGAAGAGCCTTCTGTACCATGCCAAACCACAGGAACCTGCCTTGTTCTTTTCTATAAGTACATAGAATTCCACTGTATGAATCCAACAGAATTTTAGAAACATGTACTGATAAGTCTGTGGGTGTGTGCAATCACGTACAGCACTGCGGAGTATATCATTCTGCATGTGTGCAAGGAAATCCACAGGACAAACTGCCCAAGTGGGATTGCTGAGTGAGGGAACATTTGTAATTTCTATAAGCGTCACCAGTTTACCTTCCAAAAGGATGAACCAACTCATGCTCCCACCAACCTTGCATGAGCCTGCCTGTTTCTCTAGCCTTACTAACAGAATACGTGTGGCGTTTTGCCCATCTGATAGTTCAAAATGATATCTTATTTGTTTTTAATGTACATATATCTCTTATGGGCTTCCCGGGTAGCTCAGCTGGTAAAGAACTTGCCCGCAATGTAGGAGACCTAGGTTCAATCCCTGGGATGGGAAGATCCCCTGGAGGAGGGCATGGCAACCCACTCCAGTATTCTTGCCTGGAGAAAGTCCATGGACAGAGGAGCCTGGTGGGCTACAGTTTATGGTGTCTCAAAGAGTCGGACGTGACTGAGCGACTGAGCACAGCACAGAACAGCGCACAGCATGGCATATCTCTTATAAGAGTAAAGAGGAACATGTTAGTATTATGTCTAAAGGTCATTTATGTTTCCTTTTCTATCAACCATGCCAGTGCTTTGCATATTTTTAACTTGTACTGCTGATCATTTTTTGTCACTTATAAGAATTCTTTTCATCCTAGAGAGATTAGCTTTATCTATTATGTGACTTGTCAGTTTTTTCCAGTTTGCTGTTTTGCTCTCTGACTTTGCTTATGATGCTTTTGCCTTCCTTTTTTACTTACTCAAGATTATTAATCTTTTATTCTTGGCTTCTGCATTTCAAGTCATAGAAAGGCCATCAACACTCCTGTTTCACCAAGGCATTCTCCCACCTGAGAGAATTTGAAGACTTTTTATGATTTCACCTTTCACGATTAAGTCTTTGATCTATTTGGAATCTATCCTAGTACAAAGTGTGAGGTATGGATCATGTTGGTATTTTAACACTGAATCCACATTTCATGAGATGACTGGTAAAGGGGCTTGCATGGTTTGTGCCCACTCTTTCAAAGAAAGCCAGCCTGTGCCTCAGGGACAGAGTCATCCCAATGCACCATTCAGTTCAGTTCAGTCGCTCAATTCAGTTCAGTTCAGTTCAGTCACTCAGTCATGTCCGACTCTTTGCAACTCCATGAATTGCAGCACACCAGGCCTCCCTGTCCATCACTCAAACTCACGTCCATTGAGCCAGTGATGCCATCCAGCCATCTCATCCTCTGTCGTCCCCTTCTCCTCCTGCCCCCAGTCCCTCCCAGCATCAGAGTCTTTTCCAATGAGTCAACTCTTCACATGAGGTGGCCAAAGTACTGGAGTTTCAGCTTTAGCATCATTCCTTCCAAAGAACACCCAGGACCGATCTCCTTTAGAATGGACTGGTTGGATCTCCTTGCAGTCCAAGGGACTCTGAAGAGTCTTGTCCAACACCACAGTTCAAAAGCATCAATTCTTCTGTGCTCAGCTTTCTTCACACTCCAACTCTCACATCCATACATAACTACTAGAAAAACCATAGCCTTGACTAGACAGACCTTTGTTGGCAAAGTAATATCTCTGCTTTTGATTATGCCATCTAGGTTGGTCATAACTTTCCTTCCAAGGAGTAAGCGTCTTTTAATTTCATGGCTGCAATCACCATCTGCAGTGATTTTGGAACCCCAAAAAATAAAGTCTGACACTGTTTCCACTGTTTCCCCATCTATTTGCCATGAAGTGATGGGACCAGATGCCATGATCTTAGTTTTCTGAATGTTGAGCTTTAAGCCAACTTTTCAACTCTCCTCTTTCACTTTCATCAAGAGACTTTTTAGTTCCTCTTCACTTTCTGCCATAAGGGTGGTGTCATCTGCATATCTTAGGTTATTGATATTTCTCTTGGCAATCTTGATTCCAGCTTGTGCTTCTTCCAGCCCAGCATTTCTCATAATGTACTCTGCATATAAGTTAAATAAGCAGAGTGACAATATACAGCCTTGATGTACTCCTTTTCCTATTTGGAATCAGTTTGTTGTTCCATGTCCAGCTCTAACTTGTTGCTTCCTGACCTGCATATAAGTATCTCAAGAGGCAGGTCAGGTGGTCTTGGATTCCCATCTGTTTCAGAATTTTCCACAGTTTATTGTGATCCACACAGTCAAAGGCTTCGGCATAGTCAATAAAGCAGAAATAGATGTTTTTCTGGAACTCTCTTGCTTTTTCCATGATCCAGCAGATGGTGGCAATCTTATCTCTGGTTCCTCTGCCTTTTCTAAAACCAGCTTGAACATCAGGAAGTTCATGGTTCACGTATTGCTAAAGCCTGGCTTGGAGAATATTGAGCATTACTTTACTAGCGTGTAAGATGAGTGCAATTGTGTGGTAGTTGGAGCATCCTTTGGCATTGTCTTTCTTTGGGATTGGAATGAAAACTGACCTTTTCCAGTCCTGTGGCCACTGCTGAGTTTTCCCAATTTGCTGGCATATTGAGTGCAGCACTTTCAAAGCATCATCTTTCAGGATTTGAAATAGCTCAACTTGAACTCCATCACCTCTACTAGCTTTGTTCGTAGTGATGCTTTCTAAGGCCCACTTGACTTCACATTCCAGGATGTCTGGCTCTAGGTCAGTGATCACACCATCGTGATTATCTGGGTCATGAAGATCTTTTTTGTACAGTTCTTCTGTGTATTCTTGCCACCTCTTCTTAATATCTTCTGCTTCTGTTAGGTCCATACCATTTCTGTCCTTTATTGAACTCCTTCTTTGCATGAAATGTTCCCTTGGTATCTCTAATTTTCTTGAAGAGATCTCTAGTCTTTCCCATTCTGTTGTTTTCCTCTATTTCTTTGCATTGTCGCTCAGTCATATCCAAGTCTTTGCGACCCCATGGACTGGAGCACACCAAGCCTCCCTGTCCATCACCAACTCCCGGAGCTTGGTCAAACTCATGTCCATCAAGTTGGTGATGCCATCCAACCATCTCATCCTCTGTCATCCCCTTCTTCTCCTACCTTCAGTCTTTCCAAACATCAGGGTCTTTTCCAATGAGTCAGTTCGTCACATCAGGTGGCCAAAGTATTGGAGTTTCAACTTCATCAGTCCTTCCAATGAATATTCAGGACCAGTTTCCTTTAGGATTGACTGGTTTGATCTCCTTGCAGTCCAAGGGACTCTCAAGAGTCTTCTCCAGCACCACAGTTCAAAAGCATCAATTTTTTGGTGCTCAGCTCTCTTTATGGTCCAACTCTCACATTCATATGTGACTACTGGAAAAACCATAGCTTTGACTAGATAGATCTTTGTTGATAAAATAGTGTCTCTGCTTTTTAATATGTATTATGGGTTTGTCATAGCTTTTCTTCTAAGGAGAAAGTGTCTTTTATTTACATGGCTGCAGTCACCATCTGCAGTGATTTCAGAACCCAGGAAAATAGTCTGTCACTGTTTCCATTGTTTCCTGTTATTTGCCATGAAGTGATGGGACCAGATGCCATGATCTTAGTTTTCTGAATGTTGAGTTTAAGCCAGTTTTTTCACTCTCCTCTTTCACTTTCATCAAGAAGCTTTAGTTCCTCTTCACTTTCTGCCATAGGGTGGTGTCATCTGCATATCTGAGGTTATTGATATTTCTCCTGGCAATCTTGATTCCAGCTTGTGCTTTATCCAGCCCGGCATTTCACATGATGTACTCAGGATAGAATAAATAAGCAGGGTGACAATATACAGCCTAGATGTATTCCTTTCCCAATTTGGAAGCGGTCCATTGTTCCATGTCAGGTTCTAACTGTGACTTCTTGAATTGCATACAGGTTACTCAGAAGGCAGGTAAGGTGGTCTGGTAGTCCCATCTCTTGAAGAATTTTCAACAGTTTGTTGTGATCCACACGGTTAAAGGCTTTAGAGTAGTCAATGAAGCAGAAGTAGATGTGTTTTTGAATTCTCTTGCTTTTTCGATGATCCAACAGATGTTGGCAATTTGATCTCTCATTCCTCTGCCTTTTCTAAATCCAGCTTGAACATCTGGAAGTTCTCAGTTCACATACTGTGGAAGTCTCACTTGGAGAACTTGAGTATTGCTTTTCTAGCATGTGAGATGAGTACAATTGTGAGGTAGTTTGAACATTCTTTGGGATTGGAATGAAAACTGACCTTTTGCAGTCCTGTGGCCACTGCTGTTTTCCAAATTAGATGGCATATTGAATGCAGCACTTTCACAGCATCATCTTTGAGGATTTGAAATAGCTCAGCTGGAATTCCATCTCTTCCATTAGCTTTGTTCATAGTGATACTTCCTAAGGCCCCCTTGACTTTGAACTCCAGGATGTCTAGCTCTAGGTAAGTGATCAGACCATCATGGTTATCTGGGAATTATGATCTTTTTTGTATGGTTCTTCTGTGTATTCTTGCCACCTCTTCTTAATATCTTCTGCTTCTGTTAGGTCCATACCATTTCTGTCCTTTATTGAGCCCATCTTTGCATGAAGTGTTCCCTTGGTATCTCTAATTTTCTTGAAGAGATCTCTGGTCTTTCCCATTCTATTGTTTTCCTCTATTTCTTTGCACTGATCCCTGAGGAAGGCTTTCTTGTCTCTCCTTGCTATTCTTTAGAACTCTGCATTCAGATGGGTATATCTTTCCTTTTCTCCTTAGGTTTGCTTATTTTTTTATTCAAATTTGCTTAACTTGAGCCACTTTTTTACCTGAAACTCACAGCTACAGCAAACCTGTCTAACAAAACTCTGTCTCTCCGAGCCAGAGCGAAAGGGATTTACAACAGAGTCATGGTAAGAACAAGGTTCCCATGGACTTGGTAAGAAGGACCATTTTGAGTGGGGAGAGCACTTCCCCACCTTGAGTCTCCCAGAGAGGTGCCCTTTGCCAGCTGGTTGAGTATAGCATCCACAAGCTGGATATTTATAGGGTACCCTCCAGCCGAGGAGACCCCTTAATCAAAGTGGCAGAAAGTAGAGCTCTTCTGATGAGCTGGCTCCCCGCCAACCAGGAGCAGCCTGTCTACCCCCTTGAGCCTCTATTTTGTATCCACGGGTGATGAGTAAGGTCGTCAGCATTATTTCTCACTTCTCTGCCCTGTGGATGGAGAATTCCAGTAAGTGTTACACTCTGATCTGTGGTGCCCTAGGAGCAGTGTGCAGTTTTGCCAGATAAAATACAAGGCAACTAGTTCAAATGCTGAAGCTTAGGCTCCAATATTTGGCCACCTGATGCAAAAAGCCAGCTCATAGGAAAAGACCCTGATGCTGGGATAGATTGAGGGCAGGAGGACAAGGGGGCAACAGATGGTGAGATGGTTGGATGGCATCACCGATTCAATGGACATGAGTTTGAGCAAACTCTGGGAGATGGTGAAGGACAGGGAAGCCTGGCATGCTGCAATCCATGGGGTCACAAACAGTCAGACACAACTTAGCAACTAAGCAATGACAACCCAGTTCAGATAAACAGTGGGTACATTTTTAGCATAAGTATCTCCCAAATATTGTTTGGGATTTGCTTATACTTTAAAAATCGTTTCTTGTATTTTTTAGGAATTCAAATTTAATTGGGTATCCAAATTTAATTTGCTAAATCTGACAACCCTAGAAAGATTCAAGATTTAGAACTAAGAATATGACCACTTCAGATTTTGTTTCACCCATGGATTTGCTTAAGAGCATGGCTTCCCTGATGGCTAAGTGGGTAGAGAATCCGCCTGCAATGTAGGAGACACAGGAAATGTGGGTTCGATCCCTGGGTTGGGGAAATCCCCTGGAGAAGGAAATGGCAACCCACTTCAGTATTCTTGTCTGGAAAGTCCCATGGACAAGGGCGTCTAGCAGGCTGCAGTCCAGGGGGTCGCAAGTCCAGTTGGACTTGACTGAGCGACTAAGCACACAGTACCCATGGAGGGGGTCAGATGTATGAATACACTCATACCTGGAGAGGATGAGAACAGCCCATCTCTCCCCTGCCCCAGAGAACCTAGATTTGTGCATTGGAGCTATATTTGCATACAAGGCACATCTGGTCCATGAATTTTGTCTTGGCTAGAACATAATGAGGTCAGCCACCACATAGGAGGCTGTTGGACACATACGCTGGCAGCCAGCATCCAGAAAGAAGCCAAGCTTACTTCTCTCTGTTTTACAGATTGACCAGAAGCAGTTCGACAAAATCCTCGATCTGATCGAGAGCGGAAAGAAGGAGGGAGCCAAGCTGGAATGTGGGGGCTCCGCCATGGAAGACAGGGGGCTCTTCATCAAACCCACCGTCTTCTCAGAAGTTACAGACACCATGCGGATTGCCAAAGAGGAGGTCAGCAGGCTGTGAAGAAAACCATGTCCTATGCGAGCTGGGGCCCTGGGAGTGGGGAAAGGGGCTGGGCCTTTCAAAAAGAGCCTTCTCCAGGGCCAAGGGATCCCTGAAGCCTTTGGGAAGGGAGTGTTTTCCTTGCTCTGAGGTCTTTTCCCTCTCCTTTGGAGTCCTCTGGGCGGTCGTCCTGCCCTGGGACCCATGAACTGTGTAGAGCTTGTCCTGACCCCCACTTCCATGCTTTGCTCATCCTCTCTGGGAACAACAGTCCCTCTTCTGTGCTCTGACGTGTCCTCAGGTTAGCTGCGGGTGGAGAGCCTGTGCTCTTATCAGAAACTGAGCCAGGGATTCAGGGCCCAAAGCCTCATTCACTCCACCAGACCAAACCTAAATGGCAACTGTTCATCCCAAAGACCTGTCCTGACTAGAAGTCTCTTAGAAGTTGTCCATCGTGGGCATCCTTGGAGTGGTGGAAATTAGGGTAACTCCCGTAAGAGTGTAATTCTGTCTTTCGGGGCCACTGTTAAGCTAGCTGGAAGTGGTTCCCACTTGGGTCCCAGGTGCTCGGCCTCCAGGCTGTGGCATTTTTGGGGGCACATGAAAGAGGGAATCACTACCAGAGTCTTGCTGGTATGAGCTGTTTATACACATTCTCCTTGAGATTTGGGGGAGTTACTAACTGTACTGTGATGGCATGAGACTCAGCTGTTTAACCTCTGTGAGAGAAGCTCATTGGGAACCAGGGAGGTATTTTGGCAGGCTGACACTGTCCTCCTGAGCTGTGGTGCTGAACACTGAATCCATTACAGGCTCCTTTCAAAATTACCTCTGAATGTTCGTAACTCTTTCCTTTTATTTGCTGTGTTGCAGATGGTGAGGAACACAGCCTCATTCCTTCCCCTGGGAATTATTAGGGAAACATTTCAGGGCATCTTCCTTGATAGAACACACAGCACAGAGGCCAGGGCCCATAGTCTGTGCCTGCAAACACCCTTCACAGTAACTTTCCAGGGATGACTTTCAGAGTTGTCTGTGCGTCCCAACACGCAGCGGCTCCTCTGAGGCTGGGACCTCTAGATGCCCTGACCACAGTGAGAGGGCTTCCACCCAACATAGTATTTTGGTGGTTATTTTTTACTTTTGTTTAGTTCAGTCTTTTCCTTCAGATTTCAACCATCGCACAGCTAAAAAGAATGCTTGGGTGCTGTCCTTCACTCTCTCCCATGGGTGTGAGCACTGGGTGTGTGAAAAGAGCATACATGAAGGAGGTGCCTGCTCAGGGCACACACGCTTCACTCCGCAGCCTCTCATTGCCATCCTTCCAATTAATCATAGATTTTTGGACCAGTGCAACCAATACTGAAGTTCAAAAATATTGAAGAAGTGATCAAAAGAGCAAACAGCCTTGAATATGGACTCACGGCAGCTGTGTTCACAAAAAACCTCGATAAAGCACTGAAGCTGGCCTCTGCGTTAGAGTCTGGAACTGTCTGGTAAGTAAAGCGTGAGTGCCCAGCCCCTGAGCTGCTGGCCAGCCAGTCTCCTTACCCTTCTGTGAGCAGAGAGCTTTCCGACTTGCGTTATGCACCACACACGTCTGAACATGTTGCCCCCTCCTTGTGACCACCTTCTGAGCAGGATGGTGTCATCATCTCTTCTCACAGCTGAGGGACTCGAGATGCAGAGAGACTGAGTGACTTGTCCGGGGTCACACAGCCAGCATACGGCAGAGCAGAGCTCAGAGCCAGCCATTCAGCTCTGATGAAGCCAGTGCTCTTGACCACTGTGTTGGACCTCCCCTTTATATTCTAAGAGCAGCACATGTTCTTGTGCAAAGTATGGATGAAAGTCTCTCTTTCATCTGCTGATGACACTATCCTCATTTTAAAGATAATCTTAGAAGATAAATGTGAATTGGAGGCCAAGAAGCAGGAGAACTTTGAAATGAATCCTGTCTCTTTTCAGAGCTGATTCTTATTCCCTCAGCAAAATTCGCTTCTTTTTCTCCCCTTGTCATTTCCTTCCTACCCCCGTGAGAGATTTATACTTAACAATATTCAAACTTTAGTTTCTGGTGGTGAGAGCAAGAAGGCAGAGATTGAAAACACAACTTTCCTGGTATAAAACCTGGACACAGACCATCGCTTCGGCAATGCTCTGCACCTGGCACCTAGTGCCCACAGCACTCAAGGGCCCGCCCAGTCCTCTCCCGGTGACCACGAGCGTCTCTCTCTTCTCTTTCCAGGATCAACTGCTACAATGCCATCTATGCACAGGCTCCGTTTGGTGGCTTCAAAATGTCAGGGAACGGCAGAGAACTGTAAGTGTTCTTGTCACTGCACGCCTGTCCGCAGGGCAGATGGAAGACTCACTAGGTCCACAGGGTAGTTGCGGGTGCTTGGTCCAGAGCCCTGCCCTGTGCTCGTGTGTGCCAGCCTGGGTCAGCTGTACCCGCAGGCTGGTGGTCCTTTCCCTCTGGGCTGGGCTGACCCCCTGTCTTCTGCCCCTCTCTCCCTGCCCCACCTGCACCGTCCTGCCCCAGGACTGACCCCCAGCCTCAGCAACCCCCAGCACCAAGCCCATTGGAGCTGTGCAGCAGCAGGTGCTTGAACCTCCGCATGAGGACAGGGCAGGGCTGGGAAGGCCCGCGGCAGGGAAGATGGGCACTCTCCGTGGTCAGGATGTGGCCCTCCTGCCCACTAGCAAGGTCTCAGGACAGACCCTGGGGTCTCGGGCATTTCCCTGGAGGGGTCCTGCAGCACGCTGAGAGCAGCCTGTCACACTGCGCACTCCTCCATGGTTTCCTTCTGTCTTGCCCTTTGGGAGGCCGTGCCCCATCGGCCTAGGCTGTGGTCTAACGTGTCAGGCCCAAGATAAAAGGCCCCGCCTCCTGATTTCTTCACATGAAGGGCTGGCAAATTTCAGGCAGACACACACGTGCAGTCCATCGCAGGTGGGTACTGCTGCCATCCCTATTTTCAGATGAGAAAACTCAGGGAAGTCCTGTGCCTTCCCAGGTCACACTGCCAGTAAGTGACAAAGCTGGGACTGGACTCTTTTTTATTAATTTGTGTACTCACTTATTCATTAGCTGTGATGGGTCTTCACTGCTGCATGGCCTTTTCTCTAGCGGCGGCTGGCGGGAGCTGCTCTTCGTTGTGCTGTGCGGGCTTCTGACTGCAGTGGCTTCCTTTGGGCATGAGGCTCCGGGGCACGCCCTTCGGTAATTAAGGTTCTAGAGCACAGGCTCAATAGTGTGTCATTGGGCTCGGTTGCTCTGTGGCATGTGGGATCTTCCCAGACCGGGGAAGCAACCTATGCCTCCTGCCTTGACAGGTGGCTTCTTTCTATCCCTGAACTACCAGGGAAGCCCCTGAGGGTGAACTCTTAAACCCCACACACTGCAAAGCCTTGTTTCCCTGGGCTCCCCTTATCTGTCTCCTCTGTGCTGAAGCCTCAGCCAGCAGCCCCCAAGGCCTCCTCTAGGGGCTAGGCACAGCCTCCACCCGCAGCAGAAACTTCAGTCCCCAGAGCAGGTGTCCTTGGTGTCAGAGCTGCAGGAAGCGTGTGTGGGCCCCACCTGATCCTAGGCAGCTGACTCCTACCCTCTGTCCTCTCCCTGCTTTCCTGGCCTGCATCCCCCCCTCCTCCGTGGTTCTGCCTGTCCGCTGCGGGACAGGCCCGGTGTCCTCTCCCTGCTTTCCTGGCCTGCATCCCCCCCTCCTCCGTGGTTCTGCCTGTCCGCTGCGGGACAGGCCCGGTGTCTGCTGCACCAGTCCATGTATCACCCTGCTGATTAGCTGCAACAGAGACTTTTGTGGATGTCTGTTTTTTTTTGACCCTTGGCATATATTTTTCCCAAAGCTTTTGACAATGTACTTTTACATAATCCACAGGGAGCCCGGAAACTGGCTCAAAAACCAATCCCCACTTTCAGTTGTCTCTAATTAATGTCTTCACATTGCAGTAAGTTCCCCTTTTCCATGTGGAGCCCCATGTGGTGGATTCCACGGTTTTCCCCGTCCCCAGACTCCTGGCTCGGCAGGCTGTCCGCTGGCCACCCACGGGCCCCTCACGTCTCCCCCTGTGCAGATCTGGGAACGAAGCCTGCAGTTTCTCCTCCTCCTGGCTGTTTTTCTTAGTTCTTTGTTTAGCTTTACGATACAGTAAGGGAAAAAAACTCCACACTGTAGAGACATGTGGAAAGTCAGGGCTCCCCTCCCTTGACCCTCAATCCCGTTTGTTAGAAGTAACCACTGTTCCATCATCCATTGTGTTCCTTTTGTGCATTCATTCTTTGTTCACTGGCATATATTTACTGAGTACCTTTGATGCCCCGGGCACATGCTGGGTGCTGAGCACACAGTGGTGAACTCTATAATCAGCAGTACCAGCGCCCCAGTGTTCTGGTGAGGTTCAGTGGCAGAAAGACTGGGCTTATGGATGGTCTAGAGCCCCAAGGTGGTCAAAACTGGGTGAGAAGCAGTTTAGGAAATGCCACAGTGGGTCAAATAAAAGTGACAAAAACTTGAGCAGGGCAGTGAGTGCAGGAATAAAAAGAATGAAGTGGTTCATGCACTTCCTCGTACAGGAGTGATTTCATATTGGACTTACTCGTTATGTGCTGGTTCAGCATGATTCCATCACTTGGTTTGCTTTTCTTTATGAAGCTGACAAATTCACTACTTTGATTTTTACACTGTAACACTAGGTTCCGTTCAGTTCAGTCACTCAGTCATGTCCGACTCTTTGCAACCCCATGAATCTCAGCACGCCAGGCCTCCCTGTCCATCACCAACTCCCGGAGTCCACCCAAACTCATGTCCATTGAGTCGGTGATGCCATCCAACCATCTCATCCTTTGTCGTCCCCTTCTCCTCCTGCCCTCAATCTTTCCCAACATCAGGGTCTTTTCAAATGAGTCAGCTCTTTGCCAAAATACTGGTTTCAGCTTCAACATCAGTCCTTCCAATGAACACCCAGGACTGACCTCCTTTAGGATGCACTGGTTGGATCTCCTTGCAGTCTGAGGGACTCTCAAGAGTCTTCTCCAACACCACAGTTCAAAAGCATCAATTCTGTGCTCAGCTTTCTTTATAGTCCAACTCTCACATCCATACATGACCACTGGAAAAACCATAGCCTTGACTAGACGGACCTTTGTTGACAAAATAACGTCTCTGCTTTTTAATATGCTGTCTAGGTTGGTCATAACTTTCCTTCCAAAGAATAAGAGTCTTTTAATTTCATGGCTGCAGTCACCATCTGATTTTGGAGCCCCAGAAACTACAGTCAGCCACTGTTTCCCCATCTATCTGCCATGAAGTGATGGGACCAGATGCCATGATCTTAGTTTTTTGAATGTTGAGCTTTAAGCCAACTTTTTCACTCTCCTCTTTCACTTTCATCAAGAGGCTCTTTAGTTCTTCTTCACTTTCTGTCATAAGGGTGGTGTCATCTGCATATCTGAGGTTATTGATATTTCTCCCAGCAATCTTGATTCCAGCTTTTGCTTCCTCCAGCCTAGCATTTCTCATGATGTACTCTGCATATAAGTTAAATAAGCAGGGTGACAATATACAGCCTTGATGCACTCCTTTTCCTATTTGGAATCAGTTTGTTGTTCCATGTCCAGTTCTAACTGTTGCTTCCTGACCTGCATATAGGTTTCTCAAGAGGCAGGTCACATGGTCTGGTATTCCTATCTCTTTCAGAATTTTCCACAGTTTATTGTGATCCACACAGTCAAAGGCTTTGGCATAGTCAATAAAGCAGAAATAGATGGGGTTTTTTTGGAACTCTCTTGCTTTTTCAATGATCCAGCAGATGTTGGCAATCTTATCTCTGGTTCCTCTGCCTTTTCTAAAACCGGCTTGAACATCTGGAATTTCACGGTTCATGTATTGCTGAAGCCTGGCTCAGAGAATTTTAAGCATTACTTTACTAGCATGTGAGATGAATGAAATTGTGTGGTAGTTTGAGCATTCTTTGGCATTGCCTTTCTTTGGGATGGAATGAAACTGACCTTTTCCAGTCCTATGGCCACTGCTGAGTTTTCCAAATTTGCTGGCATATTGACTGCAGCACTTTCACAGCATCATCTTTCAGGATTTGAAATAGCTCAATTGGAATTCTATCACCTCCACTAGCTTTGTTCATAGTGATGCTTCCTAAGGCCCACTTGACTTTGGACTCCAGGATGTCTAGCTCTAGGTGAGTGATCAGACCATCATGGTTATCTGGGTCATTATGATCTTTCTTGTATAGTTCTTCTGTGTATTCTTGCCACCTCTTCTTAATATCTTCTACTTCTGTTAGGTCCATACCATTTCTGTCCTTTATTGAGCCCATCTTTGCATGAAATGTTCCCTTGGTATCTCTGATTTTCTTGAAGAGATCTCTAGTCTTTCCCATTCTATTGTTTTCCTCTATTTCTTTGCATTGATCGCTGAGGAAGGCTTTCTTATCTCTCCATGATGTTCTTTGGAACTCTGCATTCAAATGGGTGTATCTTTCCTTTTCTCTTTTGCTTTTCGCTTCTCTTCTTTTCACAGCTATTTGTAAGGCTTCCTCAGACAGCCATTTTGCTTTTTTGCATTTCTTTTCCATGGGGATGGTCTCAATCCCTGTCTCCTGTACAATGTCATGAACGTCCATCCATAGTTCATCCAGCACTCTATCAGATCTATCATATTTCAAGGTTTTGTACATTTTCTATGCATACAATGGATGTAAACGTGCATGGCTTTTTTCTGTTTTCAAATTATTTGAGAGGAAAATACTTGTGCTGTTATGAATATGCTTTGGCTATGCTGTCTTTTTCATTGGTGGGCTCCCATGACTAACTTTGGTGCTTTTCCAAGGAGTTTTGCTGCCTCAAACCTGCTGATATTCTTCCTGTGCATCAGTCCTTATGCACTTGTGGGAAATTGTTTTCAGAAGAAATTCCCCAAATCAGGTATCCGGCATAGGAAAAATAGGCCCCTCACTCTTTTGGTTTGCATTTCTTTAATGGTAAGGGATTGAGCACCTTAATTACACCTATTGGTAATCTTTATTTTTTTTTTCTGCAGACTGACTGCATATCTTTTGTTGATTTTTCCATTTTTAAAAAAAATTGGTTTGTAAGACTTCTTTGTGCTTTAAGGTAAACAGCACTCTGTTTCTCACAGTGTTGTAAATGTAATTTTTTCCAGTTTATAATTTGCCTTTGGGCTTTTAATGGAGTTTTCTGCTCTGTAAAAGTTGGATTTAACATTCTATATATGGCTTCTATGTTTTATTGTGTTTAGAAAAGAATTAAAAAATAATTCACCCATTATCATGGGTCCTTGAATTTGGTTTTAGGACACTACCAAAGAATCTCAATGACACATTAGCAATAAAATAATAATATTCCTTTCTACCATTTACTTTTTACCTAGCACATAGTAGGCAAATTTGTTCTATTTGAATCAATTCTAACTATAAGGAGGTGATGGTATTCCCATTTTACAGATGATAATATTGAGGCTCAGTGAAGACAAAAAACTTGCCTAGACGGCATAGATCCAAGGCTGTAGTTATCCAACTTGAGCTGCATCAGAACCCAATGACTTGTTAATCCTCTGGCTGTTAAAACACAGATTTCTGGGTCCCACTCCTAGGTTCAATAGATGTATTAATTTTCTATTGCTGCTATAATAAATAATCACAAAATTTGGAGCTTAAACAACATGAATTTATTATCTTACGGCCCTGAAGGCTGAAAATCTGACATGCTCTCCCTTAGCTAAAATCAAGATGTCTGCAGGGCTACATTCCTTCCTGGAGACTCTAGGGAAAGAATCTATTTCCTTGCCTTCTCCAGCTTCCAGGGCCTCCCTCCCATATTCCTTGGCTGGCAGCCCCTTCCTTCATTTCAAAGCCAGTGGCGTTGCATTTCTCTAAGCTGTTCTGTAGTTTCACTGTCCTCTGAATCTCTTCTGTCTCCCTCTTCCTTCTTTAAGGGTCCTTGTGATTACTCTGGGTCCACCCAGGTAATTCAGGATACACTCCCTATTTTAAAGTCAGCTAACTAGCAATTTTAATTCTGTCTGCAACCCTAATTCCCCTTCATCATATGATATGTTCGAAGCTTCAGTGACTTGTGATGAGGACACCTTGAGGCGGGCATTATTCTGCTTCCCACAGAAGGCCTGGGGGGCCTGAACCTCTGCATTTCTAGCAAGTTCTGAGGTGAGGCTGATCTGCTGGTCAGGGAGCCACACTTTGAAAAGCACTGGTTTAAGGGAAGAGATGGGATTCTGTCTTGCATGTTTCTAGCGGCAGAGACTCAGTAGCCCCCTCAACAGCTACCTCTTTTCCTAAACAGGTACACATTCTTATTTACATAATGGCAGAGCAAGGGTTGCAGAGACTTTTAAATTGATCCAAAGCCACCTCTCAATTCTTGGAAGGGGCCCTAAGCATGATTCATGGAGCCTGAGTCGGGTTACTGGGCTCTGCAGGACTTCAGGAAGGGACACATATCAGAAACATGGACTCAGAGGCCGTGGACTCCCTTGTGTCCACTCTGCTAACGTCTGTGTCCCTGCCCGGGCCTCATTCTTCTCACAGCTGGTCCCCAGCTGTGCTCTTCAAGACCAGCTCCAGGTCCTTCCTAGCCCTGCCTCTCGGGATGCTCTGGCCACAGCCCACTCAATAGCTTTGGGCCTCTGTCTCTCTTGTCTCTTCCAGCAGCTCCAAATTGCCCACAGAAGTTATAAATCTGCAGAAGTTATCCATCTACTCCTCAGCTTGCCCATCCCTCACCACACAGGCTCTCTTCTTGCCCCCCTCCCCAACTGCCCATCCAGGGAATTCATCACTTTGTTTTAAATCCCCTTCATCCTTTGAAGGCAAATCCTTAGTCCTGAATATTTCAAAAGCATCACACACACACACACACACGCACACACAAAACTTGGCATTTAACCTTCAGTTACGCATCCAGATACTTAAACTTACTGATGGTCTTACAGCCCTTAGACTCTATTAAATCCTCATTTTTTGGCCTTTTGCTCAGACTCCAGACTGCCCAACAGAGTACTCGCCTTTGAAGCATTAGAACGAAGTTCATGCAGAATGGCTAAGTGCCATTTTATATCTCACTCTTTTCTGTGATCACAGAGGTGAATATGCGCTGGCTGAATACACAGAAGTGAAAACTGTCACCATCAAACTTGATGACAAGGATTCCTGAAGGATAAGCAGGTTCCTTCTTCAAACATCTGACAACTGAATGTGGCTGATCAAACTTACTGAAGAAAAGTCTACATTCTGACCTTCCTGGGATAGTTTCTTCTGGAGACTTTAAATCTGCTGGATTTGAACGATTTTTGTTTTCCTCTTACATTCCTCTTTATCGACAGAAATGCTGTGTGTGAAATTGCAGTCCTGCCTGGGGTGGGACTAAGGGCCATCTCTGTTTTCTGCTTTCCCCCAGATCCCTGGGACGGTGAGGAGGTTCAGGGCACTGTCAACAGGAAGTGGTATTTGAAGTATCGAGCCATCACTTTAAAATGTTCTGTGGACTCTAACTCCAGTAAGGATTTGGAAAAAAAATTCCCAGTACGTTCTGCAAACAGGACTCTACCTGCAGGTTCCTCATGATTACCTGCCCACAGAAAAGCCCCACCGACTACTCAGTAGGAAGGAATAGCACTAAGTTTAAAAAAAATTTTTTTTTTTAAAAACAAGGTTGGGAGGATCTGATGTGGGGGACTTTGGGGAAGCAAGTACCATGGAAGGGTCATGAAGGCCTGGTATGAATGGTCTTCAAGGACTGCATCTTGACATTGACCATGGGACTCAGCTTAAAACCAATACAGCCTTTGGAATATGACCAAATCAACAACTGTAAGAGCTTATCTAACGCATGTCATGGTCTACCTTAATCAAGGCAGGAAATGTCGCAAATGTCCCCATCACTGCTAAAGACCCACTGCTCTGACAGTACAGATTCTAGGATCATTAAGTCCCAGATTTTACTAATTAAAGCCATAATGTGCTTTTCCCAGTTAGGCATTTCTACCACTTGCATTGATTTATGATAACCCTATATAGTTTTCCTTTTCTCCAGTTGGGTTATCAACATTTTAGATGAATAAGACATACACAACTGAAAAGACTGCTGTTGTAATACAGCTCTGGTTTTTTGAAGTCCTGTTTTGATATTAATTAGTGATAATTAACAAAGAACATCTGAACTTCAGGGAGGAACTGGGTCTGCTACTAGAGTGGCTTAAGCACTGCACTGACAGGTTGAAAAGTGTTCTCTTCCTCTTTGTGTACCCGAAGGATGTGCAATTCCAAGTTTCCGCTTGGAAAACTGAACGTGTCCCACGGAGCTTTAAAAAAACAAAACCAAACTGCAATTGTGTTATTCAGATACTTTTACTATTACTAACTTGTACTTTTCTAATGGTGCTTATGTTTGAGAATTAAGTTATGTTTGAGAATTAAGTTGGGGGGGAGAATAATAAAATGGAGGTCTATGTCAAAACCAGTGTTATGTATAGAGAAAGTCTTATGTGAAGTGAGGTTATCATTCCTGTTGGAAATATGCAATATGCAATTCACCTTCTCTCAATCAATTAACAACACATCACTTAGACTACCAGTAACTTGTTAAATCAGGATTTGACTTCATATGCTGAATTTTCAGGATTTTATCTCAAGTAACTAAAGACATTAACCTTGATAGTAATACATTAGAGGGTTCTTATTCTTTCATTGTACAATAATGCCTTTAATATGATGCTACATTATTTATAATTGGTAGAGTTAATGTATCTTTTTATAGTTGTAAGTAAACAGAGGTGATGTATTTAACCTTCTGTAATATACTGTATTTAGAAATGGAAATCTATCTAGTATTAGACTCCAGTTCTTTTAAGGTTTACTCCTGTGGTATGGTTTTAAAAAATCTATTGGCCTGGGAATTCTGACCCTAATTGCAGATTGTGTCCAACGATGCAATAACTATAAAATAAAATCAGATATTTGAAAAAAAAACTATGTTTTTTCATTTAAAGACCAGAAGACCCCTTTTAATTCTGTGACTGACCTTTCTCTTCCTTAGAACTTTGGTACAAAGTGACTTACAATAAAGTTGTATCAATCACTTAAGGATAAAATTACATTTGCTCAATCAATCAAGTCCTGTGTTTAAGGACTTGAGTGTGAAACTCACTTTTATGGTTTTGGGGGTGCATGAGGCAGCAAGCTTGGCCTCAAAGGCTCTGCATCTTAGTTGGTGAAGTTAAAGCTGTCATTTGAGCTTACTGAGTCCCTTTTTATCATAAAGCGATGAGGATGTGAGTGTGGAAAATGTGGGGAAGGTTGCTTGGGGACTTAGGGAAACACTGTATCCTGCAACTGTGTGCACAAGCATTCATTTTTGTCACTTTTTTCTATGAGGATCTCTGTGTTTGTGTTTAAATTATCCAGAGTTTCTAAGGCTTCAGACCAGTAAGCCTCAATCACTGAGTCGTACACTGACACTGAGGTTAGAGGAAGAATATTTCTGTACTTGGTTAGGTCCACCGTGTTCAACCATGCCTCTCGTTTTGAGTCCATTTCATTTCGGTCATGTAGAGGCGAAGTTCCACCCCTTCAGAGAAAACTTGAGGGAGCCTTGGATAAGATCCATCTTAATTTATGCCCTTGTGTATGTTTGAATGCATTTAGAAACCTTCCATTTCCCAACCAAAATGTGAGCAGAAAATTCAAGGAAAACAGCATTTCCTTTGTTTGTCACTACCATGACAGGAACCATTTTGAGGACATACACTGTGGCTGTGGTGTGTGTGTGTGCATGTGTGTGTACAGTGCCTTTTGGGGTGGGGACAGTAAGTTGGCACATTCTCTAAAAGTGGACCCTTTGAAACACCCAAGCTTCTCCCAATGGCAGGCTGAGCCCTTTTGAAGTTCTTGCTCCTAGCCTGTCTTGAGCTTGAAGGTTGATAATAAGGGACATTTTTTAAGTGTCCCAGAAGAAATATCAGTGGAAACTGAATACCCAGCTGAAGGGAGGTGACTAGAAACTGAGGGCCTATTATACAGAGTGAAGTAAGTCAGAAAGAGAAAAACAAATATATATTAATGCATATATATGAAGTCTAGAAGGATGGTGGGAAGGATGCTGGGCAAGGTTGAAGGCAGGAGGAGAAGGGGATGACAGAGGATGAGATGGTTGGATGGCATCACCAACTCGATGGGCATGAGTTTGAGCAGACTCTGGAAGATGGTGAAGGATGGGAAAGCTTGCTGTGCTGCAGTCCATGGGCTCACAAAGATTCAGACACGACTGAGAGACTGAACGACAACAAAAAGTATGGTGCTGATGAACCTGTTTGTAGGGCAGCAGTGGAGATGCATAGAGAACAGACTTGCGGACACAGCTGGAAGAGGAGAGAATTGAGAGAGTAGCATTGAAACATGTACTTTACATACATAAAATGAATAGCCAGTGGGAATTTGCTATATGACGCAGGAAGCTCAGACCCTTTGGTCTGTGACAACCTAGAGGGGTGGGAATGGCTGGGAGATCCGAGGGAGGGGATGTGTGTATACAGCTGATTCATGTTGGTGTGTGGCAGAAACCAACCCAATGTTGTAAAGCAATTATCCTCCAATTAAAAAAAAAAGAAACTACCACACCTTCAGAAGGCAGAAAGGGTAGCTCAGGGAGGTAGCTTCCAATTGACCCTACCGTGAAAGTGAAAGTCGCTTGGTCCTGACCGACTCTTTGCAACCGCATGGACTGTATAGTCCATGGAATTCTCCAGGCCAGAATACTGGGGTGGGTAGCTGCTCCCTTCTCCAGGGGATCTTCCCAACCCAGCAATGGAACCCAGGTCTCCTGCATTGCAGGCGGATTCTTTACCGTCTGAGTCACCAGGGAAACCCCTCCCTGCCTCCATTACTTAGGATAAAACTTAGAAAGTGAAAGTGAAAGTCACTCAGTCCTGTCCGACTCGTTTTCTCCAGGCCAGAATACTGGAGTGGGTAGCCGTTCCCTTCTCCAGGGGATCTTCCCCACCCAGGGATAGAACTCGGGAATCCTGCGCTGCAGGTGGATTCTTTACCAGCATTCCAACATGAGACGTTGGTCAGTGGGGGTTAAGAAGCATAAAGAAATCTTAACTGACCTGTAACAATCGCCTCATGCAAACCTGTAAGTAACGCATGCCAAGGATAAGGTTAAATGCCGAGATACAACTAGCTCGAAACAGGCCACCCATGTGACAAGTTCTTTCTACCTTGGACACATTTCTAAGCGGATGGCAAGCTCATTTAAAACGGGCTTGTCCTCCCCCCGTGGGCCGCGTCTGCCCCCTGGTTCGCCGGTCACCCGGCGCGCGCTTCCTTGCGGTCCCGCTAGATGGCAGGACCGGGCACCTCGGGGTGGGGGTGGGCGCCGCGCCGCTATCGCCAGGCTCACTCGGCACCGTGGACGCCACGCCTTGCAAATTATTAGGGACTTTTCGGTAGCGACCATATTGCCGCCTTTTGCTTACTGGAATTAGAACCGCGGTGGTGAAGGCAGGATTGCAGAACTGCACCCTTCCTTTTGGAGGGGTGTGTGGTGCGGGAGAGCCGGCGGGGCAGCCTCTTGGGCGCAAAACTCAGCTGCCCCGTGGTCCCCTCTTCGAACAGGGACCCAAGTAACTCGTCCGTGGTGACCGCTCAGAGTGTCTGCGAGGTCGTGGAGGCGGGAGCTGGCTGCTGCTGGCCGGGTTTTGTGAAATGGCAGTGAGGGTGCTGGCGATTTGTCTCTGAGCCTTGGGATTAAACCCTGGGAATGTTCCAGTCATAGCCGTACACGGGAGGAACCTGGGGCGCGCAGGTCCCGCCAGGATGCAGAACCATCCGCTTTTTCCGAAGAAGTCTTCTCTTTCCCAGGTGGGCACGTGGAGCCCAGTCTAAAGCCTGCCCGCCCGCCTGGACGTACGTCATTATGATCTGTCTTTGGATAATGGCCTTACTTGTAGGTACATCTTTTTATTAGGTTGAAATATAAATTGCCTACACTCCAGCAGGTTTATCTACCACTGCCATCCCCAAAATAAATCCAGACAATTTAAAATGATTCACCAGTGATATCTTTGTCTGTAACCATAACTTAGTAAATCCATGTGGTGGAAGGGGTGAGGTTTGCAAACTATTGAAGTTTTACATTTCATACGTCTAGTCTGCTGTATGAAGAGTTGTACACAAACGAATATTCCTGTCTTTTGAGTATTTACTGCCTCCATAGACGAGTCCGGAGTTCACCAGCGGATCTCGCTGCTGAGCGGAACAGAGGGGCAGGGAAAGCTGGGCTGCTCAGCTCGCCGCTGAGACTGCCCTGCCGGAGGGCAGGGGACCCAGACCTGGAGGAGACCGGCGCTGGGGGCGCCTGCGGACCCCGTGGCCTCCGGGGTCTCGGTGAGGGAAGCCGGCGGGCGAGCGCAGGGGCTTCCCGCGCGCGCTCTGCGGAGGCCTCTCGGCGGCCGCCCC
>NW_011494796.1:3629776-3636886 GCF_000754665.1 Bison bison bison | reverse complement strand
CG
This sequence comes from Bison bison bison, assembly GCF_000754665.1. Lineage (NCBI taxonomy): Eukaryota > Metazoa > Chordata > Mammalia > Artiodactyla > Bovidae > Bison > Bison bison. The sequence continues at coordinate 3,636,884 of NW_011494796.1, read as the reverse complement.
CCGTCGCCCCCCGCCGAGTCCGGGATGGAATCCGCCGTCTCCCGGCGGCCTCTGAGGGCGACCTTCTGCGGCGGGGCCGCGGGGGATGAGTGCGATCGCGGCCGGGGAAGGCCGGGGACCCCAGGGGGACGGTGGCGACAGAGGCTCTGGGATCTCTGCGGTCCGCTCACCCTGCCCGTCCACCTTGAGAAGCCGGGGAGTTTTTCTCCCACAAGCATCGGAGATGTAAGGAAATAGAGCGTGCAGTTACGTGTTTAGCGAGCTTTTCACCAAATGCACTGTCTTTAGAGTTTGCCATTCACTCCCATTGTATCCAGATTGCCTGGGCGTTAAAGGGGCAGATGGCAACCCACTCCAGTGTTCTTGCCTGGAGAATCCCAAGGATGGAGGAGCCTGGTAGGCTACAGTCCACGGGGTCGCAGAGAGTAGGACACGACTGAGCGACTTCACTTAAAGGGGCAACTAGAATACGCACGATTTTGAAAAATGCTAACATTCAACTTCTTTTGTGGTCTGATTTAGTTATCCTTGTGAATGTCCTAAAAGAATAAAAAATTAAATTGAAAACATACAAACCTCACACCCAGTTTGTCCCTACAGGAGGTTTGTGGGCCTGCCAAACCTCTCCCTCTGCAGGCTTCCACACCTCAGGGATCGGCCCTAGTAGACTCAGATGAAACCCTGAGACATGAAAACCTGGGAGCTGTCTTCCCTCCCGTGTCCTCATCCCTTGAGTTCAGTTATTGGCAAGGACTGTTGAGTCGGCCTCTCAAAGGTAGTGTTCAGGTCCAGCCCCTTCTCCCTCGCCAGCATCTCTTTCCTACAATTGCAGCTCTCCTCTCCCCCATTCTCTATTTGGGAACCGGAGTATAGCCGGAGTAATTTATTGTTTAAAAAGGTAAATTAGAGAGTGTCAGTCCTCTACTCGGAATCCTCAATAGTTTCCTCTTATGCTTGGCATGAAATCCCAAAGACCTCCTTCCCCTCACATCCCCCAGTTGATCTGGCCTCTGCCATCTCAGACCCCCTGGCTCACGCTGTCACCCTCTCCAAACCCAGCCTCATTCTCTCATCCGTCTGTGTGCTTCTTTTTAGTTACCACTGTCTGTGTTCCTACTTTATCTGTTTAATTACTCCTTTAATTCCTCCTGGAGGTCTCTTCTGCTGCTCCGGGTGTCAGAGACCCTACCTACCTTGCTCACTGCTTCTCCTTTACTCCCAGAGCTGTCCGGGAGGCACCACACACATACAAGTAGAAAGACTGAGTGGTGAATTGACAACCTTAGCTTGTTCGTGGCTTAGGCTCTTGAAGGGCTTCTGTTCTCATCTGGGATTGAGAAGTACACATTTCTCCAATTTGTAGCTCTGTAATATTTTGATGTCCACAAATACATTAAACACATTTCGTAGGCAAGCCAAAATTCGTCAAGGGATGCCAACAGTGTCAAAAGGGTGTCTCAGAGATGTGCCAACCATCTCAACTAGGCTTTTGATTCAAAAAAGAGCTGGATGATAAGTATGTTTCTAACGTGCTTCACTTACAAGTGTCTTCCTGCTCTTTGGCACTGACGGCCCTCTTCAAACTTCTTAAAACGACAAGTGAGCAGAGTCAGGATGTTCCTTCCGTGGCAGAAAGTGTATAGTAAGTACTTAACAGTGTCTTCCTCACCAATGGTAAGTTTCATTAACTGTTGAAGCTCACTCCCTATGAAAAGGACCCAATAAAAATATTTGTAGAAGGAATATCAGGTTCCTTTTTTTCTTTTTCATCTTTGATGAGATTTTTTTAATTATTAAAATAATTATTATTGCAGGACACTTCTTGAAGCCCTCTTTAGGATATATATACTATTATGAAAAGAAAACATGTAACTTGAAACCATTATTTGTTTCATTGATCTGAACCCAAAAGAAGCAGGAAGAAGCTAAGATCTGTTAGAGGGCAAATACAGGGCAAAACTTGAGTTACTTCATTTTAAGACTGCTACCCTAAAGTCTAAACCAAAAACCAAGTTACAATTGAAAAATTGCTCCAGTCGCAAAATCCTCCATTGGTAAAATGATTTTCAAAAGGAAACTGAAAATAAAAAGGGGAACAAAACGGCTGGGCGAGGATTGGCCTAAAATATTCTTAAGACGTTTTTAACTTAAAAACGTTATATGGTAAGATATTTCTGATTCAGAAGAAACATCTAGCTTTTGGATTTTTGAGGTGTTGTTGGGTCTAGTTGGTAGCTGATTTTGAGAGGTGCTTGAAAGCAGGTAATAGCTGGACACTTTGGTTTCTGACATTGCTATGTGATTTGGAGCTTCTGTTTTAGAACAGGTATTCTGTTTTGCTGCTTCTCCCTGTCATCTCTCAAGTTGATTTTCCTGATCAGGTTTTGCATTTTATAAAGCTTTGATTGTCTCCAAAATTGTGTTCCTTCTTTCCTTCTTGGACTTTTCAGGCTCCCAGACTTCAAACATAGATTTCCCCAGTCATGGTTTCTCTGAACCTTTTGCTCTCTAGCTCAAGAAGATGCAGGCGCACAGAAGCCTCAGGGCAAGGCCTCTGGTTGGGGCTTTCCCAGCCCCACCTCTCCCTGCTTGTAAGAATACAGATCACCTGGGCCAGGGGCCTGATTTTTTCAGGCCCTAAGATGCGAGAACTCTGGTGCTCTCACAGCCTTGTTCCACAGCTTGTTCAGTGCCTACCTTCTAGAACCTGTTTACTGGGGCAACAGTGGGTTGGCCCTCGATTTTCGGAGCTTGTTTTTTTTTTAATTTTCAGCCATATAGCATGTGGGGTCTAAGTTCCCCAACCAGGGGTCGAACCCAGGCCCCCTGCATTGAAAGCATGGAGTCTTAACCGCTGGACTGCCAGAGAAGTCTCCTTCTGAGCTTGTTAATCAGAGGGCAGGTAGGAGACCCTGCTGGCTTCCCAGTTCTCCCATTATTATTGTTGCAAGGAAGAACCATCTCCAGTTCTGTGAAAAGTGACTTCAGAAACTTGACCTTGGTAGAAATCTCACACCAATGCTGAAGGGTTGCCTGGGGAGGAGAGTGCATGTCTGTTTTTAATAGATGATATTGTCTTAGGCATCATATATATTACCTTGTTTATTTTTTGTGTGTGGGGGGCTTTACCATCACCCTCCATTTCAGAGTTGTCTGTCTCAGAGAATAGCTGCTGATGACACTATACTTTTTATATCTGTACTATAGACTCCATGGGAATGCTGAGTGGGACACATGCGTTTCATGTGGTCATCCCTTCCCACCGTGCAGCTCACCCCAGGTCCTGCAGAGCCGGGCCTGGATCTTGCCCTCCGGGTGCTTCTGGTCATTTAATCAGCAGGCTGGGTTGTCGTGTCAGGGACCCCAAGCTCAGTGGGAGCCCCGCATGTGAGAGCAGTGTCTTGCCTCATCACAGACTCCTTAGTCTTAGGAGATGTGTCTTAATCCAACTCAGAATTTCTCTGGGTACTTCTCAGCTGTGGATGGCTGCCCTGTGTGTTGCAGGATGTTCAGCAGTGTCCCTCTGGGCTGCTACCTGCTAAATGCCTGTAAGCACTCCCACCCCGCATTATAACAACCAAACATGCCTCTGGACGTTGCCAGATACCCCCAGGGTGGTGGGGACTGGTGGAACATGGGGGGTCCTTTCCGCCACCCCCCAGGACTCACTCTCACTTGGCTTCATAGCCAGCGCCTTCCAGACCCTTCTCTTTGGGACTGTTGCCTGCTTACCGCTTTGTCATTATGTCCCCAGTTCCAGGCTTCTGGAAGGGTCTGTTCTGGGCAAAGGGAAGCCTTGGCTCTGTTGACGTGCGTCTGCCTCACCCCAACTGGAGGGTGAAAACCCCGAAGGCACCTCATTTCACTGTCTCAGTGTCCCTTTGCTGGTGACAGTGAGTGCGTGTTGATGTAACAGTGATTGAGCCCTTAACAGTAGGTGTTCTGCGATTGTCTGGGGTTTCTGAACTCTTCTCAGGCAGACAGAAGCCCAGCTGCCAGGTGTGGTGGGAGAGCTCTGTCTCTTCACTGCCCACATGTGACCCGCGGTGGCTCGAGAGATGGAATGTAAAGAGAAGTGTTGCAAAAATGGGGGAGGGAGATGACCAGTGCACATTGCCATGGCCTTGTAAATATAAGTGTTTGTGCAAGGGTTCGGGAAGCGACTTGATAGTTAAGAAAAGCCTTCTGACTTGATGTTTTTTCACCATCAGGAGAAGACAGTTTTCTGCTCAGCCATGACGGTGGGTCTGTGATATGTTCCACCCTGGACTCTAAGCCATGACCTAGTCTACCCCCTCGGGCAGCAGCAGCGGCGGCTGTGACCACGGCGGAACTGACTTGGGAGAGCAGCTACCCTGAGGGTTGATGGCTGGAATGTCTCGGCTACCGCCCAGCATGTACTGGTGTGTGGGGCCAGCAGGGTCAGCTGTGTGTCCAGGACGCGCCATGGAGACCCAGGAGAACGGTACGGGCAGGGCTGGTCGTGTCTGCTTTGCATGCTCTGTGCACAAACCAGGGGTTCTCAACCAAAACACGTAAAGTGCCAGTTATTTGATGAGTTGTGCAGTTTTTCATTATAAAACATATTGTGGGAGTCTCACTTAAATTCTACACATTGAAGATGTCATGGGACAAAATTTACGTGGACTTAAAATGTATGTGGATCTTAAGAATCAAGGCATCATTTTGTACTGGTTAAAAGGATTTTTTGAAATGGGGATTTGGTTTTGTGTTCTCAGTATAAAGCTACTACATGTTTATTACACAAAAATTGAAAAAAGAAAAAACAAGTAGAAAAATGTGTGAAATGATTGACCTAATTCTTACTCTCCTGCTGGATGTTTTGGGGCATTTGGGTTTCTTCTAGTTGCTGACTCAGACCTAAATCATTCCATGTCCACCTTTTTATACATGGTTTTGAGATTATTTGTTTAAGATTGATCTACAGAAGCAGGACAATTAGGTTTGAAGATTTTTAAGCCTCTTTATGTATTGCTGGGTTGTCCACCAGAGATGCGTCACTTTTATCCTTAATAGTATAGTATTGATATTGTTAACAATAAATACTTGTTAAACCCTAAGTACATACCAGGCACTGGTTTCAGTGCCTTAGGAAATAACCTCGTTTAATCCTCACAGCAACTTATAAATGGTACTTGTATCCCCATTTTATACCTGAGGAACATGAGAGTAAGAGAGATGTAGAAACTTGGTCGATGTCAACAACTTGGAATGGGCAGAACCGCCATTTGAACCTTCCTTAACCCTTAATCCTCAAAGTGTAGGCCGTCCTGCAGGCTTTGAGAAGACCTGTATGTTTGCACCTCCGTCAAGTTAGTGATTCAATGTGATACCTGACTCCGCAGACATTATGTTCAGTTACTGGAGTAATTTTTCTCCATCGAAAATGCCCAAAGTCTGACTAAGGTGGTGTTTCTGCAAGGTTTTTTTTACACATAAATTAGATTATGAAATGAGAAAAGAATTTGCTTCTTGACATTGTCCAGCACTAAATGTTCCCAGAGTGTTTGACTAGCATCTTTTGAAAAGTTTTGTGTGTGCGTGTGTGTGTGTTTTTCAGATGTTTGACTTTTTTCAGTTGCTTGTTAGGAAGGCCCTGCCTTACTACCATGAGATCAAGGTCCCCTGTCTGTGGCATGCTAGTCCTGATTGGGGTAGAGCTTCTCTCCAGGCTCCCTCAGCAGTCCCTCAGTATCCCATCTTCTCCCCTCAGCAATCCTGAGGAATGGGGCTGGGGCGCAGGGACTTTGGGTCCCTTTGTGGCTCGTTGGGTGGGTGACTGTGTCATCTGAGAAAGCCCCAGCAGGGACTCTGCCCCATCCTCGTTCTGGGCACAAGTCGGTGGTCTGAGTAAGCACATCTCTACCCTGGCCCCAGAAACGCTGGGCAGAGCCTGGAACTGCCCGCCCAGCCCCCCTGGAGCTGTGTCCTGTGGGGAGGTACAGGCGTGGGAGTTTTGAAAAGTTCTTGCCTCCCCACCGTGGTGATCCTGATGTGCAGCTGGGGGTGAGAAGCACCTGGTCTGGATGATTCGGCCCAGTGCGTTGGCGCGGCTTTTCTCACAGTGCGGTGTATACTCCAGTCCCCTGAGGAACTTGGTGAGCTGTAGATTCTCATCCCCTGGGTGTGGGACACCCCCGTCTCTAACAAGTGTCTCTAACAGGCTCCCAGGCCATGCCAATGGTCCACCAACGAAGTGGCAAGGCTGAGACCTTGGCTTTTCCAAGGTGCCCAGGGATCTAATTGACTCTGAGGTCCTGGGGACCTGGGACAGAGAGGAACCGGCCTTGCCTTGGGGCCTGAGGTGGGTGATGTCCAGAAAGTGTTCGTGCACACCAAGAGGCCAAAGGTTGATACTCCCAGACCCTGTTTCTCTCCCTTGAGGTCTGGGTGTGAACTGTGCTGCTCCTACGGCTGGGCCCCACTCCTGGACCGCCGTGGGCCCCCTCTCTGACCTCCATGGCCCCCCTCTCTGACTGCTGTGGTCCCCCCTCCCAGACCGTCGTGGTCCCCCTCTCTGACCTCCATGGCCCCCTGCCTCTGACTGCCGTGGTCCCCCTCCCTCATGGCCGTGGCCCCTGCTTCACGACTGCTATGATCCCCGAGCAGCACAGAGCAGGCCCAGAAAAGTCTTCTCTCCTCAGGGCGCGGTTCGCCAGTGGAATCTCAGGGCTCCACTGAGGACGCCCCAGTTCGGATGGGCTTCAGGACACGCGCAAGGTTTGACCAGCCTGTTGGGAATTGTGCATCCTGTCCTGGTGCTGTTCTCACGCCTACACTGGGGGGTCCCACAGTGGGGACCCAGGTCTTGTGAACCCTGGTGCTGAGGGATGTGTTTATGCAGCGAACAAAACACGTAAGCCATAGAGTTGAAGAAGAGAGCAAAGTGACCTAAAATACACTGGAAAATTCTCTCCTACGGCTCAGCATTGTGGGAATTATGAAGGACAAATGCATGTCCATTCTCCAAGAGTCAAAAGGTCCCATAATGGCAGGCAGCTGAAAAGCTGTGTGGAGGCCCTGCCCCAGGACCCAGGGGGAAGAAATGTGCCCTGTTCCACTGGCAACAGGCTGCTTCTGTGGCTTT
>NW_011494796.1:3618400-3629413 GCF_000754665.1 Bison bison bison | reverse complement strand
CTGCTTCTGTGGCTTGGCCATCAGGCGTGGGGCCCCTCCTGGCCTCCTCCTCTACCACTCAGCTGGCCTGAGGGCAGTGACTGAGGACAGTGCCTGAGGGCGGTCAGTGAGGGCAGTGCGTGAGGGCAGTGAGTGAGGACAGTGAGTGAGGGCAGTGCCTGAGGGCAGTGAGTGAGGACAGTGCCTGAGGACAGTGCCTGAGGGCAGTGACTGAGGACAGTGCCTGAGGGCGGTCAGTGAGGACAGTGCGTGAGGGCAGTGAGTGAGGGCAGTGCCTGAGGGCAGTGCCTGAGGGCAGTGAGTGAGGGCAGTGCCTGAGGACAGTGCCTGAGGGCAGTGCCTGAGGACAGTGCCTGAGGGCAGTGCCTGAGGGCAGTGCGTGAGGACAGTGCCTGAGGGCAGTGCCTGAGGGCAGTGAGTGAGGGCAGTGCCTGAGGACAGTGCCTGAGGGCAGTGCCTGAGGGCAGTGCGTGAGGACAGTGCCTGAGGACAGTGCCTGAGGGCAGTGCGTGAGGACAGTGCCTGAGGGCAGTGAGTGAGGGCAGTGAGTGAGGGCAGTGACTGAGGGCAGTGCGTGAGGACAGTGCCTGAGGGCAGTGCGTGAGGGCAGTGCGTGAGGACAGTGCCTGAGGGCAGTGCGTGAGGACAGTGCCTGAGGGCAGTGAGTGAGGGCAGTGAGTGAGGACAGTGACTGAGGGCAGTGACTGAGGGCAGTGACTGAGGGCAGTGCATGAGGACAGTGCCTGAGGGCAGTGCGTGAGGACAGTGCCTGAGGACAGTGCCTGAGGGCAGTGCGTGAGGACAGTGCCTGAGGGCAGTGACTGAGGACAGTGACCGAGGGCAGTGACTGAGGACAGTGACCGAGGGCAGTGACTGAGGGCCGTGACTGAGGGCAGTGGAGAACACTGTCTGCTTTCTTGCTGGGTCCGGGGGAGGACAGTGTCACCACGGGGACTTGTGTGGATGCTGGGATCGCAGAGTCCATTACCTTGGACTCTGGATAAGGAGCCACTACTAATTCTGTGCATGCTGGAGTGATGGGCACCCCCATGCCTGTCTTGCTTAGAGCCCCACAGGTGGTTAAATCTGTGTTTCCTCTTATTGAGTGAGCAGGTTTGGGGAGGCACTCCTGGGACTCACTCAGTGTGAGAAGGGCTCAAGAGGGGGCCCAAGGGCTGCCTGTGGGGCTCATTAGGCCAGTTTTTAGTTCTGGGTTTCCTCAGCTCCTTGGCTCAATGTCTCTGAACCCGGATCCAGACAGACGCAGAATCTCAGTCGGATATACCCTTCAGCGTTTATTCTTGGCCCACTAACCCATGGGAGTCCTGTGGCCCTGCTGCATCCTGTACTCTGCAGCTCCGCTCCGCATGGCTCTTCTCCTCAGAGCCCAGCAGGCTGGTGTGGTGCCTTCTTCCCTGCCGGTTGCAGAGGTGCAAGCTGTGAAAGTAGAAGCAAGCTGTGTCTCTTAAGGCTTTGGCTCAGACTGACACGCTGTTGCCGCCATGCTCCACCCTTGGCCGAAACAAGTCACGTAAAGAAGCCCAAGTGAAGAGCTGCCTCCATGAGGAGGCCGCTGCCAGGCTATGGATGCAGGCAGAGGGCAAAAATTGGTGTCTGTCATTCCATCTACCAAATAGGGGGTGGTGGGCTCAATTCTTTAAAAAATATATCTTATCCGTATATTTATATTTATTTAAGCAGCCAGCAGGGCTTCCCTTGTGGTTCAGCTGATACAGAATCCACCTGCAATGCAGGAGACCTGGGTTTGATCCCTGGGTTGGGAAGATTCCCCTGCAGAAGGGAAAGGCTACCCACTCCAGTATTCTGGCCTGGAGAATTCCATGGTCTATAGTTCATGGGGTCGCAAAGAGTTGGACACGACTGAGCAACTTCCACAAGCAGCCGGCAGAGCCCTTTTCTCCTGTGAACCTTGACAGGAAGCCCCAGCCCCACTAACAGCTAGCAGCGGGGTCGCTTCGATGGGCAGTTGTGGAGGGGTGGGACTGGTGAATCTCACCGATGAAATGATCTTCGCCTTGAATCCAGAGCTCTGGGGGCCCTATTTTAAAACATTGCATGTTGGATTTCATTTTCACAAAGCAGAAATATGTGCAACGAGACCACAGCCTGGGAGCAGGTGACACTCAAAGAGTTGTACCGTCCTCGGGGATTATAGCTTTTACTTATCTGTAGAGCTTATGTTTTCTACAATGAGCACGTGTTCTTTTGTTCTTGTTTTGCATTACTTTTGCAGCCAGGAGAATAATATTGCAATTTACTTAAAAAATTGTTGCTTAAGTACAGAAATTTTGTGATTAGGATCCAACCTGCATACCTCCTCCGTCACTGGGTGCTGACTTCCAAGGTTAAATTTGCTTTAACTGGCCTCTCTCTCATTCACTTCTTTCTGAATTAAATGGGGCAGTATTTGGCTTCAGGAATCTGCAGCTGTACCTCTCACAGCGCTTACCCTCTTAGTTCTGTTCCTGTTGGATGAGTTTTCTGCCCCACCTTCTCCCCAGTCCACCAACTTCACCCCAGAAAAGATCCTTGCAGACTTAATTCTCAGCACTGCCTGAGGAAAACTGTCAGAAATAGGAGCAGTGATACTCAAGTTATTCTCAATGTCGGGATAAAACCACCCTTTAAAAATCCTTGGAAGGTAGCATGCTTTGGAAATAATCTTACCATTATACCTCCAAGTAGAGTTAGGAAAAGATCCAAACTTTAATAAAAATTAGTAAAAAAAAAAAACAAAAAACTAACTTTTTTACTTTTGGGGTTTTGGTAGTTGTCTATTGTGTGTGTGTACTGGGTGTGTTTGTTAGTGCTTCTACTTGTTTTGACTTGTGCAGCCCACCGTGTGCTTGTTCAGAATGGTTAACCCTTGCAGCACCCATGAATATGCATGTGGTACCAGGCAGGCTATAGGCGCCTGTCCTGAGTTTGTGGAACACAGTTGTGCCCCAGAAAGGCTTGTCACAACCGTATTCACACCGTCAGCATTCCCCCGGCCTTGGATACAGAAGGCACACTTGGAAAGTGTGGATGGGTCCTGAGTGCGTGAGCTGAGAGAGCAAGGGTCAGTGAGATCCCGGGCCAGGACTGCCGGGTGAGCCAGTTTGACAAACAGGTCATTAGACATTCTTCTACATCTGCCTCACACTAGTCAAAGTGGAAAAACCTGTCCTGTCAGCTGAGGTTAGGGCTCCCCGGAAGCAGAGAAGTGAGGAAACTTCCAGATAATTCTGGCCAAGAATGCTTGGTAAGACTCTTCAGGACCATGAGGCTGGGGGGCACTTGGACAGTCACCCGAGGGGGTCTCACCCTGCTCCTCTCCGTGAGCTGCCCTGAGCTCTGCTGCCTGCCGCTGAGCACTGTCCTCCACTGGGCCCAGCATGGACGGAAGAAGGAGAAGGAACATTCCAGAGGGCCCTCGAGTCCCAGGTTTTGACATAGCTACTTCCAATGTCCTTTTCTTCTTGCTTTGAGTTTTTCAAATCTGTGTTGAAAATAACTTCTTAATGGAAGAGCCAAGCAGATTTGTCTGCCTTCCAGAAATAGAAATAGCCTAAATAGGAAGTGCCTCTTGTGTGGCCGTATGCTTCCTCAGTGAGCCTCGGGAGGAAATCCTCCAAGGGGCAGATCCCTGGTTTGGGTGCCTTTCCGAGTAACTGCCCACGCACGCCTTGGAGCTCTTCTTGGACTCGGTGTCCTGTTCACGCCTGCTGGGAGGACAGGGCCTTGCCAGGAAGGGATCTGGCTGCAGGAGCAGCCCTGGGCCGCCAGGGAGCGGCCAGTGTCCAATCAAGAGTCCTTCACTGGGAGGTGAAGGGGAAGGAGGCTGAGTGGCAGCCCAGGTCTTGGGAGAAGTGACAGCGGCATCCATCTGTGTGGGAGCGGTTGACACAGCTGTGCTTCCTGCCGATGAAGACCTGCCCGTGGCGGAAGCTCTGGGTCTGATGGGGCTTTTACTATTAACCTGGATCTGAGGCTCAAATCCTCTGATTATTTGTTCAGACTATGCTTGCTTACTTCTAGCATCGGGGAGCTGACTCTCAGATATTCGTGTGGGCTGCTCTGGTGAGAAATCAGTGCTGCTGAGGCCAGTCCTGTCTCTGCTGCCTCTGGCTCCACTGCCTAGGCTGACTGGCATCCCTTAATCCCTTCCTTGAAATAACTAAGTATCTCGCCCTTCCCTTGGACTCCATTTTAATCTGTGCTAACCATCCCACTGCTTTCAAGAGAGGTAGCCCATGACACATTTCCCTCGGGTGTCACCAAGCAGAACTCCTTAGTCTGTGGACTAATCATTAGGCCATGGCCGCCTGGGCCCAAGGAGAGAACGGCCTCCCACCCTCCATGTCCCTGCTGCTGTGGGTTACTCGAGAAACCACTCGGAGAGTTGGAGAACTCAGGTTTATTACGCCAGCCAGCCCAGAGGAGTTAACACTCCAAGCTCTGAGCCCTGAACAAAGGGGTTACAGAGTTTTTATGGACAGACTGCAGTGGACAACACTAGCTGTTAATAGGCTGGTTTAAACTAAGGGATTTCGCGTGTGCGGGAACAGCAGTCAAGATGAGCAAGGGGGTACCTGTCCTTTACACGGACAGGCATGATTCAGCAGGTTTGCAGGGGCTCGGCAATTGCAAAGAGCAGGACAAGGGTGAGTGAGATAAACTTCAGTTCCTAGGATTGTAAGCCCCGCTTTCTGAGATTACATGACCTACGTGATCTAGACTTTACAAGGGGCAGGCTGAGTTACAGAGGCAGGAGGAGAAGGAGAAGCTTATGCAAAATTTTAACTTTTGCTCTTCAGGTTGGCTCTCTGGGGCATCCCGTCCCCCCACCCCATTCTCAGCGGGCAGAGCCTGAAGCTTACCCAGAGCATCTTCCCTGTCTCTCCAATTTTTGTTTGTGCTTTAACTTCTCTGTGTCTTGGTACTGCAGTCTCTGCTTGGTCTTCCACGTTGCTGATTTGTCCTCTGGCTCTGTCCATTATGCTCTGTAGCAAACCTTTTGTGTTTTATAGATCACCTCTTTCACTTTAATTTCCCAGCTTTTCAGCCAGTTCTTTGGTATGGATGCTGTGTCCCCTTGTATCTCCCTAAGACGTCAGTCATATTTATTTTGAGGGCTTGTTCTTGCTATATAACACTGTTTCTAGGTGGAAATGGCACCCCCAGATTCTGGAAAGCTAGAGCCCAAGATCCTGCTTAGGGGAGCTCAGGCACTGACTCCCAGATGAGAGTAGTGGTTGCCAATAGCAAGTTTAATCATCAGCCAGTCCAAAGTTTGCCCACACCCCCTTATCTCGGTGACTGGGTTATTTGTGTAGGTTTTCTCACTGAGCTGTAATGTAAGGGGAAAGCAAGAGGTGCAGGTTCTCAGATCTGGCAAGACCCTGCCTTGCCCAAGCATTGTCACTGTCAACTGCTCACTTCCCCTTGGAGACTCTGAGGCCCAAGGGAGAGCTGTAGTGGAATATGCCTCATCCTGTCCTGTCCTGGGTGGTGGTGGTGGTGACGGGGGGCAGTCAACATGCTCCCAGGGGCATTAGGTCCTTGGCTCAATAGCAGGGAACTTAATCTAGCTTTGTGTGTGGGGGAGATGGGAGTGGGGAGGGGTCTCTTCTTGCCCATCTGCAGCTGCCTTGCTTGGAGGCGCGGTTATCAGAGTTGGGTGCTTCTCCTTTATGATGTTAATCTTCCTCAAATGTTTGTGGGTATGTGGTTGGATGTTGATCTTTGTATCTGGGATTCCCCAAAACTGTCTTTGAAGGCCATTTTTGTTAATTCAGGCTGCAGAGAGTTGGGCAGGGAGACTGTCGCAGGTTGCCCTAGGGATACCTGGGTGTATGTCTTCTGGGTGGGGGCTACACGAACCTCCCGAGTGTCAGCCACCACGACCACCAAGTGTGAGGTTTCACACTTCGTCTCTAGCACACAAGGGCCAGGAGCCTTGGCCCTGTACTGCCTGGCGCAGGCTGGAGAAGGGCTTCCTGTGGGTTTTCCCTCTGCGCAGTCCCCCGGTGGGTGGCTTGGGAGGCCTGACTTCCTGAATGCACTCCGTGCAGCCTTGCAGCACTCCTGAACCTTGCTCACCTCTTGCACAATGGTTTCTGGTCCTCTTAGGTCTCCTTGTTTTCTGTGCTCACGTGGCTTGTTGAGTTTGTTCTGTATAGGAGTTTGTGGCTACAGTCAGGGCTCAGCCTACTCTCTGGGTCTTGTCTTCCAGACTCTCCTTGGCATTTCCCAGGTGTGCAATTTGCACAAACTTAGGAGAAACTGAGTGATGGTGTTAAAATTGTGGACTTTGCAGTTGGAAGGAGCCAGGTTTAAATCCTGATCTTTCTGTACTCCAGTCCTCATCTGTAACACAGAAATGGTTAGAATCTGTTTGCTAAATACGCATACTGGGTAAATCCTCAGTAAATCATATAGCCTCAGCTGGATCCTGTTTCTGTTAGTGAAAATGATGATATTATTATACTGATAAAAATGAGGAGGTCCTTAAAAATGGGGATCTTTGATTTTGGGGGCTTGAAGCTATAAAAGGCATGGAATTTAAAACTTGATGAGTCCTCATTTTCAAAATGTGTTTATCACTGAAATGTGATGACCCCAATTTAATCTTCAAAATTGTTTTAATTAAAACTTTACTCAGTTCACCAGAGAAATAAACGACTTGCAATGGAAAAAAAAAACAAAACAACTTTAATTAAAGTTTTAGTTGAAAGTATTTTCATTGAAGTTGAAATCTTTCCTCACCTTATCTTCAGAATGCCAGAATGCTTTTTTTTTTTTTAGCCAGATTACAAAATCTGTATGTCTCTTACTAAAGCTCGAAGTTCTAATATTCATGAGTATCCTAAATGTTCAGCCAAAAGCTATCCATAAGGAGTGCCTTGAACTCAGAGAAATAGTGATGGCTGAGTCAGGTTTTGGTGGGCAAAGGGCCACAGTAGCAGAACCCAGGCTTCTTGGCATGTTTGTGATTTCTGAGGAGTCGTGGCATTTCTTGCTTTAATAATCAGAACAGCACTCATAAAAATAAAGGGCCATATTGTTGTCTGGTGAGGGTTGTATTAACCGAAGAAGTTTGTACTATATTGGACATTTCCATAAAGGAATGTCCATTGAGTGGACATTTCCATAGAGGAAAATAGTGAATATGACAATCACAGAGCAACTGTGTCCAACTCAGCCACAGGCTACAAACCTAGCCACAGAGGAGTGGGGCGCCCGGGAATGTAAACTCTTACTCGGACTGAAAATCTTCTCTGCATTTTTGTCTCAGGGCAAAAGGGTGAGGCTGCAGGTGTTTGCTTCTGTTAAGCATTATCTTTTAGGCAGATACATTTGTGTTGCTTGCTTTTAACTTTTCAGAGGCCGCTTTGTAATCACTGGTGGGGTTCCCTTCAAATCTACGTGTTAAATACATCAACTCATAACTCTGTGAGCTACAGAGAACCCCTTATCCTGGCTTTTTGCTTTTTTGTGTGTGCCTGCTTTGAGATTTAGAAGGCAGATGGCAGTCTCAGTTTTGAGGCAAATCAGCTGGAGTCAATTTTTGTTGTTTGAATTCGAGGGTGTGTATCTCTGCCTGAAGACATGCAGAGGAAAAGGCAGAGTGAATGACTTCATGTCTTTTTCCTTGCCAAGATCCTAAAACTTTAGTTGTTTGAATACAGTCATACTACTCAACAACCATAGTGACAATTTACAATTCTTTGGTTTTTACATCCTTCCAGAATGTCTTTGTATGTATACAAGCAAAACAAATGTAGACTCATATTTTCCCTCTTTTACACAGTGGGTAGCTGATCACACACACTGTTCTGCACTTTGCCTCTTTCTTTCACACATTCATCATCATTCTTTTGACAAATGCATAGCATCTATTGTATTGTACCTCAGTTTATGTATTTATTTATTGTATTTATTTACTGTATTATACCTCAGTAAGCAGTCCCCTCTAATGGACATTTGGGCTACTAATATTTAGGTATATAACAAATAATGCTGTTAATGTCTTTTCACACATATACAAGTGTATCTACACAGTAAATTCTCAAAGTAATGGGCTAAAGAACATGTGTGTGCGTGCGTGATAAGTCGCTTCAGTCGTGTCTGACTCTGTTCTACCCTATGGACTGTAGCCCGCCAGGCTCCCCCGTCCATGGGATTCTCCATCCATGGGATTCCCCAGGCAGGAATACTAGAGTGGGTTGCCGTGCCTTCCACCAGGGGATCTTCCTGACCCAGGGATGGAAACTGTGTCTCTTACATCTACCTGCATCAGCTGGTGGGTTCTTACCACCAGCACCACCTGAGAAACCCTGACAGGCCAGAGAACATATGCTTCCAGATCACCCTCCATGGGAGATTTTCCTGTTTGCCTCCACAGTCTATGCGCGTGCCTGTTTCCCCATAGGCCTGACTACAGTGTTACCAAATTTTTGGTTTTTCCTAATCTGCTATGTGAAAAAAGATGTCTCAGTATAGTTTTGATATGCATTTATCTTAAGATGAGTGAGACTTAGCATGTTTTAGTATGTGTGAGAGCTGGTTATATTTACTTTTTTTGAGCCCTCTCTTCATATCTTTTCCTTATCAACCTCTAGGACCTTTTTGGTCTTTCTTTATCTTTCCTAGGAGCTCTTTGCATTGACATTGTATGTAGTGGGTAACTAAATACCCTATCCAGTCTCACCTACAAGCTCTGAAGAATTGAAATGAGAACTTTGAATGTCCAAGGGGCTATCAGTAGAAATGTTTTGCTTTTTTCTTAATTATTGAATTAATATAAATTAAATGTACACTGTCTTGGGAAAGTAATGATAAATATACAGGGCCATATAAATGAACCTTTAAGATTTAGGTTAAATAATTAGATTTAATGGAGAAGGAAATGGCAACCCACTCCAGTGCTCTTGCCTGGAGAATTCCATGGACAGAGGAGCCTGGTAGGCTGCTGTCCATTGGGTCGCACAGAGTTGGACATGACTGAAGAGACTTAGCATGCATGCATGCATTTAGGTTTAAGTAAATCTAATAAGGGCTAAATATCCAAAGTGTATAAAGAACTCATAGAATTCAATACAAAAATAAAACCTGATTTAAAAATGGACAGAGGACCTAAACAGACATTTTTCCAAAAAGACATACAGATGGCCAACAGGCACATGAAAATATGCTCAACATCACTGATCGTCAGGGAAATGCAAATCGAAACCACAATGAGATATCACCTCACACCTGTCAGAATGGCTATCATCAAAATGTCTACAAATAATAAATATTGGCTAGGATGTAGAGAAAAAGGAACCCTGATGCACTGTTGGTGAGAGTGTAAATTGGTATAAACACAATGGAAACAGTATAGAGTTTCCTAAAAAATTGGAAATAGAACTGCCATATGATCCAGCCATTTCACTCCTGGGTTTATATCCAAAGAAGATGAATAGATTTTTTCAAAATAGATTTATATCAAAAAGAAAATTCAAATAGATATATGTACCCCAATGTTCACTGCAACATTATTTACAGTGACCAATATATGAAAACAACTTAAGTGTCCATCAACAGATGAATGGATAAAGAAGATGAGGTACATATATTATATTCTTGCCTTGAGAACCCTGTGAACAAAATGAAAAGGCAAAAAGAGACCACAGTTGTGGATGTGTCTGGTGGAGAAAGTAAAATCTGATACTGTAAAGAACAGTATTGCATAGGAACCTGGAATGTTAGGCCCATGAATCAAGGTAAATTGGACATGGTCAAACAGGAGATGGCAAGAGTAAACATTGACATTTTAGCAATCAGTGAACTAAAATGGACAGAAATGGGTGAATTTAACTCAGGTGACCATTATATCTACTTCTGTGGGCAAGAATCTCTTAGAAGAAATGGAGTAGCCCTCAAAGTCAACAAGAGTCTGAAATGCAGTATTTGGGTGCAACTTCAAAACCAACAGAATGATCTCAGTTTGTTTCCAAGGCAAACCATTCAACATCACAGTAATCCAAGTCTGTGCCCCAACCACTAATGCCGAAGAAGCTAAAGTTGAACAGTTCTGTGAAGACCAACAAGACCTTCTAGATCTAATACACACAAAAAAAGATGTCCTTTTCATCATAGGAGACCGGAATGCAAAAGTAGGAAGTCAAGAGATACCTGGATTTAACAGGCAAGTTTGGCTTTGGAGTACAAAATGAAGCAGGGCAAAGGCTAACAGAGCTTTGCCAAGAGAACGCACTGGTCATAGCAAACACCTTCTTCCAACAACACAAGAGAAGATTCTACACATGACATCACCAGATGGTCAACACTAAAATCAGATTGATTATATTCTTTCAGCTAAAGATGGAGAAGCTTTATATAGTCAGTAAAAAACAAGACCAGGAGCTGACTGTAACTGAGACCATGACTTCTTCTAGCAAAATTCAGGCTCAAATTGAAAAAAGTAGGGAAGACCATTGGGTTTCCCTGGTGGCTCAGATAGTAAAGAATCCACCTGCAATTTGGGAGACCTGGGTTCAATCCCGGGGTTGGGAAAATCCCCTGGAGGAGGGTATGGCAATACACTCCAATATTCTTTTTTTTTTAGTACTACAGATTTACATATATTTTATTTATTTATTTTTCTGTTTGGGAGATGTCTTTTCTTACTTTAATTGGAGGCTAATTACTTTACAATATTATAGTGGTTTTGCCATATATTGACATGAATCCACCATGGGTGTACATGTGTTTCCCATCCTGAACCCTCCTCCCACATCCCTCCCCATCCCATCCCTCAGGGTCATCCCAGTGCACCAGCCCTGAGCACCCTGCCTCATGCATCGAACTTGGACTGGTGATCTGTTTCACATATAATAATATACATGTTTAAATGCTGTTCTCTCAAATCATCCCACCCTTGCCTTCTCCCACAGAGTCCAAAAGACTTCTTACATCTGTGTCTCTTTTGCTGTCTCGCATATAGACTCATCATTACCATCTTTC
>NW_011494796.1:3617719-3618300 GCF_000754665.1 Bison bison bison | reverse complement strand
TTTCTTTCTGACTTACTTTGCTCTGTATAATAGGCTCCAGTTTCATCCACCTCATTAGAACTGATTCAAATGCATTCTTTTTAATAGCTGAGTAATATTCCATTGTGTATATGTACCACAGCTTTCTTATCCACTCACCTGCTGGTGGACATCTAAGTTGCTTCCGTGTCCTGGCTATTGTAAACAGTGCTGCAGTGAACATTGGGGTACATGTGTCTCTTTCAATTCTGGTTTCCTCGGTGTGTATGCCCAGCAGTGGGATTGCTGGGTCATATGACAGTTCTATTTCAGTTTTTTAAGGAATCTCCACACTGTTCTCCATAGTGGCTGTACTAGTTTGCATTCCCACCAACAGTGTAAGAGGGTTCCTTTTTCTCTGCACCCTCTCCAGCATTTATTGCTTGTAGACTTTTGGATCTCAGCCATTCTGACCAGCATGAGATGGTACCTCTTGGTGGTTTTGATTTGCATTTCTCTGATAATGAGTGATGTTGAGCATCTTTTCATTTGTTTGTTAGCCATCTGTATGTCTTCTTTGGAGAAAATGTCTTATTTAGTTTCTTTGGTCCCTATTTTTTGTA
>NW_011494796.1:3617423-3617619 GCF_000754665.1 Bison bison bison | reverse complement strand
GTTCTCTCAAATCATCCCACCCTTGCCTTCTCCCACAGAGTCCAAAAGACTTCTTACATCTGTGTCTCTTTTGCTGTCTCGCATATAGACTCATCATTACCATCTTTCTAAATTCCATATATAAGCATTAATATACTGTATTGGTGTTTTTCTTTCTGACTTACTTTGCTCTGTATAATAGGCTCCAGTTTCATCC
>NW_011494796.1:3535602-3617323 GCF_000754665.1 Bison bison bison | reverse complement strand
AGATTAATTCTTTGTCAGTTGCTTCATTTGCTATTATTTTCCCCCATTCTGAAGGCTGTCTTTTCACTTTGCTTATAGTTTCCTTTGTTGTGTAAAAGCTTTTAAGTTTAATTAGGTCCCATTTGTTTATTTTTGCTTTTATTTCCATTACTCTGGGAGGTGGGTCATAGAGAATCCTGCTATGATTTCTGTCAGAGAGTGTTTTGCCTATGTTTTCCTCTAGGAGTTTTATAGTTTCTGGTCTTATATTTAGATCTTTAATCCATTTTGAGTTTATTTTTGTGTATGGTGTTAGAAAGTGTTCTAGTTTCATTCTCTTACAAGTGGTTGACCAGTTTTCCCAGCACTACTTGTTGAAGAGATTGTCTTTTCTCCATTGTATATTCTTGCCTCCTTTGTCAAAGATAAGGTGTCCATAGGTGCATGGGTTTATCTCTGGGATTTCTATTTTGTTCCATTGATCTATATTTCTGCTTTGTGCCAGTACCATACTGTCTTGATGACTGTAGCTTTGTAGTATAGTCTGAAGTCAGACAGGTTGATTCCTCCAGTTCCATTCTTCTTTCTCAAAATTGCTTTGGCTATTCTAGGTTTTTTTGTATTTCCATACAAGTTGTGAAATTATTTGTTCTAGTTCTCTGAAAAATACTGTTGGTAGCTTGATAGGGGTTGCATTGAATCTATAGATTGCTTTGGGTAGTATACTCATTTTCACCATATTGATTCTTCCAATCCATGAACATGGTATATTTCTCCATCTACTTGTGTCTTCTTTCTTTCATCAGTGTTTCATAGTTTTCTATATATAGGTCTTTTGTTTCTTTAGGTAGATTTCTTCCTAAGTATTTTATTCTTTTTGTTACAGTGGCTAATAGAATTGTTTCCTTAATTCCTCTTTCTATTTTCTCATTGTTAGTGTATAGGAATGCAAGGGATTTCTGTGTGTTAATTTCATATCCTGCAAATTTACTATATTCATTGATTATCTCTAATAATTTTCTGTGGTGTCTTTAGGGTTTTCCAAGTAGAGGATCATGTCATCTGCAAACAGTGAGAGTTTTACTTCTTCTTTTCCAATCTGGATTCCTTTTACTTCTGTTTCTGCTCTGATTGCTGTGACCAAAACTTCCAAAATTATGTTGAATAGTAGTGGTGAGAGTGGGCACCCTTGTCTTGTTCCTGGTTTTAGGGAAAATGCTTTCAGTTTTTCACCATTGAGGATAATGTTTGCTGTGGGTTTATTATATATGGCTTTTATTATTTTGAGGTATGTTCCTTCTATGCCTGCTTTCTGGAGGGTTTTTATCATAAATGGATGTTGAATTTTGTCAAAAGCTATCTCTGCATCTATTGAGATAATCAAATGGTTTTTATCTTTCAATTTGTTAATGTGGCGTATCACATTGATTGATTTGTGAATGTTGAAGAATTCTTGCATGCCTGAGATAAAACCCACTTGGTCATGATGTATGATCTTTTTAATATGTTGTTGGATTCTATTTGCTAGAATTTTGTTGAGGATTTTTACATCTATGTTCATCAGTGATATTGGCCTGTAGTTTTCCTTTATTGTGGCATCTTTGTCTGGTGATGGTGGCCTCATAGAATGAGTTTGAAAGTTTACCTTCCTCTGCAATTTTCTGGAAGACTTTGAGTAGGATAGGTGTTAGCTCTCTCTAAATTTTTGGTAGAATTCAGCTGTGAAGCCATTTGGTCCTGGGCTTTTCTTTGTTGGAAGATTTCTGATTCCGGTTTTGATTTCTGTGCTTGTGATGGGTCTGTTAAGATTTTCTATTTCTTCCTGGTTCAATTTTGTGCCATAGACACTTGAAATTGGAGGTCTTGGTTCAGTGAAAGTGAAGTGAAGTCAGTCGCTCAGTCATGTCCAACTCTTTGTGACCCCATGGATGGTAGCCTATCAGGCTCTCTGTTCATGGGATTTTCCAGGCAAGAGTGCTGGAGTGGATTGCCATTTCCTTCTCCAGGGGATCTTCCTGACCCAGGAATCAAACCTGGGTCTCCCACATTGCAGGCAGACGCTTTACCGTCTGATCCACCAGGGAAGCCCCTAGTTCAATTTTGGAAGGTATACTCTTCTAAGAATTCATCTATTTCTTCCAAGTTGTCCATTTTATTGACATATAGTTGCTGATAGTAGTCTCTTATGATTCTTTGTATTTCTGTGTTGTGATTTCTCCATTTTCATTTCTAATTTTGTTGATTTGATTCTTCTCCCTTTGTTTCTTGATAAATCTAGCTAATGGTTTGTCTATTTTATTTATCTTGTCTAAGAACCAGCTTTTAGCTTTGTTGATTTTTGCTATGGTCTCTTTTGTTTCTATTGCGTTGGTTTCTGCCCTAATTTTTGTGATTTCTTTCCTTCTACTAACCCTGGGGTTCTTCATTTCTTCCTTTTCTAGTTGCTTTAGGTGTAGATTTAAGTTATTTATTTGATTTCTCTCCTGTTTCTTGAGGCAGGCTTGTATTGCTATGAACCTTCCCCTTGGCACTGCTTTTACTGAATCCCATAGGTTTTGGGTTGTTATGTTTTCGTTTTCATTCGTTTCTATGCATATTTTGATTTCTTCTATGATTTGTTGGTTATTCAGAAGTGTGTTGTTTAGCCTCCATATGTTTGTATTTTTAACAGTTTTTTCCTGTAGTTGATATGTAATCATACAGCATTGTGATCAGAAAAGATGCTTGAGATATTTTCAATTTTTTGAATTTACCAAAGCTAGATTTATGGCCCAGGATGTGATCTGTCCTGGAGAAGGTTCATGTGCACTTGACAAAAAGGTGAAATTCATTGTTTTAGGGTGAAATGTCCTGTAGATATCAATTAGGTCTAACTGGTCCATTGTATCATTTAAAGTTTGTGTTTTCTTGCTAATTTTCTGTTTAGTTGATCTATCCATAGCACACTCCAGTATTCTTGCCTGGAGAACCCCCATGGATGGGGGAGTCTGGCGTGCTACAGTCCACGGGGTTGCAAATAGTCGGACACGACTGAGTGACTGAGCACACAAACACAGGGAGAACCACTAAACCATTCAAGTATGACCTAAATCAAATCCTTTATGATTGTCTAGTGGAGGAGATGAATAAATTCAAAGGATTAGGTCTGGGAGAGAGAACGCCTGAAGAACTATGGATAGAGGTTCGTAATATTGTATATGAGGTAGTGACCAATACCATCATCAAGAGAATAAATGCAAGAAGGCAAAGTGGTTGTCTGAGGAGGCCTTACAAATAGCTGAGAAAAGGACAAAAGCAAAAGGCAAATGATAAAGGGAAAGATATTCCCAACTGAATGCAGAGTTCTAGAGAATAGGAAGGAGACATACTTCCTAAGTGAGCAATGCAAAGAAATAGAGGAAAACAATAGAATGGAAAAGACTAGAGATCTCTTCAGGAAAATTAGAAATACCAAGGGGACACTTCATGCAAAGATGGGCACAATAAAATTCAGAAATGGCAAGGACCTAACAGAAGCAGGAGATATTAAGAAGAGGTGGCAAGAATACAATGTACTAAAAAGGTCTTAATGACCCAGATAACCATGATGGTGTGCTCACTCACCCAGAAGCAGACATCCTAGAGTGTGAAGTCAAGTGGGCCTTAGGAAGCATTACTATGAACAAAGCTAGTGGAGGTGATGGAATTCCAGCTGAGCTATTTAAAATCCTAAATGATAATGCTGTTAAAGTGCTTCATGCAACATGCCAGTCAATTTGGAAAACTCAGCAGTGAACCACAGGACTGGAAAAGGTCAGTTTTCATTCCAGTACTAAAGAATGCATGCATGCTCAATTGCTCAGTGATGTCTAACTCTTTGTGACCCCATAGACTAGTCTGCCAGACTCTCCTGTCCATGGAATTTTCAAGGCAAGAATACTGCAGTGGATTGCCACTTCCTACTTCAGGGGATCTTCCCTACCCAGGGATCAAACCTGCTTCTCTGTGTTTCCTGTGTTGCCAGGCAGATTATTTTACCACTGATCCATGTTGGGAGCCCTAATCCCAAAGAAGGCCAATGCCAAAAAATGTTCAAATTGCCATACAATTGCATTCATTTCACATGTTAGCAAGATTATGCTCAAAATCCTTCAAACTAGGCTTCAGGAGTATGTGAGTTAAGAATTTCCAGTTGTACCAGCTGCATTTAGAAAAGGCAGAGGAACCAGAGATCAAATTGCCTACATCTGCTGGATCATAGGAAAAGGAAGGGA
This sequence comes from Bison bison bison, assembly GCF_000754665.1. Classification (NCBI taxonomy): domain Eukaryota; kingdom Metazoa; phylum Chordata; class Mammalia; order Artiodactyla; family Bovidae; genus Bison; species Bison bison. The sequence goes on along the minus strand of NW_011494796.1, from coordinate 3,613,091 downwards.
ATTCCAGAAAAACATCTACTTCTGCTTCACTGACTATGCTAAAGCCTTTAACTGTGTAGATCACAACAAATTGTGGAAAATTCTCAAAGAGATGAGAACACTGGACCAACTTACCTGTCTCCTGAGAAACCTGTATGCAGGACAAGAAGCAACACTTAGAACTACACATGGAAAAACAGACTGGTTCAAAACTGGGAAAGGAGTTAGTCAGGGCTATATGTTGTCACCCTGCTTATTTAACTTCTATGCAGAGTACATCATGCAAAATGCCAGGATGGATGAACCACAAGCTGGAATCAAGATTGCAGGGAGAAATATCAACAACCTATCATATGCAGATGACACCACTTTGATGGCAGAAAGTGAAGAGGAACTAAAGACCCTCTTGATAAGGGTAAAAGAGGAGAGTGAAAAAGCTACCTTAAAACTCAGCATTCAAGAAACAAAGATCATAGCATCTGGTCTCATCACTTCATGGCAAATAGATAGGGAAAAAATGGAAACAGTGACAAACTTTATTTTCTTGGGCTGCAAAATCACTGTGGACAGTGACTTCAGCCATGATGCTCGCTCCTTGGAAGAAAAGCTGGGAAAAACCTAGACAAACCGTATTAAAAGCAAAGACATTACTTTTTCTGACAAAACCTCAAAGCTGTGGTTTTCCAGTATTCATGTATGAATGTGAGAGTTGGACCATAAAGAAGGCTAGCCACTGAAGAATTGATGCTTTCAAACTGTGATGCTGGAGAAGACTCTTGAGAGTCCCTTGGACAGCAAGATCAAACCAGTCAATCCTAAAGGAAATCAATCCTGAATATTAATTGGAAGGACTGATGCTGAAGTTGACACTCCAATATGTTGGCCACCTATGTGAAAAGCCAGCTCATTAGAAAAGACCCTGATGCTGGGAAAGATTGAGGGCAGGAGGAGAAGGAGGCAACAGAGGATGACTTGGTTGGATGGTATCACTGACTCAATGGACATGAGTTTTAGTAAACTCAGGGAGATACTGGAGGACAGGGAATTCTGGCGTGCTGCAGTCCATGGGGTCACAGAGAGTTGGACATGACTTAGCAACTGAATAACAACAACATATATATACACACACAATGGAATATTACTCAACTATAATAAAGAATGAAATTTTGCTCTTTATAACCACATGGATGGACCTGAAGGGTATTATGCTAAGTGAAATAAGTCTAACAGAGAAAGACAGAAACTATGTTTTCACTTATATGTAGAGTCTTAAAAAATAAGCATGTGAATATAAAAAGACAGAAAGAGACTCATAGCTATAGAGAACAAGCTAGTGATTACCAGAGGGGAAAGAGACAGGGAAAGAGACAAGATCAAGGAAGGGAAGGAAGAAGTGCAAACTACTAGGTATAAAATAAATAAGGTACAAGGATACAATATATAGCACAGGGAATATAACATATTTTTAATAACTTTAGAGTATAATTTATAAAAGTATCAAACCACTATATTTACACCTGATGCTAATGTAATACTATAAGTCAACTATTTCTCTGTCTCTTTAGTCACTAAGTCGTGTCCTACTCTTGCGACCCCATGGACTGTAGCCTGCCAGGCTCCTCTGTCCATGGGATTCTCCAGGCAAGAATACTGGAGTGGGTTGCCATTTCTTTCTCCAGGGGATCTTTTCGACCCAGGGATTGAACCCACGTCTCTTCTACTGCAGGCAGATTCTTTACCAACTGAGCTACGAGCGAAGTCCAACTATACGAGGAAAGTCAACTATCATCCTCTTATATAGAGAGACAACATTGTAAATATATTGGTTCTCTACATGTTGATTTTATAATTCAGTGCAATTTCAATTAAAATACAAACAAGATTCTTTTAGAACATAAAGAGAGAAGTAAATTCTATGTAGAAAAATAAACATGAGAATAGCCAAGAAAATTCAAATGAGAAGGGGGTCAGTTGAAAGAAAGAGTACCAAATGTTAGAATTATTACAAAGCCATTGTAATGAAACATGTTGGAGACTAGAGAGGGAAAGGACAAGAAAAGCAATGGGTTAGAGCCGCAACTCAGCAAATAGGCCAAATGCACATTAGTTTTGCTTTACTATTTAGGATTTCAAATTTGTCCAGAAAAGAAAGTTTGCTTGGTAATAGGACAAACATAACATATTACTTCCTCACTTCCACACCAAAATCAGTGTCAGATGAATCAAATATTTAAACATAGAAATGAATACCACTAAAAGTCTAAGAAAATGATAATATAATTTGGAAGTGAGGAGGGACTTTTTCCTAAGCATGGTACAGAATCCAGATACCATAAAGGAGAACATTAATAAAATAATTACCTAACAATTAGAACTATTCTGCAGAAATAGAAGTGACAACCCACAAACAGGTCAAAACTGTTTTCAACACATACTGCAAAGAGCACTGGTAAATCAGTGATAGAAAGAATAGCCCAATTTCAAATGAACCAAAGAAGAGATTTAGAGAGTTTATTAATTCATTGAAAAAGATAGAAATGATGGATCAATGTGAAAATATATTGAATGTCATTTATATGAGAAGAAATTGAAACCAAAACCAATTTTGAGATATGTTATTTTGCTTTGCAGATTGTAAACAATCAGGAATTTTGATATCATTTAAGACAGCAAAGATATGTTTTGCTCTGTTTTTCATATTTTATTTTAAACTAATATTGGGTTGATAAGTAAGGACATAATTGATGCAACTTTTGGGAAAGCAAATTGGTAATCTTTTTAAAAATCAAGGCCTACTATATCCTCTGTTTCTTCTACTGCTAGGAATTTAACTTGGGGAGACAGTTCAGGTTATGTCTGAGAAATGCACACATAAGGATATTCAGTGCAGCAGTGGAAGGGGTTACACAAAACTAGACCTGCCCTAAATATCCAGCAATGAAGACAAAGGGCTGCCATGACAACAGCTGTGCTGGGTCTCTGAGTGCCGACCCAGAACTTCCAAGTGAGAGAAGCAAGTTGTAGAACATAATCGTAGTATAATTCATTCATTAAAAAGGGAGAAGAGGAGAAATGAATATTTATGTGAGATCCAGGGAAATCACTCATGGCCTCTATATTCCAAGGAAACTCCAGCCTGGAATCTTAAAATCATAAAGCATCTTAGATCTTAAGTTTTTTGAAAGGACATCCACAAGAAATTCCATTTAAAGCACACGGCCAAACCTCTAAACTCCTTTGCCCAGATCTTTCCCAGAAGTTCACAAAATGCAGCCTCTGTCCTCAGTCTCTAATCTTGTTCTCTCAAGAGACCTCCCAGGCATTTCCCCCAGAGTCAGCTTGTCTTGTCTTGGTGAGAGTCTGTTTCTGTCTGCCTACCCTGCTTCTGCCCTTTCCAGTGCAGACACCGCAGCACCCTGCCCTGCACCAGTAAGGCCATCCAGATGCTACCTAGGAGGGTGAGGAGATGGAGGCAAGACATCTGCTTGCAGCTTCCCTCCCCACCATCAGTACTTCTGGATGCGCTGAGACCACAGATGGGCATGAGGAGGGTCCTTGGCAGTAACCCCTAGGCGGGCACAGGGGCTGGGATGAAGGGAGGGGCCTCTCCTTCTTCTGGGAACCAGTATCGCTTTCTGGTCAGACTCAAGCCAAGCACAAGTGCTGTACTTCCTTCTGCTTCACTGTGCCGAGCTCCCTCTTGGGGGCACAATTCAGATTTCTCACTTGCCCTCTGCTGAGCTAGTCTGCCTTCCCAGCTCTAGGATGGGGTGAGCAAACCCAGCACACAGAGTCACCGGAGGCTGGCATGTCCTGTGCCCTTCCCCAGGGAGGGATAATGGGAGCTGCCCTGAGAATCACAGAGCAATAGGAGATGACCCCCCAGTATAGAGAACTCTTTGTCTTTCCTTGTTCCTGGTTCGTAGGACTCTGTTGTGTGGATGTTCCATAGTTTCTGTAGCTAGTTGTCTATAGATGGACATCTAGATTTTTTCCCCTGTAATAACAATACAATACTAGACATGATTTTGTATTTTTGTCTCATGCTGCTGCTGCTAAGTTGCTTCAGTCGTGTCTGACTCTGTGCGACCCCATAGATGGCAGCCCACCAGGCTCCCCTGTCCCTGGGATTCTCCAGGCAAGAACACTGGAGTGGGCTGCCATTTCCTTCTCCAATGCATGAAAGTGAAAAGTGAAAGTGAAGTCGCTCAGTCACGTCCGACCCTTAGTGACCCCATGGACTGCAGCCCACCAGGCTCCTCCGTCCATGGGATTTTCCAGGCAAGAGTACTGGAGTGGGTTGCCATGCCCTCCTCCAGAGGATCGTCCCAACCCACTGATCAAACCCAGGTCTCCTACATTGCAGGTGGATTCTTTACTGTCTGAGCCACCAGGGAAACCCAAATCAACCATACTTCAATTTTTTTTTTAAAAAAGTAAAATCTGGAAAGAATACAGCTCCACACTCTAGCTTTTCCAACATGTCTCATCAATGTGTGTCCCCAGGCTCTAGCTCAGCACATTGTAGGTATTAAATATTTATAAAATGAGTGAGCAATAAATTAATTTTCAGAAGAGGACCTCAATGTTGGAAAAAATTCATCTTTGTAGCTCTGTATTTCTGTGTCTCTTTTTAACTGCTGCTGAATTCGTGGATGAATTGGTTTCCATTTCCTCTCTGGTTTTTCATCTAATAAGACAGAATCACAATAAAGGACAGAAATGGTAAGGATCTAACAGAAAAAAAAGAAGAGATTAAGAAGAGGTGGCAAGAATATACAGAAGAACTATACAAAAAAAGATTGTAATGACCCAAATTGCCAAATTCAGACTTAAATGGAAGAAAGTAGGGAAAACCACTAGGCCATTCAGGTATGATCTAAAACAAATCCCTTACGATTATACAGTGGAAGTGACAAATAGATTCAAGGGATTAGATCTGATAGATGGAGGTGTGTAACGTTGTACAGGAGGCGGTGATCAAAGCCATCTCCAAGAAAAAGACATGCAAAAAGGCAAAGTGGTTGTTTGAAGAAGAATTACAAATAGCTGAGGAAAGAAGAAAAGCAAAAGGCAAAGGAGAAAATGAAAGATATACCCATCTGAATACAGAGTTCCAGAGACTAGCAAGGAGAGATAAGAAAGCCTGACTGGATGAAGCACAAACTGGAATCAAGATTGTTGGGAGAAATATCAATAACCTCAGATATGCAGATGACACCACCCTTATGGCAGAAGGTGAAGAGGAACTAAAGATCCTCTTGATAGAAGTGAAAGAGGAGAGTGAAAAAGCTGGCTTAAAATTCAACATTCAAAAACTAAGATCATGGCATCCGATTCCATCACTTCATGGGAAATAGATGAGGAAACAATGGAAACAGTGAGACTTTATTTTGTTTGGCTCCAAAATCACTGCAGATGGTGATTGCAGCCATGAAATTAAAAGACCCTTGCTCCTTGGATGAAAAGTTATGACCCCCTAGACAGCATATTAAAAAGTAGAGACATTACTTTTCTGACAAAGGTCCATATAGTCAGACCTACGGTTTTTCCAGTAGTCGTGTATGGATATGAGAGTTGGATCACAAAAGGCTGAGCACCAAAAAATTGATGCTTTCAAACTGTGGTGTTGGAGAAGACTCTTGAGAGCCCCTTGGACAGCAAGGAGATCAAACCACTCAATCCTAAAGGAAATCAATCCTGAACATTCATTGGAAGGACTAAAGCTGAAGCTCTAATACCTGGCCACCTGATATGAAGAGCTGAGTCATTAGAAAGGACCCTGATGCTGGGAAAGATTGAAGGAAGTAGAGGAAGGGGAGGACAGAGGATGAGATGGTTGGATGGCATCACTGACTCGATGGACATGAGAGTGAGCAAGATTTGGGAGATGGTGAAGGACAGGGAAGCCTGGCATGCTTCAGTTAATGGGGTCAAAAAGAGTCAGACACGACTGAGTGACTGAACAACAACAATCCATGATGGTGTGGTCACTCACATGGAGCCAGACATCCTGGAGTGTAAAGTCAGGTGGGCCTTAGGAGGCATTACTACAAACAAAGCTAATGGAGGTGATGGAATTCTAGCTCCACTATTTAAAATCTTAAAAGATGATGTTGTTAAAGTCCTGTGCTCACAGCAAATTTGGAAAATTCAGCAGTGGCCATAGGACTGGAAAATGTGTTTTCATTCTAATCCTAAAGAAGGGCAATGCCAAAGAATGTTCAAACTACCTTACAATTGAGCTCATTTAACATGCTAGCAAGGTAATGCTCAAAATTCTTCAAGCTAGGCTTCAGCTGTACATGAGCAGAGAACTCTCAGATGTAGAAGCTGAGCTTAGAAAAGGCAGAGGAACCAGAGATCAAATTGCCAGCATTCGTTGGCTCATGAAAAAAACAAGGGAATTCCAGAATAAATCTACTTCTGCTTCACTGACTATACCAAAGCCATTGACTGTGTGGATCATGACCAACTGGAAAATTCTTAAAGAGATGGGAATGCCAGACAACCTTACCTGTCTCCTGAGAAACCTGTATCAAGCCAAGAAACAACACTTAGAACTGGACATGGGACAATGGACTGGTTCAAAATTGAAAAAGGAGTTCATCAGAGCTATATGTTGTCACCATGTTTATTTAACTTCTGTGTGGAGTGTATCATGCAAAATACCAGGATGGATGAATCACAAGCTGGAATCAAGATAGTCAGGGAAAATATCAACAACCTCGGATATGCAGATGGTACCATCCTAATGACAGAAAGCAAAGAGGATCTAAAGAGCTTCTTGATGAAGGTGAAAGAGAATGAAAAAACTGGATTAAATATCAACATTCAAGGCACGAAGATCATGGCATCCGGTCCTATCACTTCATGGCAATTAGATGGGGAAAAAATGAAAACAGTGGTAGATTTTATTTTCTTTGGCTCCTAAATCGCTGTGGCTGGTGACTGCAGCCATGAAATTAAAAGATGCTTATTCCTTGGAAGGAAAGTTATGAGACGCCTAGACAGTGTATTAAAAAGCAGAGACATCACTTTGTCAACAGTGGTCCATTTAGTCAAAGCTATGGCTTTTCCAGTGGTCATGTATGGACGTGAGAGTTGGACTGTGAAGAAGGCTGAGTGCCAAAAAACTGATGCTTTCGAATTGCGTTGCTGGAGAAGACTCTTGAAAGTCCCTTGAACAACAAAGAGATCAAACCAATCCTTAAGGAAATCAACCCTGAATATTCATTGGAAGGACTGATGCTGAAGCTGAAGCGCCAACACTTTGGCCACCTAATATGAAGAGCTGACTCATTGGAAAAGACCCTGATGCTGGGAAAGATCGAGGGCAGGAGAAGGGGGCAACAGAGGATGACATGGTTGGATGGTATCACTGACTCTGTGGACATGAGTTTCAGCAAACTCCGGGAGATACTGGAGGACAGGGAACCCTGGTGTGCTGCAGTCCATGAAGTCACAGAGAGTCTGACACAACTGAGTGACTCAAGAATAACAACATGACAATCATCTTACCTTTTAGTTCCCACATGTTTCCCTGGCACATTATGTTCTGAACAATGGCCCCATGTTTGGTTGGGTGCACTCAGCCTGTGAAGTGAGGAGTCGGACTTTGATGACAGGGCCAAGGGTTCAAGTCCCTATCTGCTCTTAGAAGCGGGGTGGAGACGCTTTATCTAATCACTCAGAGCACTGGTCACCTGGTGAAAAGTGGTGGTAAGAACCCCTGTCTTGCGTGGGTGTTAGGAGGAAGGCGGATGTACGTAGAGTATTTCTCATAGCATCTGGCAGTTCTTATTAATCAGTATCAATTAATGATCTACTAAATGTTATCACAGATCATTTTATTTTCTCTTTTAAAGTCCATGACACCTTTGCCAATTACTGTCCCAGAAAATGTTCTTATTCTCTTTATTTCCAGGGCAACTGTGTCAGGACGTGCTGTACCCAAGAGCTGCTTTAGTTAAATAATCCCATCAAAGAACTACTTCATTAAATCTGAAAGGAGTTAATTTTGTGTTGGATCCATTTATCTTTGTTATCATTTTCCTTTTCTTAATTTCAAAATCAGTACAAACTTGATGAGAAAGAGGAAAAGATTTTGGAAAACACAGACTAAATTTTTATAAACAAAAATAATAGCCTGTGCTCATTAGAAATCTCCCTTTTTTCCCCCAAGCATTTTAATAAGACATCATCTACAAGCCTGGAATAAACTCTTTCACTTTCACTGTGTATTTTCAAATGATTCCAACCTATTTTCTGTGTTATATATTTTCCCATTTTTTTCCTGTCTGCTCCATATTCTACTCTTTTAGCTTAATATCATATAGGTAATGTTTTTTTTACTTAGTTTTCCATGTAATCAGTATTAATGGTTGCATTAATTTTGAAGTATCCTCATTTTGAAGTATCCTGAGGTCCTACTGGGCCAGCTGGCTCAGATGATAAAGAATCTACCTGCAATGCAGGAGACCTGGGTTTGATACCTGGGTCCAGAAGATCCCCTAGAAAAGGTAATGGCAACCCACTCCAGTATTCTTGCCTGGAGAATTCCATGGACAGAGGAGCTTGGCAGGCTACAGTCCGTGGGGCCGCAAAGAGTTGAACACTGCTGAGTGGCTAACGCTACTACTACTTTAGGTGGCTCAGGCTGCTATCAAGTTGCCAAAGGCTGGGTGCCTTAAACAGCACACATTTCTTTCTCACTCCACGGGCCAGGAAGTCCAGGATGAGGTGCTGGCAGGTTCTGTTCTCGGCAAGGACCCACATCCTGGTTGTAGACGCCACCTTGTCACCGCGTCCTCATGTGGGAGAAAGGAGTGAGCTCTCTGTCTCTTCTGGGAGGGCACTGATCCATAACACTAGCTCATAACGCCCATAACACCAAGTGATGAGCCTTGGAGTCATTTCCCAGAGACCCACCTCCTTAGACTGGGCATCAGGATCAAAGCATGAACTTTAGAGGGACAAAGCATGCAGCCTGTCTCAAGTATGAAAGTGGAAAGGAAAGTCGTGGGGTTCTGTGGGCCCCAGGGCCACAGAGCCCTGCTCCATCACACTCGCCCCTGCCGCTTGCTGGCCTGTCACCATGGAGTGTCTTCATCCTGGCTTCCCTCATCTGTTTCCCTTGCTTGCTCTGCTCCCTGGGGTTAGAGGGGGAAGGGGTGAGGAGGGAGCTGGTTCTTATCATGGGGTGAAGGTGGGGGTGTGTCCAGGGGTCAGACTGGAGGGGTGGCTTACTTTATTTTGCCCACTGCTTCCCCGGTGGTGTGTGCAAGGGGTGTGCACAGTACACTGCTTTTACTCCCTGCTCTTCAGATGTGGCTGTTGTTTTTCGGTCTTTTTGTATCTTCCTAAGTGTGGCATGCATACAGTGACTTTTAGCCTCTTTATTTTCTTTGTATTTTGTAGCTCTGAGAGACATTGGTCTAGGTGTAAGCATTGCAGAACTACAGTAAAGGGTCCCGGGTCCCAGCCTGTCTCAGTAAGGCTTCCCATGACAAATGTACCAGTTCCACCACACTCTGGCCAGCAGTAAATGTTAGAGCTTGTTAAATTTTTCACTGTATCGGGTAGACATAACATGATGTCTTATGAATAGTTGCATCTTTTATTACTAAAGATAATCACACTGTTATACGTGTGATTTCCCTCTGTCCAGCTTGCTCATAGGTATAACCACCCATGCCCCTTTTATTAGCAAAAATTCATTTCAGGTATTTGGTGAAAATATTCACAGAGAAGTTCCTATCAGTGCTGGGAGGCTTTGCTGGTGTAAGAAATGTGCAGCCTGCACTGCTGGAGATCTGCTCCGTGTGAGCCGTGAGCCAGGGCTCTGGCCAAGGCCACCTCTGCCTTTGCTTTCATTTCTGATGCTGGTCTGATGGCCCAGCTTGATGGAGCTGAGCCCCAGCCATCTGGAGTCGGTGAGGAATTACTGCTGAGGGTCACCCCGGGGGTCATGTCGCCCTCTACACCCCCAACCTCTGCTTCTTCCCTGAAGAAGTAAAGGGTTGGATTTCACTGTAATACGACCCAGAGATGAAAAGTGCTGCTGCGGCTAAAACCCTAGAGGGACAGCTGACAAAGAAAGAAGCATCCTTCTCACTGAAGGCTGGTGAGCCCAGGACTGCTGTGGATGGGCCCCTGCAGTGCCAGGAGGGTGTTCGCTCCAGGGAGGGACAGCCCCTGACCCCAGGATTTGACCACATAGGGATTCTATGGACAGTGGCACAGGAAAGCCATTGAACAATTATGACCAGGTCAGTCGCAGTCTAGAATTTACTCTTTATTCTGCAGTGAACTCTGAGTTGTTAGATATATTTTTACTTTTTGCTACTCCATTGATGCAGGTGAATGTAATTTTTTTTAAAGCATGTATTCATGTAAATGGTAGTGTCTTTTTTTTCTAGGATACACAGGGGATGCCAGAGATTTTTGAATCAAGAAAGAACATTTGTCTTCTGTCATGCATGCTTTCCTTGATGGGGATGAATTAAACAGTAGTATAATAAATATATATATGTAAGAGACAAACTGATTTAGAACTGATAGAATTAAAGTCACTTTCATACTACCTCTCTATTGGCCTAGATTCACAGAAAAATAAAAGAGCAGTAGAGAGAGAATTTTAGTCTGACTGTGGGTCAGGAGGAATGATTTAACAAATACTGTTCTAGAAGAAAAGGTAAGAATACCTCGTTAGGATATAAAGACAGAACAGATTCAGAATCAGCAGACAAAGGAGGACTAGGATGGGGAAGGCCACGATGAACTGTTAGTGTAAGTAGCTTGGCTTGTATCACCAGATATCATTCTGTAACATTTGTGAAATTCCGTTTCTTTACTTTCCCAAAATAAAAGAGAAGAATAATTCCTGCTCATTTTCCTATAGTCAAAATAATTTATTTTTCTAAATCCTGAATTACAGAAATAACAGTTAGAGGTTGAGTTATTGGCAACTAAAAACATTTATCCTGTAAATGTCAGAATATGTAAAACATACAGTGTTACTGAAAGTTTTTTTTTTTTTTTTGTAAATAGATTATTAACTTGAAAGTGACTACCAAAGCCTAAATGATGTTCTGGTTTCATATGTTTTAGACTATTTTTAACAAATACTTTTTCACATAATGAACTTTCATTTACTGCCCATGTCCAGCGTATTTAAATACCAGACCTTATAAATATTAACATGTATCACCCACCAGAAGTATGTTCACTTGTCATCGTCATAGCTTATTGGAAATATTTCTTGCGTTCTCGAGTAAGTCTGTGTGCTAAATCCGTAATGCTAGTCATCCACTGCATTTATAGCTTTCCCTCACTACTTCCTACTTCTACTTAATGCCGGTTGTCTCTTTCCCAAAAACAAACAAGCAACACTAATCAAACCTTAAAAATAAAAAGCTATGCTAATGGTTTGCCCTTCTCCTTGTTTTTTTTTAAGTTATCTTCTTTGTTAAGCATATTAACTTTATCTTAAAAGCAAATAGGATGCCTGTTGATATATATATGGAATTTTCATTGTTATCTAGGAAAATAACTACACCCATTGTAATAGAGAACAAAAAGGATTTAAAAAAATTTTGACACTGAATCATTGTAATGTTCTACTATTAATTCCCTACTAGTTTTAGTTCTCTGCTACATTAATATTGTATTGAAATAGAATATGTTTGGGGATTGTATTTTGAGTATGAATTTTAAATGTGTATGAATAAAATATTTAGAACTGTGATGATTTACTGTATTAAAGAATATAATTATGGAAATGTTTGATTAATAGGCAAAAATAATCGAATAATCTCAAATAGTATAAATAAATTATCTTGCTCTAAGTTTAAATCAAAGGTCACCAATTCTCAATATAAAACTCTAGTAGTATTTTTGTAAAAATAAAATTACTATTAAAGTACATATATTTACCTTTAACAAAAGACGTTTCATGGTGGGGAAGAGGGTTTCTGCCTTACATGATGTATCTCTCTACTATTTAATTTTTTTTCAGTGAGAATGTGTTCTTTTATTACTTATTTGATTTCTTTAAAATTTTAAGTTAAGTCATATAATTCCATTGCAGAGACTTTAGGGAATAAAGAAAAATCTTTTCTAATCCTATCTAATTCCCCTCAGCCCATCAGTAATACTTATCATTAGCATTTTGGTCTTTTTCAATTTAAATAAATGTTAACCCTTCTCTTTACAACTTCGGGAAATTAAATGAAATTGGCAGATTAAATTAAATGCATATGCATTAACTGGTATTTTCCCATAAGGTCCTTCTAACAGTTTGTTTGGACCAGAAGCCCCAGCTCTTGTGTCAGTGACAGTGGACATGTGTTGTCCGTGTAACTTAAGAAAATCAGATTCAAAGTGAAAAAACCACAGCATTAAAACAAATATATATGTAAATAGAACTGAGCAGAGTGTTTCTAATTATGTCATTTATTCCACGTACTTTGCATTATTTAAAAACCAAGTTAAAGTAAAACCACCCTTGTAATTTCATGCGCATCCCATGTCCTAGGCTCCACCTTAGCAGTGTTGCTTAACCTGGGTGTAAAGGTGAAGTTTCTATTTATGTTCCTAAGGTGAACAGAAGAGGTTACTTTATTCCTAATCTGAAGAGAAGAAGTTACTTTATGCCTTTGCACACATCTGTCTTTTATGGAGCTAAGGGGGATATTTGCTTAATTCTGAAAGATGAGCAGTGACGTGACTAAGTGCCCCCTTCTGAGGGATGACGCTGCCGTGTATTCTGCCTTCTGCCCCGACAAAGCCTTCTCCCTCCAGTGGCTTCCCTCCTCCCTGCCCGTGGCGCTCAAATGTCTCAGGATCTCTGACTGTTAATAATTAATGAGGACTCTATTTTACATGGTAGTAAATTGTACATGTCTTTTACATGGTAGTATTTTACATGATACTGTATATATCAGTGCCACTTTCTCAAATAGATGGCTAGTGGGAAGATGCTATATAACACAGAGAGCCAAGCCTGGCACTCTGTGATGACCTAGAGAGGTGGGTGGGAGGGAGAAATAAGAGGGAGGGGATATATATATATGTGTGTGTGTATATATATATTTTTAGTTATTACCGATTCACATTGTTATATGGCAGAAAACAACACGATATTGTAAAGCAATTATGTTCCAATTAAAAATAAATAAAAAGAAATGACATAAGATGGTAATTCTAGTTAAAAGAGATAAATGAGAGGAATAAAAATGTTAAATAAAAGGTAACTACAAATATAAAAAAATAAAGGTTAATGAGGATTGTTAGTGTGCGTTGAGATGTGAAGCTGCCTTGAAGTGTGTGTTCAGCCATGTCTGACTCTTTGTGGTCCCATGGACAGTAGCCCACCAGGCTCCTCTGTCCATGGGATTTTCCAAGCAAGAATACTGGAGTGGGGTGCCATTTCCTTTTCCAGGAAATCTTCCCAATATCCTGCATCTCTTGTGTCTCCTGCTCTGGCAGGCAGATTCCATACCACTAGCACCACCTGGGAAGCTGCCTAATGTATAACCCTTTTCTGATTCCTCTTGCTGAAAATACAGAGCCCAAACCCCAGTAAACTCCATTTAAACATAACAGTCTTGCATTCATGTTTCAGGAAGGGTGCAGATTGTGAGTGATGCTCCTGAAATCCACTTAATGTGGTTTTCAGAATGGTTGTCTTGGAAGTAGTCATGGCTTAGAGTGAGCTACAAAGACTCTGAATGGTATCAAGGACCTTCACTGTAAGCAGTTTGTCTTTCCCTGTCTCCCCAAGCAGGACTTTTCTGCGCTGGTGGTGGAACTCGTTCAGTATGCCACATGGCAGGCCTTGCATTTAGGGTACGTTATTCTGGTTTACTTCTCCCAAGATTGTGTTGTGAAAAGTTGAACATACAGTAAAACTGAAAGAATAGAACTATGTATGTCCATATACCCACCACCTAAATTCTACCATTAACACTTTCTGAAATTACTCTCATTTCTATCCATCTATCTGTTCTTCTGTCCATCTATCAATCTGTTATTATTAACGCATCTCAAATTAAGTTGGAAATATCTGTACTTTTCACCCTCAAATACTTTAGTATTCATTTTATTCACTATAGTTTAATATTGTTTATAATTTTTAGATAAAGTTTATATAAAGAAAATGTACATATCTTCATTGGACTATTTGATAAGTTTTGACAAAAGCCACCACCTGTATACTGAAAACGTCATCAAGATATAGAACCATGCCTAAACAATTTCCTCGTGCCCCTTTTCTGGTGAACTTCATGTGCACCCTCAGGAACCACTGTTCTGATTTTTTTCCCACCATAGATCAGAACAGCATATAAATGGGATCATTTTATGAAGTCATTCTTTCATTCAGCAGTGTGTTTTTAGATTACCATCAATCATTTCGTGGATCAGCAGTTTATTCCTTTTGATTGCTAAGTAGTCACTATACTATGGGAGTTATTTATTCAACTCCTTTTGATGGACAGCTTTACAGTTTGAAAATACTATGAATGGCATTTAATATAAACATTATTGGATATATTTTAGACATATTTTCTTGGGTAAATACCTAAGAATAGAATAAGGAAGTCATAGGATAGGTGTGTACTTAGTTTCGTAAGAAACCAATAGACTTGTTTCCAAAGTGGTTGTACAATTTTAGATGCAACCAATAAGGTATGAGTGTTCTGGTTTCTCCATATCCTCACCAAGTATTATCAGTCTTTTTAAATTTCACTGACTTTTGTGGGATTGTAGTGGTGTTTAATTTTCATTTCCCTGATGACTAATGATATTGAGCTTTTTGAATCTCTTCTGCCATTCAAATCTTTGCTTGTTTTTAACTGGATTGTTTGTCCTTTATTACCAAGTTATAGGAGTTCTTCCTGTTTTCTGAATACCATCCGTTTTTTGGGTGTATGTTTTGCAAATATTTTCTTCCAGTATGTAACTTGCCTACTCATTGTCAAATGGTAAATAGTTTTTAAATGGTAGATCAACCTTCTGATGAGCGTAAGTTTTAAATTTTGTTGAAGTCTAATTAGTGATTTTTTCCTTTCATGTTTATTACTTTCTGTGTCCCATCTAAGAAAGCTTTGCCTACTCTCAAGTCATAAAAATGTCTTCCTGTGATATTTTTTTCCTAGAAACACTACAGTTTTAACCTTTATGTTTAAATCCATGATCCATTTCAAAGTAATTTTTGTGTGTGGTGAGAAGTAGGAGTCAGAGTCCCTTTTTATTCAATGATGTCCAGTTGTCCCAGCACGATTTATTGAAATAATTTTTGTTTTTCTCATTGTGTTGGCACCCTTATCAAAAATTAATTGGATGTACAAGTATGAGTCTATTTCCCAACAGAAAGTTGAGAAGCTATTCTGTTCTACAGATATATTTGTATATACTAGTAGCACACTGCTTTGATTATTATTATAGTTTTATGTAAGACTTGAAATCAAGTAGTGTAGATCCTCCAACTCTTGTTTTTCAAGATTGTTTGGGGTAAATGCTTTGAATTTTTGAACAAATTTGAGGATCAGGTTGTCAATTTTATCCCCCTCAAATCCTATTGGGATTATGGTTGGGATTACATTGAATCTACAGATAAAATTGGAGAGAATTGAGACTTAATAATATTGATTGTTTTAATCCACGAACATGAGATGTCTTTCCATTTGTATAGGTCTTATTTAACTTCTTTCAGCAAAGTTTATAGTTTTTATATATATATATAGTTTATATATATATATATATATTTTATATCTATACCCTATAGTTTATAGGATACAGATCTTATCCATCATTTTAAAGATTTATTTCTAAACATGTAAATTTTATCCTATTGTAAATAAATTTTGAAAAAAACTTTTTTCCAAATGTTAGCTGCTGTAATGTGATTTGCTTTTGTGATGTGAATGTTTGGAAGGCAACCTTCTTCATCATTTACATTTTAACATGAAAAAAAAGCCATTTTTTTTCATCTCTTCAAAGAGATGGAGTGGGGTTAGACCCAGCCTAAGAGCTGGTAAACCAAACACCAGTCATGGTTTGCCTCTTACAAGCTGGGTGAACTTGGCCAAGAATGATTTTTGAATTCTGTTCCCATTTCTGCTGCCACTTAACACAATCAAATGTAACTATTCATTCATTGCAGTCTTTTCTATGATAAAGACAGAACTTTAGACTCTGGTTCAGTAATACATTTGCATATCTAGTAGGAATGGTTCAGTAATACATTTGCAAATCTAGTAGGAACCTTGAATTTTCTTCCCAGAGAAATGTGCACACACACACATACACGCACAATTTTCTGTGCAACTTTAGGATGTGCAGGAAGTCTCTGAAGCCTTCTGGGATCTACAGACTGCTAATTATGAAGCCATTCTAGAGTGGGAGCTCCAAGGGCTGACAGCTTTCACATCTGCGTCTTCAGACCCAGCAAGTATGGAGTGAGGGCTGCCATTCTAAATCCCATGCCTTTGTGGCATTTTCCAGGCAGAGAGGGTCTAGATTTCCACATGCTCAGGTTTTGACTTGCCTTTCTTCCTCCATGGGATACCGTATCCCTCTGAGGGACATAGCAGTGGGGCAGTTTGGTGTTGCTGTTGGTGAGGCCAGCCTGCCAGGCAGCTGCCCTGGGGGACCTGGACCCGCTCTCTGGGCATTGTCTCACTCCAGAATCTTCCCCACGCCTTCACCTCTGGCTCCATGCAGGAAGTGCCTCCACAGGGGGCAGGTGCTGAAGTTGGCTGTGCTGGGTGACACTGGCAGCATTTCAGAGCAGCCCTCTCTGGCTTAAGCACATCCTGCTCTCCTCTCTGGTGGTTCCCATAAGCAGGACTGGCGGTGGAGGTGATGTGTGTGTGCCTCTGTTCACCCAGGTGCTGGGGACATGGGCAGCAAACTCTCCATGCCAGGCAGTGAGGCCATGGTGCAGAGCCCCAGGACGGAAGGCATTCATGCTGCATACAGGCGAGGAAACATCAGCAGAGCCCAGCATCTGCTCCGAGAAGCTTGTGACGAGAGCACATCCCAGCTGGAAAAGGTAAGGTCTATGCCAGCCCTTCTTGCCAGAACTGGGGACCCAGGTTGAGTGAAGGTTAACCACGAAAATTCTTTTCTTGTTATCATTATAATAATGGGGATATTTCCTGGGTTCTGAATACCTTGTTTCTCATGTAAACCTCCTGGTGTCAGTCCTTTCAAGTGGACTTCTCAGCTTGTCAGGTAAGTACGCTGGGCCATCATTCCCAGGGGCAGGAAGGGGTCACAGAAAGGAAAAGGACAAAATTGACAGTCGAGGGTTTAACCTAATATAGTCTTTTATACTTTTTTCCACTATAAAATAGCACATGTGCAAACTGAAAAATTTAAAAACATATAAAAGTAAAGGAAAAAAGAACCAAAATTAATCATCCAAACAATCCCACTGGCATTTTTGGTATACTCTTTTCCGAGTTGCTGATTTGAACATTCATTTTTTGTTTTTATTGTTTCTAATATAGATAGAGTCTTATTTATGTATAGTTTTGCATACTGTTTTCTCTTATCTAATATTATATGAACCATTTTCTGTATGACTATAGGTTCCTTATGTGCCTCACCTTCAGTGGATACATGACATTTCATCTGGTAGAGACACTCTCATTTATCTGGCTATTCCATTTGGTTAGATATTTGGATTGTTTCTAATTTTTTATTTCTATAAATAATACTATACTGAATGTTTTTTTGCCTAATTGTTTTCTTATTGTCAGCTATTTTCTTCACTTAGGTAGATTTGCAAAAATTGAGAATGTGGGTAAGAGCCTTTTAAAAATTTTGAAACATATGCCAAACTTTTTCCAAAAGCTTATAGAGATCAACCCTCTTGCTGGCCTACAGCTTGGGAAGATCATTGCTATGTTCTGGTCCTTGTGGGAAATTCTTATTGGCTGTAAACCAGGAGAGCACTTTATTGATGTTTTGTGTGCAATACTTTGATTAGCACAGGTTTAAGGTCTTCATTTAATTAATAGTTGGAAATAGCTCAATTACTAAACCTCCAGCCTCTTCTCAAAGTTGTAAGAGAATTTTGGGGGGAAAATAGTCAAGTTCAATGTGCTTGATAATTATTGAGAAGAGAGCATTTTTGGAAAATTCTCCAAGCGAGGCTTCAGCAGTATGTGAACCAAGAACTTCCAGATGTACAAGCTGGATTTAGACAAGGCAGAGGAACCAGAGATCAAACTGGCAACATACGTTGGATCATAGAAAAAGCAAGATAATTCCAGAAAAACATCTACTTCTGCTTTATTGACTATGCCAAAGCCTTTGACTGTGTGGATCACCACAAACTGGAAAATTCTTAAAAAGATGGGAATACCAGACCACCTGATCTGCCTCCTGAGAAATCAGTATGTAGGTCAAGAAGCAACAGTTAGCACTGGACATGGAACAACAGACTGGTTCAAAATCAGGAAAAGGAGTACATCAAGGCTGTATATTGTCACCCTGCTTATTTAAATTATATGCAGAGTACATCATGAGAAACACTGGGCTGGAAGAAGCACGGGCTGGAATCAAGATTGCCAGGAGAAATGTCAATAACCTCAGATAGGCAGATGATACCATGCTTATGGCTGAAAACAAAGAGGAACTGAAGAGCCTCTTGATGAATGTGAAAGTTGGCTTTAAACTCAACATTCAAAAAACTAAAGTTATGGCATCCAGTCCCATCACTTCATGGCAAATAGATGGGGAAACAATGGAAACAGTGACAGACTATTTTCTTGGGCTCCAAAATCACTGCAGATGGTGACTGTAGCCATGAAATTAAAAGACACTTGCTCCTTAGAAGAAAAGCTATGACCAACCTAGACAGCCTATTAAAAGGTAGAGACATTACTTTGCCAACAAAGGTCGATCTAGTCAAAGCTATGGTTTTTCCAGTAATCATGTATGGATGTGAGAGTTGGACCATAGAAAAAGCTGAGTGCTGAAGAACTGATGCTTTTGAACTGTGTTGTTGGAGAAGACTCTTGAGAATCCCTTGGACTGAAAGGAGATCAAACCATTCAATTCAAAAGGCAGTAAGTCCTGAATCATTCATTGGAAAGACTGATATTGAACCTGAAGCTCCAATACTGTGGCCGCCTGATGTGAAGAATTGACTCATTGGAAAAGACCTGATGCTGGGAAAGATTGAAGGCAGGAGAGGAGAAGGGGAGAACAGAGGATGAGATGGTTGGATGGCATGACCGATTCAATGGACATGAGTTTGAGCAAGCTCCAGGAGTTGGTGATGGACAGGGAAGTCTGACGTGCTGCAGTCCATGAGGTCACAAAGAGTCGGATGTAACTGAGTGACTGAACTGAACTGAGCATTTTTGATTCCTCCCATTATGAATTCACAGTATATGTGGTCAAAACCTCTCTTCTTATGGGAGAACTGGAGCAGGTCAAAGTTGTTGGCCCATCGTTTGTGGCCTGGGGATTGTAAGTGGGGACCGAAGAAGCAACAGTCCAAAGTGTTACCCACAGAGCAGTCGCACTGCCTGGGACCTTTTCCCAAATGGACCTCCAGACTGCCGTCACATAGACTTCCCATTGAACCTGCACCTCTTGCATCTCCTGCGTTGGCAGGCAGTTTCCTTACCACTAGCACCACCTGGGAAGGCATGTTTAAGTCCAAATGTCAGCAAATTCAGTTTCATGATGTATATACTATTGCTGTCCTCTGCTGTTTCTTTTTTTTCTCTTTTAATGTGTATTGAAAGTAGACTAGATAATTCTCTAATAAATATTTGTATTGTTAATTTGTATACAATGAGGAGATATACGTATAACTATATAATATAATTTGTTAACAAATCTGAACCTGAGATGAAAGTGAAAACTTTTGGCAAAACAATGATGCTGTTCCAAAGAAACAGAATATGAGACACTTAGAAGGTAGAGTTTTCTAGAAGTAGCATTAAAAAACTAAACAAAAACAGGTAAACTTTTCTTAATTCTTAATTTTTTAAAGTATGATAGTATTATAACACATTTACAGAAGACTTTAAAAATGCAGAACAAAGTTACATATAGTTCTACTATGTATTACAATTTTTTTAAGTAGATAAATTAAGGTTTTTAGTTGAAATTTCAAAATAAATCAAACCCTCAAAAGTTAATAGAATAACTGGACATGAAAGTAGAAGGATATAGTAGACCTGAAAAGCACTGTGAATCAATTCAACATTATTAAGATGTATACAATTCTCACACAACGCAGGGTACAAGTTCTGTTCAAGTTGCCGTAGACTATAAACCAGGAGACACTGGAACGTATCCAGGGATGTAAAACAAAGGGCAAAACTTTCATGGTCAAAGGTATTGAAATCATACAGAGTCTGTTCTCTTATCACTGCACAGTTATGTTAGAAATCAATATCAAAAGATATTTGAAAATAACCCACATATTTTCAAGTTTAATGTGACAGTTACCAAGAGACTTAGCCATTGAAAACCTCAAAAAGGTTAAAAGACTGAGAAAACACAGAAGGTGATTACAGAGAAGAAAGAATTTAAATGAGAAGCTAATATCAAAATGAGAAATTAGCGTCAAGGATACTTTAAAAACTCCATGTATTTGGAAAATAAACGTCCACTTTTAAATGATGGGTATAACCAAGAAACCATAACAAGGAAAATTAGAAAATATTTGTAACAGATTAAAAATAAAAGGAGAATTTATCAGAACCTGTTACATGTAGCTGAAGCTGTTCAATGCAACTAAATACAATGTGGAATCTTGAAAACACATAATGAACAGTGGAGGGTCTCCTGTGGAGGTGTGGGTCAGCAGTGGCTTGCCACGGGGACAGAGGCATTGGCAGCAGCAGTTCTGGGAGGTGCTCCTTGGCAAGCCAGCCCTCTTGGAAGTGGTTATTAACCCTGCCATAGAGCCTGTAGACTCCAGGGCTGAGTCACCTCAGGCCAAACAGCTAATAGAGAGGGAGCCCCACCCATCAGCAGATTACAGTGTTACTGAGCAAGACCCTGCCCACCAGGACAAGGCCCAGTTTTTTCCCATACCAGTCCTTCCCAACAGCCTCATCCACCAGAGGACAGACAGAAGAAGCAAAAAGAACTACAATCCTAGAGGCTCCAAAACATAAACCACAGCCACAGAAATTTAATCAAAATGAAAAGGCAGACGATTATCTCCCAGATGAAAGAACAAGGTAAAACCTCAGAAAAACAACTACATGAAGTGGAGATAGGCAACATTCCAGAAAAAGAATTCAAAATAATAATAGCACAGATGATTTTAGTTCAGTCGCTCAGTTGTGTCCAACTCTTTGCGACCCCATGGACTGCAGCACACCAGGCATCCCTGTCCATCACCAACTCCCAGAGCTTGCTCAAACTCATGTCCATCAAGTCAGTGATGCCATCCAACCATCTCATCCTCTCTCCTCCTGCCTTCAATCTTTCCCAGCATAAAGATCTTTTCCAATAAGTCAGTTCTTCTCATCAGGTGGCCAAAGTATTGAAGTTTCAGCTTCAGCTTCAGCATCAGTCCTTCCAATGAATATCCAGGACTTATCTCCTTTAGGATGGACTGGTTGGATCTCCTTGCAGTCCAGGGGACTCTCAAGGTCTTCTCCAACACCACAGTTCAAAAGCATCAATTCTTTGGCGCTCAGCTTTCTTTATAGTCCAACTCTCACATCCATACATGACTCCTGGAAAAACCATAGCTTTGACTAGAAGGACCTTTTTTGGCCAAGTACTATGTCTGCTTTTTAATATGCTATCTAGCTTGGTCATAACTTTTCTTCCAAGGAGCAAGCGTCTTTTAATTTCATGGCTGCAGTCACCATCTACAATGATTTTGGAGCCCCCCTAAAATAAAGTCTGTCACTGTTTCCATTGTTCCCCCATCTATTTGCCATGAAGTAAAGGGACCTGATGCCATGATCTTAGTTTTCTGAATGTTGAGTTTTAAGCCAACTTTTTCACTCTCCTCTTTCACTTTCATCAAGAGGCTCTTTAGTTCTCCTTTGCTTTCTGACATAAGGGTGATGTCATCTGTGTATCTGAGTTTATTGATATTTCTCCTGGAAATCTTGATTCCAGCTTGTGCTTCATCCAGCCCAGCATTTCACATGATATACTCTACCTATAAGTTAAATAAGCAGAGTGACAATATACAGCCTTGCTTGACGTACTCCTTTTCCTGTTTGGAACCAGTCTGTTGTTCCATGTCCAGTGCTAACTGTTGCTTCTTGACCTGCATACAGATTTCTCAGGAGGGAGGTCAGGTGGTCTGGTATTTCTATCTTTTTAAGAATTTTCCACAGTTTGTTGTGATCTATAAGTCAAAGGCTTTGGGGTAGTCAATAAAGCAGAAGTAGATGTTTTTCTGGAACTCTCTTGCTTTTTCAGTGATCCAACAGATGTTGGCAATTTGATCCAGTTGATTTAGGATCTTAGAAAAAGAATGGAGAAGATGCAAGAAATGTTTAACAAAGACTTAGAAGAACAAAGACCTAAAGGAACAAACAGAGATGAACAATACACTAGAAGGAATCAACAGCAGAATCACAGGTAGAATGGATAAGTGACCTGGAAGAGAGAGTGGTGGAAATTACTGCTGTAAAATAAAATATAGAAAAAAGAATGAAAAAAAAATGAAGACAGCCTAAGAATGTTCTGGGAAAACTAAATGTACCAACATTCGCATGATAGGGGTCCCAGAAGGAGAAGAGAGAGAGAAAGGATCCAAGAAAGTATTTGAAGAGGTAAGAGCTGAAAACTTCCCTAACATGGGAAAAGAAATAGTCAACCAAGTCCAGGAAGCACAGAGTCCCAGGCAGGATAAACCCAAGGAGGAACACACTGAGACATATATTAAATAGTAATCAAACTGACAAAAATTAAAGACAAAGATAAAATATTAAAAGCAACAAGGGAAAAATGACAAATAACATACAAGGGAATTCTCATCTGGTTATCAGCTAATTTCTCAACAGAAACTCTGCAAGCCAGAAATGAATGGCACCATATATTTAAAGTGATGAAAGGGAAGAACCTACAACCAAGAATACTCTACCCAGCAACACTTCATTCAGATTTGATGTCAAAATCAGGTTGTACAGACAAGCAAAAGTTAAGAGAGGGCACCACCAAACCAGCTTTACAATAAATGCTGCAGGAACTTCTCTAGGCAGGAAACACAAAAGAAGGAAAATGCCTACAAAGAATAAACCCAAAGCAATTAAGAAAGTGGTAATAGGATCATACATATCAAACTTAACTGAAATGTAAATAGACTAAATGCACCAAAAAGGCATGGACTGGCTGGGTGGATGAAAACATGTGCGTATATGTACTTCCATGTACCACATCACTTTGCTTAATGCCTCAGATTGTAAGTATTTTATACTGTTAGGTTAATCATGTTTCCATTATGGCTTGCAATTATAATTATCTTTTATTTTTTTCTGACTATTAATTGTGAAAACTGATGAACATCTTTTACTATTGTGATTATATAACTATTAATAGTATTCTAATATAATTCTGAAAATATAAAGAAATATCATGTAAGAAAACAGGAAATTAACCTGTATACAATATTATTAACTAAAGCACAGATATTGGTCAAATTTCACAAAACAGGTAAACTTTAATACTCTGTTTTATTTAACTAGAATATATTAAAGATTATCATTTCAACATATAATCAATGTAAAAATTATTGACAAGATTGTTTTTGTTTTTCAGTCAGTAAGTCATGTCTGACTCTTTGCAACCCCATGGACTGCAGCACACCAGGCTTCCCTGTCCTTCACTATCTCTCAGAGCTTGCTCAAACTCAAATCTCTTGGGTTGGTGATACTGTCTAAGTTATCTAACCATCTGCTGCCTCCTTCTGCTTTTGCCTTAAATCTTTCCAGCATCAGGGTCTTTTGGAATGAGTTGGCTCTTTGCATCAGGTGGCCAAAGTATTGGAGCTTCAGCTACATCATCAGTCCTTCCAGTGATTATTCAGGACTGATTTCCTTCAGGATTGACTGGTTTGATCTCTTTGCAGTCCAAGGGACTCTCAAGAGTCTTCTCCAGCACCACAATTTGAAAGCATCAATTCTTCAGCGCTCAGCCTTCTTTATGGTCCAACTCTCACATCCATACATGACAACTGGAAAAACCATAGGTTTGACTATATGGACCTTTGTCAGCAAAACATGTCTCTGCTTTTTAATACACTGTCTAGATTTGTCATAGCTTTCCTTCCTAGGGACAAGTGTGTTTTAATTTTCTTTGCTGCAGTCAGTATCCACTGTGATTTTAGAGCCCCAGAAAATATTGACAAGATAGTTTACCATTTTTGTAGTAAGTCTTTGAAATCACCTGAAAAAGACCCTGATGCTGGGAAAGACTGAAGGCAGGGGGAGAAGGGGACAACAGAGGAAGAGATGGTTGGATGGTATCACTGACTCGATGGACATGAGTTTGAGCAAGCTCCAGGAGTTGGTGTGACAGGGAAGCTCGGCATGCTGCTTAGGGTCGCAAAGAGTCAGACACGACTGAGAAACTGAATGAACTTTGAAATCACATATGATTTTATATTTTCAGCACATCTCACTTTGCATGAGCCATGTTTCAAGCCTTAACAGCCACACGTGACTGGTCCTGCCGTCCTGGGCAGCACAGCCCCAGACTTGCCCGTGGGCTTGGTGAGCCTTTAGAGTCGATTCTCTTGGCAGTTCCCAACAGCACTCTTCGTGCTGATGTCTTGTCCCTGCTCTGTTTTGACCAGGGCCAGCTCCTGAGTATCTCTGCAGCCCATGGTGACCTGGAGACCGTCCGGTATCTTCTCACTGAGAGGCTGGTAGAGCTACCGACGGAGCCCACTGACGACAACCCTGCCGTGGTGGCAGCACAGTTTGGGCACACTGATGTCGTTCAGGAGCTACTCGAGTCTTTGCCAGGTAAAGAGGCTTTGCTTCCCTGGTGGCTCAGACAGTAAAGCACCCACCTGCAGTGCGGGAGACTTGAGTTTGATCCCTGGGGTGGGAAGATCCCCTGGAGAAAGAAATGGCTACCACTCCAGTACTCTAGCCTGGAAAATCCCATGGACAGAGGAGCCTGGTGGGCTACCGTCCATGGGGTTGCAAAGAGTCGGACACGACTGAGCCACTTCACTCATTTTGCCAGGTAAGTCCCAGGGTGTGGGTTCTTCACCCCTGCTCAGGGACCCTCTTTTTGAAAAAATACTTATTTCCTCATTTGTTTGGCTTCATTGAGCCTTGGTTGTGGCATGAAGGATCCCTGTCGCTGCACACAAGCTTCTACCCAGTTGTGGCACACCTGCTCAGCTGCCCTACAGCATGTGGAGTTAGTTCTCCAACCAGGGATTGAACCAGCATCCTCTGCATTGGAAGGCAGATTCTTAACCACTGTACTACCAGGGAAGTCCTTCAGGGACCCTCTTTTCCTAGGAACCAGACAGACATTGGGGGTGGGGTGCTTCACTCCAAAATGTTTATGTCCTCACACTGTTTACCAATCCAGATCCAGAAATCTGGGGGTATTCTTTAAAGCAGTTTTAGGTTTAAAGAAAAGTTGTTGAGCAAGTACCAAGAATTCTCATATACCACCCTCTACAGTTTCCCTATTATTGATGTTTTGTATGAGAATGGTACAGTTGTTAAGATTGATGAACGAACCGATATTGATGTGTTATTACTAACGTGAGCGCACAGTTTGCACTCGGGTTGTATATTCTATGACTGTTAACAAATGTGTAATGACGTATATGGACCATTACTGTATCACGCAGAATAATTTCACTGCCCTCCTGTTCCACCTGTTCATCTCTTTCTCAGCTCCTGGCAACCACTGGTCTCTTTACTGTCTTCATCAGTTCGGTTCGGTTCAGTTCATTTCAGTCGCTCAGTCATATCTGACTCTTTGTGACCCCATGAATCGCAGCACACCAGGCCTCCCTGTCCATCACCATCTCCCGGAGTTCACTCAAACTCACGTCCATTGAGTTGGTGATGCCATCCAGCCATCTCATCCTCTGTCATCCCCTTCTCCTCCTGCCCCAATCCCTCCCAGCATCAGAGTCTTTTCCAATGAGTCAACTCTTCGCATGAGGTGGCCAAAGTATTGGAGTTTCAGCTTTAGCATCATTCCTTCCAAAGAAATCCCAGGGCTGATCTCCTTCAGAAGGGACTGGTTGGATCTCCTTGCAGTCCATGGGACTCAAGAGTCTTCTCCAACACCACAGTTCAAAAGCATCAATTCTTCAGTGCTCAGCTTTCTTCAGAGACCAACTCTCACATCCATACATGACCACTGGAAAAACCATAGTCTTGACAAGACGGACCTTTGTTGGCAAAGTAATGTCTCTGCTTTTGAAAATGCTATCTAGGTTGCTCATAACTTTCCTTCCAAGGAGTAAGCATCTTTTAATTTCATGGCTGCAATCACCATCTGCAGTGATTTTAGAGCCCAAAACTATGCCTTTTCCAGAATGACATATAGTTGGGTTCATATGGTATGTAGCCTTTTCAGATAGACTGCTTCACTTAGCAGTATGCATTCCAGTTTCCTCCATGTCTTTTCATGACTTGAGAGCTCATACACACACACACACACACACACACACACACACACACACCACACGTATTTTATCACTGAATAATATTACATTGTCTGGATGTTCCTTGCTATGTTGCTTTCTTAATAACAAGTAATTTTTTCTCTGGTAGACTCAGAAATCCTGGTCTCCTTTGGTTTCCTATAATGGCCTTGGATCTGTTACAGTTATTGCTACAGCTATAGGCTGAGGCATTGTCTTAGCAGTGGTCTTTGGGAGTTAGAATGTTGCAAGGGAGTCGGGCCAGCTTCATGGGTATGTGACAATGCAGTCTCACAGGGCCCCGTACTTAGAAGGGCCCCACACTTGGTTTGTGAGCATGCCTGCTAAGTCGCTTCAGTTGTGTCCAACTGTCTGCAGTCCTATGACTGTAGTCTGCCAGGCTCCTCTTTCCGTGGGATTCTCCAGGCAAGAATACTGGAGTGGGTTGCCATGCCCTCCTCCAGGGGATCTTCCCGACCCAGGGACCAAACCCATGTCTTTAAGGTCTCCTGCATTGGCAAACATATTCTTTACCACTAGCACCACCTGGGAAGCCCACTACACTCTGCATTACCCTCTTGAAATTTGTAATAGTTTTTAATCAAGGGACCCCATTTTAAGTTTTACATGGGACCCCACAAATTATGAAATGGCAGCCCACTCCAGGATCCTTGCCTGGAAAGTCCCACAGACAGAGGAGCCTGACGGGCATCAGGCTATGGGTTGCAACGGGTCGGACACAACTGAGCAACTAACACACATACACACACACACACACATACACACCACAAACTATGCAGTAGTACTGTTAAGGGCTTCCCTGATAGTTCACTTGGTAAAGAATCTGCCTGCAATGCAGGAGACCCCAGTTTGATTCCTGAATCGGGAAGATCCCCTGGAGAAGGGATTGGCTACCCACGCCAGTATTCTTGGGCTTCCCTTATAGCTCAGCTGGTAAAGAATCTGCCTGCAATGCGGGAGACCTGGGTTCAATCCCTGGGTTGGGAAGATCTCCTGGAGAAGGGAAAGGCTACCCACTCCAGTATTCTGGCCTGGAGAATTCCATGGGCTGTATAGTCCATGGGGTTGCAAAGAGTCAGACACGACTGAATGACTTTCACTTTTCTTTTTTTTTTTTTCACTGTTAAGGGAGTGTCTGACTGTGTCCTTTGAGGTAGCTTTGTGCTCAGATTTGGTTCCAAGCTGGCATGCCCTCATACGCCTGGAGGAAGAATGAGTTTTTGAACAGAAATCAGGGCACTGTTAGGGCCCATAGACACAGATTGGGTCAAGCAAGGTATAGGAAGACAGAGAGGAGCCCCTGAGGTGCCAGTGACTGATTCTTTCTCCTCAGGAATCCCCAAGAGTAGCTCTGTTCTTGCCCCAAAGAGTCTATGCCAGCTGACTCACTCGTTGGACAGCTTACATTTATTGAGCATTTGCCAAGTACTGGACACACTACAGAACCTGAAAGACACAGAGGCTTTTTAAAAAGGTGGTCCCAGCCCTTTAGTAGCTCCTGGTACAGCAGAGGAAATTGAGGCAGAAAAGAGTAACTGTGTGGTGTAACCATGCAGAGGTTGAAATGTCTACACAGTCGTTTGTGACCACACATCAGGGGATGGTCTTGTTTGCGTGCAGGCTGAGGTCTTCAGAAGGAGTTGACATCTCAACTGGGCTTTGCAGACTGAGTAGGGTTTACTTGGCAGACAAGCAAGGGAAGAGCCTGGTTTGCCTGCTTTGCAGAGCAGGGAGCTTGGCTGGACCTGAGTATGTTGGAGCTGGGCATGGTTTTCAGCAGCTCCCGGGGTGTCCTGTCTTTAATTCAACTTGGGACAGAGCTAGTGGGACTGAAAGAGTTCAGGGCACTGTGCTGAGCCCTGTTGGGATGCAGAGATGGGCAGAACAGTGTCTGGTCCTCTGGGGGTTCCCAGCCTGAAGGGAGGGTGGCCCTTGTCAGGAGTAAGGTAAGATAAGAGGCAGCTGGAGAACAAGGGTGGGTCCAAGAAGAGGAGGGAGGAGAGGTCCATGGTGGGCGGGTACATCACTGTGTAATTATGAACATCATTCGAAGGACATCGTTTGTAATTTCTGTAACCAGAAATTACAGCAGGGCTGACGAGAGAGAGGAGGTGGAAAGATGGAAACCAAAATGGGGCTCTTTGAGCTGGATTTGGGCCTCAAAGAATACACACAGGGGTTTGTATGGTTAAGATAGTACCCTTTGGTTGCGGGTAAAGCAGAACTTAGGGCTTGACTTTGCCATTTACCAACTGTCGGAGCTTCAGCAAGTTCCCCACTGTCCCTGAGCTTTGGTCTCCTCATATTAAAATGATGACTGTGAAATACAGGGCCTGCCTCCTGAGACTGACGCACTCCATCCTCAGCAGAAGTTAGCAGCATGACAACCGCAATTCTCACAGCTGGATATCTGGTTGTAACTGAGTTAGGGGTAATTTGTTTTCTGCTCATGTACCTCCTCCTTTGAATTGTTCATTTTAGTCATCAATTAAGGGCAAAGAAGGGATATTTATTTAGCACCTGCTGCACCCCAAACATGATGCCAGGTACCTTGTGTACTGGGTTTTAATTCTTGCCTTCTCTACCTCACCCCATTTCCTGGTCAATTTCCTATGACACAGAGAGAGGCACTCTCTCCAGGCCCCAGAGCACTTTGGTTCCTGAGAACTCTCCACCTCTGGAAATGAGTGTTATGATGCAATTGGGAAGTGTCCACGTGGGGGATGAGATCATTTTTCCATGGCAGCCAGATCCAAAAGACCTTGCATTACTTTGAACTTGAAGATACTGTGGCATTTCAGCCTATGCTGTCCCTGTTCCTTCAGTGTGTTATTTCATCCTGGAATTAAGTAGGCAGTTCTTTTAGGGAGCAGTTCTCTTAAGTTTTGGGCTGATCTGTTTCTTCACCAAAGTGTTTTTTAACTTATGAAAGTGGTATATTTATATTAGAGATAATTCGGGAAAGCAGAAAGTGTTATTACTCTAAGAACATAATGACATACCACAATGAGTTATATCAGGCACTTGTCAGATGTTGTGACAGTTTATTGAATCAAGTACTTGACATACACAATGTCATTTAATCCTCACATTAAACTTGGAAGGCAGGGTGTTCCTCTTCCCGTTTTACTTATGGGTAAACTGAGCCACAGAGAGGATAAGAAATTTGCCCCAGATGACACAGCAGAAATATTTTAATCCTAAGTCACCTGTCTCCAAAACCTGTGTCCCTGTGTGTGACGCTGCTCCAGGGCTGCAGTCAGGGCTGGGGATGAGGCGGAGAGTAAGGGCATCTCACCGTCCTACCATCTGGAGAGAATTCTGCAGCTGTGAGAGTAGGTAGTTCTAACTAGTCTTACTTCCACACACACATTTTTCATCACGATCTCACTGCATGTGCTGTCCTGAATGCTTCTTTCCCCAGCGGGTGTTATTTGACGGGCAGGTGGGTTTATAGTGATGTGGGGAAATGTCATATGCAGTTCAGGGGGGCTGTTCCATAGACACTGTCAACTGGACATAAGCGACTTTCAGCGGGAAACAGGGCCGTGGCTGGAGGGGATTTCAGAGCAGCAACAACTGTCCCTTCAGCCACACTCTGTCCCGTCATCCGTGCAGGTCCCTGCAGCCCCCAGCGGCTCTTGAACTGGATGCTGGCCTTGGCCTGCCAGCAGGGGCACCTGGCAGTGGTGAAGCTCCTGGTCCTGACCTACGGGGCCGACCCGGAGAGCTACGCAGTCAGGAAGAACGAGTTCCCTGTCATCGTACGCCTGCCGCTGTACGCGGCCATCAAGTCAGGTGGGTCCCAGTCAGCCTCCTGCGAGAGCCTTTGTCCTGTAGAGACGCGGGCCCGCCCGTCACACTCGCCTTTGGCTCTCCGGTGGCCTGCGTGGAGTTTCGCAGCTCTGTTCTTGGCTTCTTCTTCAAAAGATCTGCGTCCTCCTTCCTTCTGCCGACTCCCTCCTGCGAGGGGATTTCAGTGCCAGGGACCAACCACGGCAGATGCGACTCTCCTCGGAGGTGCTGCAGAGGGCAAGGCCCCACACAAGTGCTCTCACTGACAGGCACCTGTGGAGGCAAGGGAGGCAACAGAGACGTTCAGCAGTTTCACGCCCTTCTCATTTTCGTTTCACGTGCGTGTCTGGCCTTTTGGACAACCGTGACACGCTCTGTGTCCCGAATGCCCTGAGCACTCTGCTTTCTGTCCTGTAGGGAATGAAGATATTGCCATCTTCCTGATTCGGCATGGAGCCTTTTTCTGCTCCTACATTTTACTGGACAGTCCTGACCCCAGCAAACATCTCCTCAGGAAGTATTTTGTTGAAGCAAGCGCCTTGCCCAGCAGTTGTCCGGGAAAAATGGTGAGTAGTCTTTGTCTGTGGATGGATGGATAAGGAAGAGGTGGTGTTTACATACAGCAGACGATTCTTCAACCACGAGAAAGAAGGACATGGTTCCATCTGTAACAACGTGGATGGCCTTTGAGGACATTATGCCAAGTGAAAGAAGTCAGACAGAGAAAGATAAGCACTGTATGTTTTTACTTATAGGTGGAAACTAAAAAAGCCAAACTGTGGAAACAGTAGGACAAGGCCTGAGGGGTGGGGCACATGGGAAGATGTTGGTCATATAGCTGGAGTGTTGGTCACTTCAGCCGTATGATAAATAAGCCCGGAGATCTAATGTGTAGCACTGTGATTGCAGCTAATAACACTGTATTATATACATGAAAGTTTCTAAGAGAATAAATCTTAAATGTTCTCACCACAAAAAGAAATAGTAATTAAGTGGCATGGTACAGGTGTTAGCTAAGGCTACAGTAGTAATCGTTGTACAATATATAAATGTATTAGATCAACATGTCATAACTTACACAATGTCATATATCAATTATAGCTCAATAAAACTGGGAAAAAACACATATGGGGAGTAGTTCCAGTTAGTTTACCATTTTAATAACAAAAATAGGATTGCATTATTTACATTATCTTCAATTTGGCTTTTTAAATTGAGCACTCCATCACTGACTCCCCCTCGTTCAGTCAATGTAGCTGTATCTCATTCTTTTTGATATGTGCCTTAAATCTAGAGTGAATGTAGCTTAGTTGATTCAGCCCTTTTCCTGGTGGTGGACATTTGGATTATTTCTGGGTTTTGCCCTTGTGATATAGCCTGATTTCTAGGGTAATTCTTATGTAGATCAAAGTCCTGAAAGTGGACTGCTTTGGAATCACTTCCCCAAATGCTGTGGTGACTCAACACTCTCACCAGTGTGACATGGGGATTTCTATTCCCCACACCCTGGCCAGCACTGGATGTCCAGGGGCATTTTAATTTTCATCACTCTCATGGGTAAAAATAGAATCTTCTTGTTTTAATGTCCACATTTCATATCTTAATAATGTTGAGCATCTTTGCATATCCTCATAAATTATTTGTGTCTCCTCTTATGTGAGTTGCCTGTTACAGTTTATTATTTTTCTCAAGGATTACTCACCTTTTCCTTCTAATTTTGAAGCATCTTATTGATATTAGAGATTTTAAGCCTTTTTTGTTTATCATAGATGTTACCAATATTTTTCCCAATCCATTATCTGTCTTTTGTCTGTTATCTTTTGAGATAACAAAGATATGTGAATATATAATCAAATATGCCTGTCTTTTCCTTTATGGCATTTAGGTTATATAAGAAAGTCATTTCCCCCTCACTTTTATGTAAATATTCTCCTAGAGTCTTTTATACATTTTGACTCTTTTATTTTTTACATTTTAGGTCTTAGTTTTCCTGGTATTTCTTTGTGTATGTGGTTTGAGGGAGGGAATCTAACTTTCCTTTTTTCAAATATTCCAGCACAATTTTTAAAGTAAACTTTGATTTTCCTTCGGGATTAAAATGTCACCATTGCCATTTCTTCCAATATATACTTATATACATTTTGGGATTCTCTGCACTGGTCTACTAGCCTTTAAATCTATTTCTGTTCAAATGCCACGCTGTTTTGATTACAGGCATTTTATTTAAACCTTACGACTGGTTAATGCAAGTTTTCTACTCCTTATTTGCTTTTTTCAAAAATACCCTAACTGTTGTCAGACATTTGTTTTTTCCCTTTTGTGCATTTCCCCCGGTAACTTCCATGGTGACTTGTGCTGCATTTAGGTCCTTTAACAGGATTTTATAGTTTTCCTGATAAAGGTTTCCTGAACCTATTTTGTTTATTTTTTATTGTTTTTGCCATTGTTTGAATGGAATGTATATCATTCTTTCCCATGTCCAACTTAGCATTGCTGATATGAAGGAAAGCTCTTCTATTTATTTGTTTTACCCAATCCGCTTACCAACTTCTCTTATTAATTTTAATAGTTTTCAGAGAAGTTCCTCAAAACGTTTAGGTATGTATCAAGTTATCTGCAAATTCAAAGCAGGTTTGTCTTGTCTTTTCTAATATTTATTTAACTTTATTTCATGGCTTATTATGTTATTAGCAGAAATGTCAAAAGTTGAATCATCTGAAAAGAGCAGATGTGTCTCTCTTGTTCCTGATTTTAAAGGTCTTGGCATCAGCATTTTTGGTAAATAGACTATTGCTATATATTTAGGTAGTTTCCATGTATTCCTCTGTGCTTAGGTTTTTATTAAGAAAAGTTGCTGAATTTTATTGGATCTATATTAGCAGCTGTGGATATACTCACATAGTTTTTCTACTTTAATTTGCCGTTCTAATGAATGATTGTAGGTGTTGACCCAATATTGAAATTTGTAATAAATGTTAATTGGTGTTATTATGGATGGATTTGACCTATTGATATTTTATTTACAGTGTTTGCTTCTATATTTATAGGTAATTGATCTATACTTTTCTATTTCTATTGTCTTTGAGATTTTGGTATGAGACAATGTTAGCTTTACAGAATGACTTGGAGAACTTTCCATTGTATTACAGTCTGGAGAAGTTTCATAGGAATTATTTATTGCTAATGGTTTATTAGATAAAGCAGGTCTTTGTTTTCAGACATCTTTTGAAATCATTGGTCAGTTCAGGTTCTCTGCTTTTGCTTATGTGCAGTTCAAGAGGTTATATTTTGGTAGAAAATCATCTATTTCCTTTAGAGTTTTGAATTTGCCATCATAGTATGTTACATTTACCTTTTTCAGTAATTATTTTCTTCTATGTCTGTAGTTATATTTCCATTCATGATATTGATTTATAATGTTGAACAGTTTTACTTTTTCTCTTTTAAATTTAATCAGGCTAGTCAGGGTTTTATATATTCTAGAGGTCCTCAAGGAACCACTAGATTTTATTTATTTTTCATGATTTATTTTGTTTGTTCCTTCATTCACTTTGGCTTTTCTCTGTACTGAAACCGTCTTGACATCATCTCTGAATATTTGGTTGATGGGCTCTGGTGGGAGGCTTCCTGGCTGTGCTCTAATCTGGGCTCCAGGCCTCACTGCTCTAGGACCTCCATCTGGTTCCTTACATCTCTTAGTCTTGGCTTCCTCATCTACTGATTTTTATCTAGTTCTTCATATAGTTCTGAAAGTTTTTCATTTGTACTCCTGGTTTATGGCTTTATAACCCATTTGGACCTATTCATTATGTCAAATATCTGCCTTAACCCCGTCAAAGCTTCTCTCCTTAAAATTGGGTTTGTCTGCTCTGCACATGGCCACACTTCTCTTTTTTCCTTTGCATCCACCTTGTATAAGCTTTCCAAGCCTTTATATTCAGTTTTTTCTTTGTCTTAGGTGTATTTCTTATAAACAGCACTGTGGTTTTTTCACTTTAAATTATAATGATATTTTATTTTGCATAGTCACAGTATTTGACACTTCAAAAACAGATATACCACTGATAAATTACAAAAATGGATATACTTGTCAAAGTTACAACAGACATAATGTTTAGCTGAGAATCACTCCAATAGCATAAGGCTCTAAAGGTGCCGGATAAACCAATACTTGTTTGGAATAAGATATGCAACTTTCTTAATGATGGGCTTACAGAAGAGGTCCTGGTTCCATGTGGTCAAGGTTACAGTCATAAAACGTAAAGTTTTAGCACAATCGTGCTTCAGACTAAATTTTAAATAGTTATGATAGCTTACACAATATGTGATGGACTGCTGCTGCTGCTATTGCTGCTAAGTTGCTGCAGTCGCGTCCGACTCTGTGCAACCCCATGGACTGCAGCCTACTAGGCTCCTCCGTCCCTGGGATTCTCCAGGCAAGAACACTGGAGTGGGGTGCCATTTCCTTCTCCAGGTGATGGACTGCCTTCTGCAAAAAATTACAATTTGAAGACTTCTTTCAGGCGTTACCAGTATCCAATATGTGTACATTCTAAATAATTCTGAAAAGAGCAAACTTAATAGTTTCTGATATTCACATCTGACACCTCAAGTTTTATGACTGGCAAGTCTTAATGCTCCTGGACTTTGGGGTTTACAAGGCAGCAATATTTTAAATTTGTTTATGTAGGATGTGGGGAAAATTAGAATCAAATGGGCATACATTTCTTGACTATATAGTGCCATTAGCCCTCAATTAACTCTGTAGGGAATGGTTAAGCATCAAAAGCTAAAGCAATAGTTTTTTATGTTAAAATGTAAATAGCAGTTACTCCATACTAGTAACACTTGAAAGTTACTAAACTAAGTATTTCCCCTGTAGAGATAACACACAGAAATGAGCTACCAGAACAGAAACAAATTATCAAAAATGCTAATTACCTAAATGGATCCATGTCCACCCTTTGTGTCTATTTCATACATTCTTCCCACCCAGCCCACTCCAAAAAAACTTTAAGATTATTACATTCCAAAGTAACCTATTCCTGAAATATTTTTCAAGAGACAAACCTCCCTACAGTGTGAGTGAGTGAGTGAGTGAAGTCGCTCAGTCGTGTCCGACTCTTTGCGACCCCGTGGACTGTAGCCCACAAGGCTGCTCTGTCCATGGGATTCTCCAGGCAAGGATACCAGAGTGGGTTGCCATTTCCCCTACAGTGTATAAGCTACTTAAGTCTACACACCCTAGGATGATGCACTTCGATTGTCCTAGCTCTATAATTTGGGAATCTGCTCAGGTTTAATCTCCTTTTAGAACCTTTCCAAATAAACATAATTAGAATTTGTGATACTTAAATTCAAAGACAGTACAGATTATGTGACACCTTTTTTTTTTTTTTGATTAAATTAAAACCACAGGATTCTGTGTGGCTAAAAACTAAATCTGAATTACTCATGTCTGGTGTTATGTAAATATATTTTAAAGTTCATTTTGTTGGACTTCTTTAACTACTTCAGGTTCTACAGGGCTCTTCTGAACATTTGCCACTGCAAACTTTATCCCCTGGGTTAATCCATCTTGGGTAATATTAGCAACCTGTTCTGTGAAACTTCAAACCTTTCCAAAGGGAGAGACTGCCCTATTGCTACAGCTCTCTGAAGGAGAAAGAGTTACATGAAGCCCTGTCTCAAGTTCAAGCATGCTGGATTTGGAGCCGGTGGTCTTTTGAGATACAACTGAATGCCCTAGTTCAACTGACACAAACTGTGGGCCTGTTGCAGAAAAAGACACATCTAATTGAGATGGTGGAGAAGGTATCTGTTTCCATTGATTCAATTGAATTTCTTCATGAGAAACTTGATTAGTCATTTGATTTCCTTTCTTCCTATCCTGCTGAGAAACGGATCTGGTTTCTGATAGCTTGGTCATTTTGTTTTGTGCATCTTGAACAAATCTGTGGCAGCAAATATCCACAGGCTTGGCAAAGCCAGTCAACGTGTATATGATGTCAGCAGAAGGACTTTTCTTCAAAGAAGACTCATGGCCTTTTCCAAGCCCACGTTCATGAGCAATAGTAACCTCTGAAGGAACATGAATGCTAATATCAGTGCTTCTAGTAAACTAAGATCTTCTGCCTAATTGAGGTGCTGAAGCAATAATACCACAATTAGGAAGAAATAGTCTGCTGTCCCTACACTCTCTGAAGAGTTAGCTAGCTGCCTGTCTTCATCAGACTTAGAATTTGTATGGAATTCATCAGAGTGGTATGAGTCATTATCTGAAGACATTTCTCCATCTGACTCTGCCTGGGCTTTATTATCCATCACACTTGTATTTTCCATGGTTTCAAGACAACTATCTGATTTGTAAAGATTTACTTTTAAGTTTGGTTTTAGAAAGTTAACTTTCATTTCAGAGTTTGTAAGATTTCTGAACTTTCATAGATTACCAGTATTTACAATGAATTTGGTCTGTATCACTTTTTTATTTAGAGATGAAAATTTACTCATTAAAAACTTTTCACCTGGGCCAAAGAGCCTTAGTTTTGAGAACTGATGCCAATGATGTCTTTGTGAGGTTTACTGATTTTTCTCTCAAGCTTTCTCTCTATTATAGGTACATCTAATCTCATGGCTTGCTTGGTGATCTGCAGCATCTCTGCAATGCACTGAAGGGTATCTTTTCCATCCTCTTCTGGATTGTGCATTACAGCTCTCAGTGTGTGATAACAGCCACTTGCTTCTGTATATCTTCAGTGCCATCTCATGCAGGACAAATTTGGCTAACCAAAGAGTGGGTTCAGGACCTATTTCTATTTTTCCCAGATCTACCAGACTTAGTTGTTGATACTGGTTTACTTTGTCAACTTTCGTCATCGTAACAGGCCACGAAGTAGATGGTTAGAAAGCAGTAATGTAGCATCAGTGAGGATGTGCTCTTAAAACTGTCTCTTGAGCCAAGCCATAAAAATTATGTCATGACATGTAATTTGAAATAAATTCTACACCTACTAATTAGTGTTACTTCATCCTAGCTTCTATTTTGACACTAATATTTACATCTGTCAAACATGATCTTAGTCAAAAGCATCAAGTCCAGAAGGAAAAGCACTTGGCATATAACAGGCAGTTGAGAAAAATGTCTGCCCTTCCCCCACCCACACATTTTACCAAAGTATAAGCTTCAGTAAATGGAGAAGGCAATGGCACCCCACTCCAGTACTCTTGCCTGGAAAATCCCATGGACAGAGGAGCCTGGTAGGCTGCAGTCCATGGGGTTGCTAAGAGTCAGACACGACTGAGCAACTTCACTTTCACTTTTCACTTTCATGCACTGGAGAAGGAAATGGCAACCCACTCCAGGAGAATCCCAGGGAGGGGGAGCCTGGTGGGCTGCCCTCTATGGGGTCGCACAGAGTCAGACACGGCTGAAGCGACTTAGCAGCAAGCTTCAGTAAATACTTAATTTTCCTCTCCACCACCCTCCACCCAACTTAAACAGAAAAAAACAAAAATGACAACAGGAAAAAAACCCAGACCTTTTTCAAAAAAAAGACAAGAACAGAAAGGAAAGCTCTTTGGGTGCTTCCCCTCCCCCACGCCTGGAGGAAGGGCAGCCAGTCAGATACCCCTCCTTCCACGATGCCTCCAGCCCCTCAAGCAGCCCCACCCCCGCAACGGTCATCAGGCTACACGAACAGGAGGCTTTAGAAAAGCAGTGATTTACAGAGCAAATACAGCCTTACAGAAACTTTAACCTGCGCAAAGGAGAAGGATCTGGAAAGTCACTGCCAGGTTGCCGCTTCAGGCTTGGCCCTGAGGCTGGGCGGGGAGGAGCCCCGAGGCGTGTGCGGCTAGTCAGTGCCGCCTGTTCTGTCAGTCGTTACTGCACAGTCAGAGCAGTCTGCACCAAACCCAGTGCCTGTAGTGACTGCCTGTATTTTCAGTTTTGTCTTTGTCTTTGGTGTATTTCTTATAAACAGCAATGAGTTTTTAATCCCAACTGAGAGTATGTCTTTTGAAAGAGGAACACACCTAATTCACATTTTTGCAGGACCTGTCATATTGGTTTATGCCTTCCATCTTTTGGATTATGCATGTGTGCTAAGTCCCTTCAATCATGGCTGACTCCTTGTAAACCTAGGGACTATAGCCCGCCGGGCTCCTTTGTCCGTGGAATTCTCCAGGCAAGAATACTGGAGTGAATTGCCATGCCCTTCTCCAGGGTATCTTCCCGACTCAGGGATTGAACCCTTGTTTCTTACATCTCCTGCATAGACAGGTGGGTTCTTTACCACTAGCACCACCTGGGAAGCCCCTTTTTGATTACATACATTTCTATTTCTTTTCTATTTCGCTGAAGTCCTTGACTATGTGGGTCACAGCAAACTGTGGAAA
Organism: Bison bison bison; assembly: GCF_000754665.1. Taxonomy (NCBI): domain Eukaryota; kingdom Metazoa; phylum Chordata; class Mammalia; order Artiodactyla; family Bovidae; genus Bison; species Bison bison. The sequence goes on along the minus strand of NW_011494796.1, from coordinate 3,574,261 downwards.
ATTCTTGAAGAGAAGGGAGTACTAGACCACCTTACCTGCCTCCTGAGAAATCTGTATGCAGGTCACAAAGCAGTAGTTAGAAACGGACATGGAACAATGGACTGGTTCAAAATTGGGAAAGGAGTATGACAAGGCTGTATATTGTTGCTCTGCTTATTTAACATATACAGAGTACATCATTCAAAATGCTGGGCTGGATGTAGCTCAAGCTAGAATCAGGACTGCTGGAGGAAATATCAATAACCTCAGATATGCAGATGATACTGCTCTAATGGCAGAAAGTGAAGAGGAACTAAAGAACCTCTTCAGTTTAGTTCAGTTCAGTCGCTCAGTTGTGTCCGACTCTTTGCGACCCCATGAATCAAAGCACGCCAGGCCTCCCTGTCCATCACCAACTCCCAGAGTTCACTCAGACTCACGTTCATTGAGTCAGTGATGCCATCCAGCCATCTCATCCTCTGTCGTCCCCTTCTCCTCCTGCCCCCAATCCCTCCCAGCATCAGAGTCTTTTCCAATGAGTCAACTCTTTGCATGAGGTGGCCAAAATACTGGAGTTTCAGCTACAGCATCATTCCCTCCAAAGAAATCCCAGGGCTGAATGAAGGTGAAAGATAAGAGTTAAAAAGCTGGCTTGAAACCCAGCATTCAAAAATCGAAGATCATGGCATCCAGTCCCATCACTTCATGGCAAATAGAAGAGGAAAAAGTGGAAACAGTGACAGACTTTGTTTTCCTGGGCTCAGAAATCATTGTGGACATTGACTGCAGCCATGAAATTAAAAGATGCTTGCTCCTTGGAAGGAAAGCTATGACAACTCTAGACAGTGTATTAAAAAGCAGAGATATCAGTTCTGGTTCAAGATGGTAGAGTAGAAGGATGTGCGCTTATCTCCTCCGATAAAAGCACCAAAATTGCAACCAACTTTTGAACAACCATCAACAGGAGGTCACTGGAACCCACCAAAAAAGGATACCCCATGTCCAAAGACAAAGAAGAAGCCACACCAAGATGGTAGAAGGGACACAAATATGTTAAAATCAAACCCCATACCTGCTGAATGGGTGATCCACAAACTGGAGAACAATAACACCAAAGTTCTCCCACTGCTGTCAAGGTTCTAAGCCCTGTGTCAGGCTTCCCAGACTGGGGATCCAACAAAGGGACTGGGAATCCCTATGAAATATGACCTTGAAGGCCAGTGGGACTTGACTGCAGGATTTCCATAGAACTGGGGGAAACAGAGACTCCAGTCTTGGAGGGCAAAATAAAATCTTGCATGCACCCAGACCCAGAAGAAAGGAGAAATGACCCATACAGGAGGCTGGACCAAAACTACCTGCTGGGGTGGGGTGTCTCCTAGGTCAGGAGGGGTTCACCACAGGGACAAGGGCACTGCAGCAGCAGTCCTGGAAGGTCCCCCTTGAAGTAAACACTCTTGGAGGTCCCCATTAACTCTGCTATAGACTTTGTAGACCCCAGGGCTGGGTCACCAGGCCAAACAACTATCAGGGATGGTGGTCAGCTCCATCCATCAGCAGATAATTGGATTAAAGCTTTACTGTGCAAGGCCTTGCCCACCAGAGCAAGACCTAGTTTTTCCCACCCTGGCCCTCCCATCAAGAAGCCGACAGAAGCCTCTTAGATTCATCTACCAGAGGGCAGACAGAAGAAACAAGAAGAACCACAGTCCCAGAGCAGCTAGAATAAAAACCACCTTACAGAAAGTTAATCAGGATGAAATAGCATAGAATGATTATGTCCCAGATGAAGGGACAATATAACCCACCCCCCAAAAAAAAAGCAACTAACTGAAGTGGAGATATGCAGCCATTCAGACAAAGAATTCAGAATAATGATAGTGAAGGTTATCCAGATCTCAGAAACAGAATGAAGAAAGACGCAAGAAGTGTTTGCCAAAGAGCTAGAAGAGCTAAAGAACATACAAAGATGAGCTAGAAGGAATCAATGGCAGAATAACTGAGGCAGAAGAACAGTTAAGTGACCTGGAGGACAGAACGGTGGAAATCACTGCTGCAGAACAAAATATAGGAGAAAGAATGAAAGAGAATGAAGACAGCGTAACAGACCTCTGAAAGTGTTACGTGTTAGTCGCTAAGTTGTGTCCAACTCTTTGCGATCACAAGGACTATTGCCCACCCATAGCTGAAGAAAACTTCCTGAACATGGGAAAGGAAATAGTCAGCCAAGTCCAGGAAGCACAGAGTCCCAGGAAAGAGAAACCCAAGGAAGAACACACTGAGAAACGTGGTAATCAAGCTGACAAAAATTAAAGATGAACATAAAACATTAAAAGCAACAAAGAGAAAATGACAAATAGCATACAAGGGAACTCCCATCAGGTTATCAGTTGATTTCTCAACAGAAACTCTACAAGCCAGAAGGGAATGGCACGATACATTTAAAGTGATGAAAGGGAAGAACCTGCAACCAAGAAAGACTACCCAGCAAGACTCTCCTTCAGATTTGATGGAGAAATCTAAAGTTTTACAGACAAGCAAAATTGAAGAGAATTCAGCAACACCAAACCAACTTTACAACAAATGCTAAAAGAACTTCCCTAGGCAGAAAGCACAGGAGAGGGAAAAGACCTACAGAAAATAAGCCCAGAACAATTAAGAAAATGGTAATAGGATCATTCATATCGATAATTACCTTAAATGGAAATGGATTAAATGTACCAACCAAAAGACATAGACTGGCTGAGCGGATGGAAATATACATGTGTGCACTTCTGCTGACCACAGCACTCTCCTTGACCGCCCCCCCACTGCCAAATTGTGTGTGATTATTTTATAATCATGTTAGTCATGTTCCCATTATGGCATGCAGTTATAATTATCTTTTACTTTTCGTCTGGCTATTGATTGTGAAACTGATAAACATCTTTTACTATTGTGATTATGTAACTATTATTCATTAAATACCATTGTATCATGATTGGTCAACAGAAAAGTAATAGAATTTTGTATCACCAAAATTACCACTTAATAGCAAAACCTGTAATCTCTTTTTAAAACCCAGATTCATATCAGAATTTTCTTGGAATTTTTAAAAAAAATACAAAGGCCCAGGTATTGCTTTTTTCCTCCAGAGTGCCAGATATATCTCTAATGAGGAGCCATGTTTAAAAATGACTGGACTATGATGATCTTTTATGCAGTTTGTTTCACTTTTTCTATTTCATATTAAGTACTCCCATTTCATTTTATGTTTTCCAATTTCTCCATCTCTTTTTTTTTATGTTCTTTCTCAAGTCTTTATAAAGCATTGCAGAAAAACTTTTGTATACATATATATAAATTGTATGTATAATATATATATTTTAGGAAACATGAATTTTTGCCTAACTAAAAAATTTATGACATTTTGATTCCACTTGTTTGCCTTAGTATGACTAAAATGCTAGATTTCTAAGTTAAAATAGATATAGAACAAGAAACAAAGGTTTACTGTATAGCACAGGGAAATATACTTAGTATCTTATAATAACCTATAATGGAAAATAATCTCAAAAATAATATATGTGTATATGTATAAATGAGCCACCTTCCTGCGTACCTGAAACATTGTAAGTCAACTATTTTGTTGTTGTTCACTCAGTCATATCCGACTGTGCAACCCCATATATTGCAGTATGCCAGGCCTCCCTGTCTCCCACTATCTCCCAGAGTGTGCTCAAACCTATGTCCATTGAGTCAATGACGCCATCCAACCATCTCATCCTCTGCTGTCCCCTACTCCTCTGCCTTCAGTCTTTCCCAGCATCAGGGTCTTTTCCAGAGTCAGTTCTTCATATCAGGTGGCCAAGGTGTTGGAGCTTCAGCTTCAGGATCAGTCCTTCCAATGGCTATTCAGGATTGATTTCCTTTAGGATTGATGAGTTTGATCTCCTCACTGTCCACGGGATTCTCAAGAGTCTTCTCCAGCACCACAGTTCAAAAGCATCAATTCTTCAGCACTCAGCTTTCTTTATGGTCCAACTCTTACATCCATACATGACTAGCTTTGACCATATGGACGTTTGTCAACAAAGTGATGTCTCTGCTTTTTAATATTCTAATTTAAAATTCTAATCTTTTAATTTCATGGCTGCAGTCAATGTCCACAGTGATTTTGGAGCCCAAGAAAATAAAATCTGTCATTGTTTCCATTTTTTCCCCATCTATTTACCATGAAGTGATGGAACCAGATGCCATGATCTTAGTTTTTTTAATGTTGAGTTTTAAGCCAGCTTTTTCACTCTCCTCTTTCACCTTCATTAAGAGGCTCTTTAGTTCCTCTTCATTTTCTGCCATTAGGGCTTCCCTGATAGCTTAATTGGTAAAGAATCCGCTTGCAATGTAGGAGACCCCAGTTCGATTACTGGGTCAGGAAGCTCTGCTGGAGAAGGGATAAGCTACCCACTCCAGGATTCTTGGGCTTCCCTGGTGGTTCAGCTGGTAAAGAATTTGTCTGTAATGCAAGAGACCTGGGTTTAATCCCTGGGTTGGGAAGATCTTCTGGAGAAGGGAAGGGCTACCCACTCTAGTATTCTGGCCTGGAGAATTCCATGGACTGTATAGTCCATGGAGTAAAATAGACATGACTGAGTGACTTTCATTTTCACTTCACTTTCATTTGCATATCTGAGGTTATTGGTATTTCCTCCAGCAATCTTGATTTCAGCTTGTATATATGTGTATATGTGTATATATGTATAAATATATATATGTTTATATGTGTGTGTGTGTGTATATATATATTATATATATATAATAAAGAAAGAAAAAAAAGTACAGACATCACTTTGCTTACAAAAGTTCATATAGTCAAAGCTATGGTTTTTCCAGTAGTCATGTACAGATGTGAAAGTCAGACCATAAGGAAGGCTGAGTGCCAAACAATTGATGCTTTCAAATTGTGGTGCTGGAGAAGACTCTTGAGAATCCCTTTGACTACAAGGAAATCAAACCAGTCAGTCCTAAAGAAAATCAACCCTGAATATTCATTGGAAAGACTGATGCTGAAGCTGAAACTCCAATACTTTGGCCACCTGATGCAAAGAGCCCCCACTGCTGGGAAAGATTGAGGGCAGGAGAAGAAGGGTGTGGCAGAGGATAAAATGGTTAAACAGCATCACCGACTCATTGGACATAAATTTTAGCAAACTGGGAGATAGTGGAGGACGCAGGAGCCTGGTGTGCTACAGAGCACGGGGTCACAAAGAGTCAGACATGACTCAGCGACTGAACAGCAACATTTCCTTTTTACCTTTTTCTTTTCTTAGTATTTATTTACTTATTTATTTGGCTGCTTAGGGTCTTAGTTGTGACACAAGAGATCTTTGGTCCTTATTTGTGGCATGGGGGATCTAGTTCCTTGACCAGGAACCAAACCCAGGCCCTCTGCATTGGGAGCTCAGAGTCTTAGCTACTGGAGCACCAGGGATCCCTTTTTACCTTTTTCTAATCATTTCTGATTTGCGAGTTTCTAGAGAACACTGATATTCTGTTTTCCACACCTTCTTACCTGTCTGTACCTTGGCTAGTCTCAGTTATAAACAGAGGTAGTTATAGTATCTACCTTGGAAGCCAGCTGTGCACTTAGCCCAAGGCCTGGCACATAATAAGTCTCAATAAACACTAAACATCAGCTTCAGGTTGCAAAAGGAAATAATGATCATCTAACCCTTACATGTGTATAGTGTTTAGTGTTTTTCCTAGCACTTTCTTATCATATTTGAACCATATAACACTTCAGTAAGAACTGCAAGAAATAGAATTTGTTTACCAGATGGAAATATTGAGGTTTAGAGACATTCTGTTACTTGTCTGAGAACAGAAAATATTAAACAGGGATGCTGAGACCAGAATCTGAATCTTTGTAACTTGGGGATTTTCTCATTTCATGATCCCTGCAGTGTACCCCTCAGGTCTTTCATGTAGATCAGTGGTTCTTGCACTTTTCTGTAATTGGAGTCCCTGGTGGCTTTTAAAAATCACAATGTGCAGGCCACATTGTATACTAAATCCAAATCTGTAGGATGAGACCTGAATCAGTATTTTTTAGAAAGTTCCCAAGTGATTCTAAGATGCACCTGGTAACTTTCATTTTTTTGGTTTAAGGTTAAAAGCAGAAATGGTTGAGATCTGTGTCTGTGATATTTTCAACCAGTAATTCCTGCTAATTTGCCAGGGCAGGGATAGAGCATGCACGTGATTATTGCATTCTGTAAATGAGAACGCAAAGACAAGACGCAGTTGCTTTTCTTCTCCTTGGCTCTCTTGGGTAGCATAGGAAGAGAAAATGAAATTACAGTACAGCCTGAGTCATAAGGACTCTGTGCTTCCCCAAAGAGGGTGGTGTTTTTTAAATTATTATTATTCAAGTGAATTTCACACTCAAGTGCCTTGCATTAGGTGCATTTGGCTGCTCGGATCGCTGACCTATGACAGCACTTTCCTTCTGTGCTGCCAGCAGAAGAGAGGGGGTTAGTGTGTGGGGGGGGCCCAGCCTCAAGAATGATGACTCGGGAGCCAGAGGTAAGTGCCCTGACCTTCCCAGGTGTGCAGGGGGATTGAACTGGCATTTGGGGTTTAGAATATTGGACTAAGGCTTTGGCGTCAAAAGGGTACTTGGCTGCTATGTGTACACAGCCTGAAAACTCCCTGTCTTCCTGGCCATTCATGGCAGTGACCTTGCTAAAGCAGTCATCTTGTTTTCTTCTGTTTTTGTGCTTTGCCTTCCCCACCAGCCAGTTGGTATTTTTTAATGGAATTGCTGCCTCTGTGGAAGCCATGGCTGGTTGAGGTTCCCCACGCCTCTGTGTCAGGCCCAGCCTAGTTCTCAGGCTGCCAGAATCTATTTCTGCCGGCAATCAGGAAGGGCCGAGAAGCCCACATTGATTTTCCACTGTCAGCGGGCAGTTAAGGTTTTGATGGTGTTTGGAAAGGAAAGTCTAGGAGCCTGCATCACATGGTCTAGATGCATTTTTCAAAGAGCAAAAGTGAAGCCAAGTCAAATCTGACCAAAATCATTCCTAGCTCTGGCTCCCCGGTGCCCCTCTGGAAAGTCGCCCAAACCCTTGCCTGGATGTTTAATGAGCTGGCCTGTGTTCGTGGTGACCATTCTGTCAGTGTTTGCTTTGTTGCCATGAGAAATAACACTTTGGTGTTGGCATGGCCAGAAAGAAACAAATGCCAGGAGGCCAAGGCAGGGCCTGGACTTGGCACGGTGTTTGTCCCATTCAGCAGTGAGAAGCTGGAGGGCTTGCTGGTTTGAGTGCTGGAGTAAGTGGATTAGAACTGAATTTTTTTTAACTACCCAGTTGGGAACTTACTAATTTTCTTTAGAAGTCTCTAATAATGTCAGATCTGATAGTGAACCTAGAGAGGATCATTCATTGCACTTACTACACTGTTATTATTACTGCTGGCACTTTGGAGCAGCTCTGGCTTATGATGCACCCTGCACATTGCTGGTGGCCGGCCATCCAGATGCTGGTGTCTGTGCCCAAGCACAAAGGGCCTGGCTGCACTGGGGAGCTGAGGCCGCCCTTCTCAGGCATCAGGGCGGTCTGGAGGGTCCCAGGACGCACACGCGGGCGCTGGAAGGGGCACCCCCGCTGCAGGGCCAGCTGCTCAGCTCTGCTCCAGCCGCCGTGAACAGCTGACCGAGGGCCGCTGGTGCTGGGGGAGGTAAGGCTTCTGGGGCGCATCCTTGCCCCAGTTAGGCCTGGGGTTTGGTGTCAGGGTCTTACCCGAGAACTGTGAACTCTCCAGGGTATCTCTGCATTTGTACCGCGCGCCTTTTCGGCTCCTCGCAGCCTCCTTGGGCGGGGCGGGCGGTGTGGCCCGCCCAGCGGGTGCGCAGCAGCGCGGGGGCAGCCTGAATATGCACGGTTCTGCCTCTTCACCACTGGCTAGTCTGCCTCTTCACCACCTCACCTGCCCTGTGAGAGTTACTAAATATGAGATCAAACTCAGAACGGTCATGGCCTCTGAAGTAAGCTCCGCTTTTCCGTGCCCTGGAATTCAGCCGATGATCCTGCACGTGTCTGTTTTCTCTAGTTTCCGAATGCCACAGCTTTCTCCACCCTCATGCCCCGTTCATATGCTTTCCCTATGGAATAAACTTGCCACTGTGATGCCGTCCGCACAGTGAGTGCTTCCTAGAACTGGAGAACAGACAGTGAGGGTCACAGAGAACAGGTGAGCCAGGGAACCCTGTAACCTTCCAGGCAGGTGTTCATGCTGGGCGTCCCTAATGGAACGTCCCTAATGGATCATCAAACATAACACAAACCAGCAGTTATACAAACCACTTGCATTTAATTTACAATGGAGAAAATGATTCATAGAGATACAGAAATACTATTATTTGGAATATGTGACAAACTAGAAAACACAATTGGAGAAGGAAATGGCAGCCCACTCCAGTGTTCTTACCTGGAGAATCCCAGGGATGGCGGAGCCTGATGGGCTGCCGTCTGTGGGGTCACATAGAGTTGGACACGACTGAAGCGACTTAGCAGCAGCAGCAGCAGAAAACACAATAAGGAAAGAATAAGAGAAGAAAAAGAAATGTCATTGAAACTATTGGATATCAGCATTGTTGTTCAGCCCCTAAGTCATGTCCAACTCTGCGACCCCATGGACTGCAGCCTGCCAGGCTTCCCTGTTCTTCACTGTCTCCCGGAGCTTGCTCAAACTCATGTCCATTGAGTCAGTGATGCCATCCACCCATCTCACCCTCTGTTGCCCCCTTCTCCTTCTGCTCTCAATCTTTTTCAGCATCATGGTCTTTTCCAATGAGTTGTCTCTTCTCATCAGGTGGCCATAGACAAGTACATTCATAATTATGCAGATTAATTCCAGACAGGTAAAAGTTAAGCATTGGAAACTCGTTAGAATATATTTTAAAAGCACATTTATTCCAGTTATAAAAGAAAATGATTACATTTCAAAACTTTAAAGGTATGTCAAGATGTATAGTCACAAATAAGATAAATGATATATATTAAAATCAATTATAGTAAAATGTAGTAATATAGTAAGATATATTTTTACTATAGTGCACTAGTATAGTAAAATATAACTTTTAAAGAAGTATTAAAAAGAAAAACATTAGAAGGTACTTGAGAAAAAAGAACCGACAGAAACTGAAATCCAAAAGAATTGATACAGGTATATGTCAATTGATAATTGAGTTTAATTCAGTCCGTGTTTATAGATCATCTATGAGATGCTTAGTACTCTGCAGTGCCCAAGCCAGAGCCGTGGTCATATTGCATACAAATGGCCTTGGGTAAGAATTTCTGAGAAATGAATGGTTAATTTACATAAGAGAAAACACAGACAGTAAATCGTGGCATGGAAGCACATACAACTTTATTGGAAACTACAGAAAATGCTGTCACATACCTGTTAAACTCACAAAAATAAATATAAATGCTGAGTAAGACACTTGGCAGTGTCAAAGAGAAAGGGACACCAAAGCCTTGCTGCTGGCGATATAAATTGGTTCCGTATGTGGGGAAAGTAATTGGCATCATGTGACAAAAGCTATAAAGTGCTTTTCTCGCAGAGAACAGCTCTGAATTTGGTATTTCCTTTATGAAAGATACCTCTAGGACATAACTCAAAAGGAAAAAAAAAGTAATTGCCACAACTGCACTGCTCAAAGCACGGTTATTTATAAGAAAGTAGGAGAAAACCCCCACTACCCAGCAGCAGGGGAACTGCAGCGGGTGTGCTTTACCCAAAGGTGGACACTGCCCAGCAGGGACAGTGCCCTGCCCGCGCTCTGCACCACGCCGCCCCGCCAGCTCACCACACCTCAGCCCCAGGCCCGGGAAGGGCTCCCCTAGCCCACAGGCTGGGTCACATCCCTCTTCCTTCTCCTAGAGCTCCCTTCCCTCTTATTCATAGCACTTAAAATTTGGGGTTGTCTGTTTGGGTGATATTCTTGTTTAATGTCAATTCCCCCACTTAACTGGAAGTTTCTCCAAAGCAAGAATTTGCTCACCCTGTATTTGCCTCTCAGTGTAGGGCCTGGAACAGGGTGAGTAGATGGTTGCTTAGATGGATGGATGGAACATAGGTAAGTGGGTAGATGGATGGGTGGGCTCCCTGGACGGATGCATGGATGGACAGGTAAATAGACGGATGGATAAATTTTTACACATGTAGCAACCTTCTGTTTGCAAAGGACTTCATGGCTAACAAAGTACTTTGCAAAACATTCTACTTTAATCATCTATACAAATCTATGAGGTAGAAATTGTCTTTATTTAAAAATTGAGGAAACAGAGTTCTCTCAAACAGTAACTTGAATAGGGTAGTAATTGCAGAGATAGTATTTTTATTTCCTTCTTTTTTCTTTCTCTCAAATTGCTATTGGCAAAATTCTTAAGTTGGAAGGAAGATTTTTTGGTAAATTTCCTGTTTTTAAAAGGAATGACCGAAATACTACAGGGAGAAAAGCACAATGTTGATTTAAAAGCAGACCTTGTTTACCTATTTGAAGAATTTTAGTGAAGAAAAAATAATAAATTTTAATATGTTTTGGCATTTAGATGATTCAAAGAGGACCACTTTTCTTTAACAAAATGTGCTTGATGGTTTTCCAGAAGTTACCACTGTGCTTTTTTCTTGGTATAGATCCTGCTTGGTTGGAGAACTGAAACCTTTGAGTTCAGTTGTTGATTTCCATTAGAGAAAATTTTGTTCCAGTTTTTGCATCCATAGGTCTACATGTAGTTGACTTAGAATTTTAATGGCTCTTGAAGAATAATTGGTTTTACTCATAAAATGAAGTGAGTCTTCTGTTAAGGAACCATGTATGTAACACAGAGACAATTAGTTCTTTGAAAGACTGGATTGAAAAAGAGCTATATTGAATTAGGAGCCTTTGGAGAGTGATCCTTTAGTTATTTTCCTTGTTTGTCTCATATACATTATTTTGTTTTTTCTCTCACTGTATCACTTTGAGAACTTTTTATTTTAGAAGTAAATCTTGCATTTCAATATCATTATTTGTTTTTTTAGCTCTGGCTGAGGACATCTCCCATAACTTAAACATTATTTTCCAGTGGTTGATAGATTGTCATTTTTATTCTTAGATTATTAAGGTACTTTTATTTTTAATTTAGTCATTGATTATCAACTTTATTATTTTCAAATTATTTTAAAATTGGTTTTATTTGCAACTTCCTTGTTTTTATTTCATTTTGGTTTTTCTATTTTTACTCTAATTTCATTTCCCCACTTTCTTTTAGCTTTCCATTCTAAGCAGGGCAGGGCTAGTTTGTGACACTTTACTTTTTCCTTTTGATAACCGTTATCAGAGTTTTTGTCCCCATTACTTGTGATGCTTTTGTTGGTCTAAAAATATATTCTACTCGTGTGAATTGGTTTTTCTCTCCTGTGGTGGTGTTAGTTGTTCAGTCGTGTCCAGCTCTTTGCAATCCCATGGACTGTAGCCCACCAGGCTCCTCTGTCCATGAATTCTCCAGGCAAGAATACTGGAATGGGTTGCCATTCCCTTCTCCAGGGGTCTTCCCCACCCAGGAATGGAACCCGGGTCTCCTGCTTTGCAGGCAGATTCTTTACCATCTGAGCCACCAGGGAAGCTGTTTTTGCTCCTACCCAAGCATTATTTGAAAGGACATTTTTAGTGTCCAAATAATTGGATACCTTTCAATTCTGATTTCATCATTGATTTTTACCTTTACTTTGCCTTTGTTCAGCAATAAGATATGCGGGAGGCTTGCCTTTTCCCTTTTTTCCTTTTACTTTTGTTTCTTACTCAGAATGTTAGCAATTTATGTGCAAGTTCATACTGATTTGAGAAAAGAGTTTGGTCTCCTGGCCCCTACTCCCATTCTTATGTGTAATTTTATAATTCTCTATTCATTTTTTTGCATATGAGACCTATCATATTCTGCTAATATTTTTCTAAAATTTTCATGAGTTTGTTTTTCATGAATTTGTCCTGGGTTGGAACCCAGAGATTTAGCATGATGTATTTTGGGGCTTTACCATCACTGAGGCACCTTGATTATCTCTCCTAATGCCTTTGAAATCATGTCAGCTATTTCATGGCCTTGTGACTGAATGCCGTCAGTGGGAAGAGAACATTAGGCTCCTGATGTGAACTGTGATCCTGGTTCTCTTACCTTCAAACAATTTCCTCACTGAGGCTGTTAATATGCAAATTGTACCTGAGCTTACAGGGTTACTATGAGGGTCATTTGAAAAAGTTCTGTGTATGCCTTGCAAAGAGTTACCAGGAAGGTATTATCATGCCATCACAGCTCAACTTCCAGAAGGTTCTCCTACAGGGTTCAGGTTTGAGTGTGCCCTACTAGGCATCAGACTGTTCCGTGTTGACTGTTTAAAATGCCACTGCAGGATTGTTTATAAGTTATTTTTGTGCTTACATTTTGCATTGATCTGGCTTGCTTGGTTATGTTTCTCTTTTTTTTTCCTTTGTCTGAAATTTTATTGGCAGCTAACCACCACTAATTCTGACATTTACAATATTTTTAGCAGGAAGGCTTTTGTCAAAACTGATTTCATTTTTCTTTTCTCTCACTAAGTCATTTAATTTAATAACTGAGTCATTTAATTAATCTTTCTTCTGAGTTTAGGCTATCCTCCCCTTTCTCTTCTCTCCTTTCCCTTACCCCCTTTGTTATCCTCAGGTCATTTTCAAATTTCTCCTTTTTCATCATAGAGTCCTCCTAGGCTTTTCCCTAAATTAATAACTGGTTTCACTGTCCTTTCTCTACATTTTTATTGTGTTTCTAATCTGCTTATCTCAAGATAAGCAGTGTCTTTTAAGAATCTCTGCTTATTTCATTTCCTTTCTTAATCTGTGGGCTTCTGTTGATGAAATGTTCTGGATTCTCAGGTCTTGACTTCTCCCGTCATCACTTAACTTGTTACCTTCTGTATCAGTGCCACTGTAACAAAGGAGCAAACACGAGTTGGCTTAGAATAACAGGAATGTATTGTCGCAAGTTCTGTAGGCTGCACATCTGACTCAGGGTGTTGACAGGACCTGTGCTCCTTGTCACAGCTCCAGCGGAAGACCCTTCCCTGCCACTTCCCAGCATCCAGTGGCTACTGGCAGTCCTTGGTATTCCTTGGCGTGTAGACCCATCACTCTAGTCTCATGCCATCCCCCAACCCTGACTTCTCTTCTTTTCTCTGCACGTGTCCACCTCTGTGTCTCACCTCCCCTTTCCATAACGACACCAGTCACACTAGGGCCCACCCTAGTGACCTCATTTTAACTTGATTACCTCCATAAAGACCCTGTTTCCAAACAAACTCAAATAAGCTTATTTTCAGGTACCTGAAAAGAAGCGTATCTTTTGCCGGGACACAGCTCCTCCCATGACACCATCCTGTGGCTGTTACTCCACTGCCCGTGGCCTAGTCCGCCTCCGTGGTGGTCTCACACACACAGGCAGACAGGCAGTCAAGTCCAGGCTCCTGCTCCTCCCTCCACTCTCAACGCCCCTTCCCTCTTGAGAGCCTGTTCCTGCTAGGTGCGCGGACTTGAGCAGGCACTTGGGAGCCTTGCACAGAGGGTTCTCCAGGCCGTGGCTGGGGGTGCAGTCAGTCAGTCCTCACTTGCCATGGCCCTCACCTGCACAGGGAGACTGGGCCAGAGCTGCTGTCTCCAGCACGCTGATCCAGCTGACTCCCCATCACACAGAGCCTCCTCTGACAGTCTGGGCTCCAGAAGACACTTGCAGGCTTGAAATTTACTGCTAACTTGTTGGCCTCCACACACAGACCCCCTTTTGCAGTCACTGATGTCATTCAGGAGGCCTAGGATTTATCTTCAGATTCTGCAGCTGACTGATGCTCTGGACACCGTCATTCTTAGGTTTCTTTTGGCTTGTTCTTCAGACCTTTTTGTGAGTCTCTTCCTTTCTGATTACATCCATTGGGTTTGCACTCCTTTAGCTGTCTGGTGCCCTGACTACTCCTTCGCAGTCAGAAGGTAGTTCTTGTCTTACTGTCTATTTCAACAAAGAACCATCACCCAGGAATGTGCTTACTCACAAAAAGGAAGTCTTAGGTTCTATGTAGTCCAAAGAAAGAAAGAAAGTGAAGTCGCTCAGTCATGTCCAACTCTTCGGGACACCATGGACTGTAGCCTACCAGGCTCATCTGTCCATTGGATTTTCCAGGCAAGGGTACTGGAGTGGGTTGCCATTTCCTGCTCCAGGGGATCTTCCCGACCCAGGGATTGAACCCAGGTCTCCCGCATTGCAGGTGGATTCTTTACCATCTGAGCCACTAGGGAAGCCCTATGTAGTCTAAGGGTCCATGAATACATTTTAGAACATTCTATGCATTCTCCCCCATTTTAACTCATGGGGGAGAATTTTAACTCAATTAGTCTTGACTGAAAAGACTAATTGCACTGACTGCCTTTTTTGAGTCATGCCTTGCTGTCATTGAGTTCCCATCTGTCCCCTCAAGGGACAGTGAGATGAGAATATGAGGAGAAGGGATGCAGATTCTGCTTTGTGGGTTCCACGGAGACCTAAGAAGGGGGCAGCATTGGAGCTTGCTCTGCTGGGGCTGTGCTCAAGATTGCAGAGGCACGTCCTCCCAGGGCTGGAGCAGAGTTCTCTGTGTCCGCTCAGGGCCCAGTTGCCAGCCCCTCAGCTCTTCAGGTTAAAGCCAGCCTAAAAGCATTATCAATTTCAGCCCTTCATAAACCATTATATTCTTCAACCATAAGGGTTGCGCCAACATAAAAGCATGAAAGAAGGCATGCTCTCAGTCTTGGACTCAATCTCTGTGACATTTATCTATGGAAGCTTCAGGCAGCAGTGTGCAAAGGCAGGCAATTGCCTTCCTGGACCACAGCTTCCATCACAGGACAAGACCTTCTTATGCAGAGGTCCTCCCAAACATCACTGTCTGTACTGAGCCTAGTGTCCTGGTCTTCCTTAAACTGGTCATAGTTACCATCACGGCCTTGGAAAACAAGTTTCTTAAGTCACCTACATTGCCTTCTGGGAGATCAGTATTTCCTTTACTTAGGTCCAGAATTGAAAGGACTCATGCTTAAGAACAAACATAGCACTTTGTCTGTCTGCTTCTTCCAGGGTGATGTGGCCTTAACCATGGTGCTGTTGAATTTTGGGATCTCTACAGCCAGCTATCTTTGACTTTGCAGTTCAGCGTGCATGGGTTTAATGATACATTTGCTAGGTTGTCTCCCTCAGAACCTGGTTTATTGTGGTCCTGCCTGCACTAAACACAAATAAGTAATGAGGGCTGCCCAGCTAGGTTTCTATGCATCCTTTTTCCTTCCTTCTTCCTCACTGCTGCTTTGGAAATACTTGTACACCCTGTAATGTTTGTGCACCAAAAGGAAAGTAACTTTTGAAGGTGAAAGTTCTCAGACTAATCCAAGACCAGGTAGAAACCTTACATGTTTTTCCAACCACCATCCAGCCCAGAAGTCTTTTCACAAGCATGTCTGAATTCTGAATGTGTCCGTGTCATCATGTTTTCAGACTTCTGCTTTTTACTGCTTCTCTCAGGGCTTGAGCTTGAGTTTCAGATTTCAACCCTGCAGAAACTGTGGTGGGCATTAGACCTAGAAAAAGCTCAATTTTAGGAACTGGGAGGATCTGCTTCCTCCCCTTCCTCATGTCCAGGTTACTGAGTGCCACACACAGCCACTCACTTCTTATTGATGATTTACTTCTGATAAATAATGCCTCCAAAGAAGCAGAGAGGCTTCCCCGCGGGTGTTCGTTCCTGGCTTTGTGGTTAACATCATATGCTCTTAGTCCATGAAAACCAAGAAACTGGTGAGTTAGGATGTCCAGATGCATGGTCAGTACACACAGCTCTTCCTTTGAGCCATAAACTCCCTGGGCCTTGGTTCCATCTGCAGCATCCAGAGCCACAGTGCCTGGCAGGCTGGCCTGCACTTGGCAGTGCTCAAGTAAGTGCTGACTGTGAGGCAGGATGGCATCCTTGTTGCCTAACTGGGGGCCATAACACAGACCCTCGCTGAAGGACTTGCAGGTTCAGGAGGCTTTAAATGACTCAAAGGATGAGGGCTCTGAACTCCAGGAGAAAGAAAACAGACCAGGGAGCACCCTGTCCCCTTTGTCGTGGTGGCAGGACAGAGTGCAAAGGCAGAGGCCAGACTGCCTGCAAAATCTGGGGTCCCTGAGTAACCCTGTGAAACCCAGGATCAAAAGCGACCTCTCTCTCCTGTAAACTTGTGCAAGACTCTCTTGGCTCCAGGCCCACCATCCTGGTGCTTCCAACAGCTCCAAAGAACCTTGGTGGCCCTTTGGCAGGTTGGTCAGTTGGTTACTGACAGCAAGGCCATGATCCCTTGGCCCCACAACCTTTCTATGAATTCTAGTGTTGGGTTCACTTTCTGAATCCTGTGGTTCATTTATGAACAGGTAGTTTCTGGTGCCAAGAATACACAGAAGAACTACACAAAAAAGATCTTCATGACCCAGATAATCATGATGGTGTGACCACTCACCTAGAGCCAGACAGCCTGGAATGCAAAGCAAAGTGGGCCTTAGGAAGCATCACTATGAACAAAGATAGTAGAGGTGAGAGAATTCCAGTTGAGCTATTTCAAATTCTAAAAGATGATGCTGTGAAAGTGCTGCACTCAATATGCCAGCAAATTTGGAAAACTCAGCAGTGGCCACAGGACTGGAAAAGGTCAGTTTTCATTCCAATCCCAAAAAAAGGCAATGCCAAAGAATGCTCAAATTACCACACAACTGCACTCAACTCACATGCTAGCAAAGTAATGCCTAAAATTCTCAAGCGAGGCTTCAAAAGTATGTGAACCATGAACTTCCACATGTTCAAGCTGGATTTAGAAAAGGCAGAGGAACCAGAGATCAAATTGCCAACATCTGTTGGATCATCAAAAAAGCAAGAGTTCTGGAAAAAACACCTACTTCTGCTTTATTGACTATGCCACAGCCTTTGACTGTGTGGATCACAACAAACTGTGAAAAAGTCTTCAAGAGATGGGAATACCAGACCATCTTATCTGCCTCCTAAGAAATCTGTATGAAGGTCAATAAGCAACAGTTAGAACCGGACATGGAACAACAGCCTGGTTCCAAATTGGGAAAGGAGTACGTCAAGGCTGTATATTGTCACTCTGCTTATTTGACTTATATGCAGAGTACATCATGAGAAACACTGGACTGGAAGAAGCACAAGCTGTAATCAAGATTGCCGGGAGAAATATCAATAACCTCAGATGTGCAGATGACACCACCCTTATGGCAGAAAGCAAAGACTAAAGAGCCTCTTAATGAAAGTGAAAGAGGAGAGTGAAAAGCTGACTTAAAACTCAACATTCAAAAAACGAAGATCATGGCATCTGGTCCCATCACTTCATGGCAAATAGATGGGGAAATAATGGAAACAATGAGAGACTTTATTTTTTGGGGCTCCAAAATCACTGCAGATGGTGATTGCAGCCGTGAAATTAAAAGACGCTTACTCCTTGAAAGAAAAGCTATGACCAACCTATACACCATAATACGAAGCAGACACATTACTTTGTTGACAAAGGTCCGTCTATTCAAAGCTATGGTTTCTTCAGTAGTCGTGTATGGATGTGAGAGTTGGACTATAAAGAAAGCTGAGCACCGAAGAATTGATGCTTTTGAAATGTGGTGTTGGAAAAGACTCTTGAGAGTCCCATGGACAGCAAAGAGATTCAACCAGTCCATCCCAAAGGAAATCAGACCTGAATATTTTTTGGAAGGACTGATGCTAAAGCTGAAACTCCAATACTTTGGCCACTTGATGCAAAGAACTGACTCATTGGAAAACACCCTGATGCTGGGCAAGATTGAAGGCAGGAGGAGAAGGGGATGACAGAGGATGAGACTGTTGGATGGCATCACGAACTCAATGGACATGAGTTTGAGTAAGCTCCAGGAGTTCGTGATGGACAGGGAAGCCTGGTGTGCTGCAGTCCATGGGATTGCAAAGAGTTGGACCGACTGTTTGGTTGTTTAACCCAGGGTCAAACTACCACATGCTCAATGGACACCTGACCAACTGAACTAAACTGAACTGAGTTTCTGGGCTTTAGTTGAAAGTTTTCCTTTAGTCTTGAATCCTCAGTTCTAGGAGTTGGCCCATTCCCCGATTTCTTTTACCTTCTACCGAGAACAAATTATTAACCCCACAAGCCATCTGCCAAAAGGAACCCAGAGGGTGGGCAGAGGTCTTGGGAGAAACAGTGGGCCAGAAATTTGGGGAGTGTTTGGGGCAGACTGTGGAGGTGCAGGGCTGTCCGGGGCAGGAGTTGAGGTGTTCTCTGCAGACAGACTGCAGTGGGGGAGGCTGTGGGGTTTGAGCAGACCTTGATAGTTTAGAGTGGTGGATACGGCTAGAGGCGGTAGTAGATGGATTGTTGGTCTCAGTGGCTTGACTCTTTTCAGCACACAAACATTTCTTGAGTGCCTGCTGCACGCTAGGCACAGTGCTGAGCTTCAGAGGTGGTTACATGAGGCCTAGCACTGGAGATGCCTGCAGTCCAGCTTCTGGAAGGCCACACTGCCTCCTGGGGCAGAGGAGATGGAGAAGACCCTTGGGCTGACTTAGCGCAGCACGGAATCCACAGGCGATTTCCTTAAAAGGGAGTTGAGCCCGACAGTGCCTGAAAAAGTGCTCACCCCCACTCAGCTTGCACAAGGCCCCACATGGGGTGAGTTAGGCAAACACAGGGCTCGAGTCCCTGAGGCAGAGTCCCTGCTCCTTGTGCAGTTCTAGGCTGCAGCTCCAGGATCAGAGAGGCTGACACAGGAGATGCAGGAGGGAGGTTGCCATCATCGGGACACAAAGTCTCAGCTGGTTCCCCAAGGATGTCTGATTGATTTGTGTCGTAATTGGTTCATGTCAATTTTGCCTGTTGTTTTATTTATTTTTGATGGCCCTTCCAAAGTTTTATTTATAAAACTTTCAATTGACACCTAAGGTTTGTTATTTAAAAGCAAACCCAGTCTCTTTTTCACTTTGCGTTTGACTGCCGTATCAGTTCAGGTGACCTGAATGGACATACAGGGCCATGCAGAGTAGAGAAAGTCAGACTGCGATCTGGACACCTTGGATCAACAATGGATGCTAAAACCACAAGATGAACTGATGTAGGAACAGAAAGCATTCACTAGTCTCCGAATATCACCCTCTCAGATCACTAATCACAAAGAGTACAGTGTGACTTTGTGGCACAGAGGTAAAGAGTCTGCCTGCCAGTGGAGGAGATGCAAGAGACTTGCAGTCGATCCCTGGGTTGGGAAGATCCCCTGGAGGAGGAAATGGCAACCCCCTCCAGTATTCTTGCCCTGGAAATTCAATGGACAGAGGAGCCTGGCGGGCTCCAGTCCATGGGGTCCCAAAGAGTCAGAAATGACTGAGCATGCTCACACACGCACACACACAAAATGTGGCATTACAAAGGACAGATCCCTTAACCAAAGGATCAGACTTGGCATCACCATTAGTGAAATAACATGGCATCAGGTGCCCTCTTGTGGAGTTCAGTTAGTAGGAATGAACATTGAGATTCTTGCCAAAAATGTTTCACTTGAATCTAAACATTAGGAAACAAAATTCAGATTATGGGATATTCTACAAAACAACTAGAATGACTTGAAAACTTACAGTGTCAAAGTTTAAAAGGACAGCAAAAGTCATGAGGATTCTTCTAGGTTCAAGAAAAGTAATGAGACGTGACAACTAAATGCAGCGTGTGATTTTTGATGAGATCCTGGATCAAGATGCAGAATAGTTATAAAAGACATTTCTGGAATATTTGAACATGGAGTATGGATTTGATAATGTTGTACTGATTTCATTTCTTCCGAGATAACGTTGGTGTGAATGAAGTGCCATGGTTACTTTCAGATGACTCAGCAAAAAATGAGAAGTGTGTGTTTGTGTGGAGGGAAGAAAGAAGAAAAAGAAATGTGGCAACGTATTAACAGTTGGTGAATCTAGATGAAGTGCATATGAATGGATATGCATTGAACTGGTTAAACCTTTCTGCAGTTTTGAAAGTTTTCAAGATAAATAATTATGGGGGAAACAATAATGATAATAAAAACAGGCCTACAGCTCAAGCTTGACTTGTCTAAAATAAAACTGAGACTAAAACTCCATTCTGTTGACCTGAAATCCAGTGTACCACCACCTCTCTCCATCCAGGTGAATGGAGAGAGACAGGCAGGCAGAGACAGAGCCCCCATCTCCTTGGTTCAAAACCCAGAGCTTTGAGAAAGCACAGCCGACCCAGCCTTTCCAGTCCTGGCAAGTTAGCCAAGGAGACAAAGACGAGGCGCACACGCCACCTTGTGACCAGATAAGGGAGTCTACTGCTGCCAATTTTAAAAGTGAACTTACCTCACGTTATTGGTATCTTTCCCAGTTGCAACATTTTCCCTTTAGTGAAGCACTAATTCTTGTTTCTCCAATTTTCTGATATGGATTTCCAGCTGCTTTAGAGAAACTAGCCAAAAGAGCCAATTTCCTTTCCCCAGAAACCACATTCTTGGATGATCAAGAAGAGCAAAGCCCTGCTCATGAACACTTCACCAGATCCCACTTACCACCATGTGCCAGCAAGCTGCTGGCCTTTCTGACCCAACCAAATGAGAAAAGCAAAGGAGATTTATTCAGCGCTTTCGACAGCGAGTCAGCCACTGTCGCTCGCCTTTTGTCAGAGGAGTGGAGAGGCTTTATCACGGACAAGGGCAAGCCGTCGGGTGTGCCCTGTCTGGAGGCTGTTGGGTGGGCAAGCTGGAGGTGGTGATCTAGAAGGGGGCATCCTTCATAACTGGTTGGGGGAGCATGTTTGACTTTCCCTAATTAGTCAAAGCAGTTGTCTTAGCCTAGGGCTAGAGAACCTTC
This sequence comes from Bison bison bison, assembly GCF_000754665.1. Lineage (NCBI taxonomy): Eukaryota > Metazoa > Chordata > Mammalia > Artiodactyla > Bovidae > Bison > Bison bison. The sequence goes on along the minus strand of NW_011494796.1, from coordinate 3,553,300 downwards.
CTCACCTGAAAGAAAGGATCATATAATTTATATTTTATTTCTTTAAATAGAATGAGTCGAACTCTAGGTCAAGTTCAGTCTCTTCCTTCCCAGAGTATGTTCCTTAGACCAGCAGCTCTGGCATCACCTGGGAGCTTGAAGGAAATGCCAAATGCCAGGCCCCACCCCTGATTCACTACAACGCCTAGTAACAGTCCAGGAAGTTACAGGGTAACTTCTGTAACGGTTGGCCCCAAACCTCCGGGACTCGACTGAGAAGTAACCGCTTCTCTGGCTTTGTCCCTCCTTCCAGTTTAGATGAGGGGTTATTAGTGTCCTGGTAGGCTGTGGTTGCAGGTAGGCTGCAGGTTGTGGGTCAAAGTCTTCTTTTCGCATGTGGTCTGGCCGTTGCCTGTGTGTTGTGGCTCACTCTGGAAGCGGTGCATCCACAAAGCACCCCACAGGGTGTGAGCACGTGCAGGCGCTTCTTGCCCTAATCACGGGCAAGAGTGCCCTGAAGGGAGAAGACGCAGGTTTGGGTCTCCGCCTTCTTCTGCAGGCTGGGGAGGGTCCTCCAAGTTGGGGTGGCCTCTTCTGCACAAAGCAGGGGCCATTCCTGCTGTGTGTCCCGCCCGGCTGTGATCAGCCCTCTCAGAGGTGACGCGAAGCCCACGTGCTCCCTCTCGTGTCTGGAGAGCACGTTGCTGTGTCTGCAGAGATCCCCTCGAGGATACAGGTGCCCCCAAGTGACAGTGTGCTCCCAGTGCTCCCGATCTCTCAGGACTCTGCTGAGACGAGCAGACAGACTCACACTTGGATAAACCATTGCTTTATTCCAAGTCTGCGTGAGCCCTGGGTTTATCACTGGCGTGTGCTTTGCCCATTTCTCCAACACCCAGGCTCTGCGTGTGAAGTGGTCCCACCTCAAGCTGCCCTGGGTGGATCTGGACTGGCTCATCGACATCTCCTGCCAGATCACAGAGCTGGATCTTTCTGCCAACTGCCTGGCGTCCCTCCCCTCAGTCGTCCCCTGGGGCCTCATCAACCTCCGGAAGCTGAACCTCTCAGACAACCACCTGGGGGAGCTGCCCAGCGTGCAGTCATCAGATGAAATCATCTGTTCCAGGTGGGCTCCTGCCCCGCGGCCCCAGTGGGGGGCCCTCGCCCTGTGAGCCTGGCTGCCCCCACACCCTCTGCCTGCAGCGTCTGCTTCCTGCAGGCGTGCTCCCTGATTGTAGCTGGTGCTTTGGAAAACAGATTTTCAGCTAAAATGAGAGAAGGAAGTTGTCTGTGCCTTTAGCAAGCTCTTGGGCACAAGGTCCCGGCCTGCTGTCCACGTGAACACAGAGAGTTCTGACAGGGTGGTTTGTCTGACCCACGTGTCCACTGCTCTTTGCAGCTATGCAGGCCTGCCAGCCCACAATGCCCAGTCTTGGTCCTTGCAGGCAGGCATCAGAGGAAGGGGGCTGGTGGAAGCAATGGGGCCCAGACACCCCGGCTTTTGGCCTACCTCCCAAGGAAAGTGAGCAGGGCCTCCAAGAAGCAGTTAACTGCACAGAACTCTGGCCATGGTCTGACAGTGTGGGCAGCTCCTGTCTCTTTTTCTGGGAGGCCTTGGGAAGACACCCAAGCCCCCTGCTGAGGCTGCACGGGGAGGGGAAGGACCTTCCCTTCCCTGATGTACTGATGATCATGCCTATAAGCCCTCGTTCCATATGGGATGTGAGCTGATTTCAAAAGCTAAGGCTCTAAGTGAAGTGAGGAAAAGAATGTTGATAAGAGCATAGGGTCAGCAGTAACTCTTGAGAAAGAAGCCCCATACAAAAAATTAAACAAGTGCCATGGAGTGGGGGGTCCTTAAGTGGGGCAGACCCGAGAGTCCAAAGGTTACAAAGCACGGCTCTCTGGACTTGCAGTAGCTTCAGGACACCAGCTTGTTCTGTTATCACATACGTGAAAAAGGTTACATCCCTGCTGGTGCGTGAGACCCGGGCCGACCAAAGAGCTCTGGTCTTCTTTCTACACTCAACATAGTGACAGCAACACAATTAACAAAAGTCACGTTGGTGTTTCCATGCTTCCTTATCCTTGTGCCAGGAGAAGACACGTGTTTACAGAGAAATACGCAGCCACGGCTTGCTTCCGATGCCTTGACTTCCTTCTTTCCCAACTATAGGCTACTTGAAATTGACATTTCTAGCAACAAGTTGTCCCACCTCCCACCAGGATTCCTGCATCTCTCAAAACTTCAAAAACTGACGGCTTCAAAAAACTATTTGGAAAAATTGTTTGAAGAAGAGAGTGGTATGTTTCATCATCAGTAACCTGATATACTTTGACATTTTCTTCTTGATTGGGATATATTTTTTACTAATTCATCCCTCTTATTTTCTCCTAGCCACGAACTGGATTGGTTTACGGAAGCTACAGGAGCTCGATGTTTCTGACAACAAACTGACAGAACTCCCTGCACTTTTCCTCCATTCTTTCAAATCGCTCAGTTGTCTAAACGTCTCCAGAAATAACCTGAAGGCGTTTCCAGATGCCTGGGCTTGCCCTTTGGTTAGTAACTTGCCAGAAACCGTGAAGGAAGCGGTCAGTCCCACAGCGCTGAGGGTGCACCCTGCTCCTCCCCTCGGTGTGCAGAGTTGTCCCATGTTATAGATGAGCGTGTCTGTCACTCAGCATCTAGCAGCTGAGGGTCTCAGGCAGGTAACTCACCTGAGAGCCAGCCCCTCCGGCTTTGGGTTTGAGATCGGCACCATAGCACCTACGAGACTTTCCACAGCTACAGCCTGCAAATGGGATGGCCCGGGTCGAGTTCTATCCAAAAACGCGAGGCCATTCCTTAGGACAACCATAAAATAAGAATGAAGGAGAGAAGGCGTAGTCTGCATGCATAGCACTCCCCTTCAAATGGTGGTTTTGTTTCTTGGCAAGTTTGCTTGTTAAAACAGATGGGACAGCATAAAGTATATTTGTGTTTTCTTGCTGTTATTTTTAACAGAAAATATGGAAATTCTCCATTCCTAACATTAATATTTCTAGTTTAAATATATATGCGTGTGGGGTGTAGGCTCCTCTGCAGAACACTGTCCTGAATCGTCCCGTTATTTTCAAGGACAATGGGCCAGGTGTCCTGGGGGAAGGGAGAAGACCACGAGCCACCTTGGTCTCCCCAGGAAACCTTTCCCACCCGTTCCTTGGAGCAAGGACAGGAAAACAGGGCAAGGAGAGTCTGCATGCGTGTGTGATCAGTCGCTTCAGTCGAGTCTGACTCTTTTTGACCCCATCAACTGTAGCCCACCAGGCTCCTCTGTCCATGAAGACTTTCTGGCAAGAATATTGGAGTGGGTTCTTTACCGCTGAGCCACTAGGGAAGCCCAGGAATAGTCTGTAGCCTCTTAATTAGCTGAATTGTATTTATTACAGAGGTTTTTGTAATGGTCTTATTTTTAACATTAAATTTGGAAAGTCTTTCTCATAGAAACCCCTGCCTTTAAAAAGCTGATTAATTCTCTTTATTGTCATACTCCTAGAAATGTTGCAAAGCATCCAAAAATGCCCTGGAGTCTCTACCAGACAAAATGGCTGTGTTTTGGAAGAACCACTTGAAGGATGTGGACTTCTCAGAAAACGCACTGAAAGAAGTTCCCCTGGGACTTTTCCAGCTTGATGTGAGTCAAGTAATAGCACCTTATTTCTCATTTTCAGCTTTTGTAAGAAAACCACTCCATGTTGCAGTTCTTTGTACTTCTTCAGAGCTTTTGAGACAAAGAAAAAATAAGTTGAAAGAAAAGTTTAACCGTCAAGATCACGCACGGTTGTGTGCAAAGATTGAGAGGAAATGTGCAAAATGACAGCAGCTCTGGGAGGAAGTGGGATGGTGGGTTTTTATTTCCAGGATTTTCTTTAATGTTGACAGTAAGCACAGCCCAGCAGCCCCTTGGACCTTCTGTGGCTTTGTTCCTTCCCAGTGCACGAGTGGGCCCGCCAGGCCCGTTGGCGCACAAGGCTCCGGCGGCACTGCCGTCGCGTCCCTGCTCCCTGCCCGGAAGCGGAAGAACTGGAATTGCTGGGCGTGAACTCAGGAAATGCCCTGTGCCAGAGCCCTGGCTGTGTGTGTCCCAGCAGGGCTGTTCCCAGACCTGTCTGCTTTTCCTGCTCCGGTGGGAACCTCTGAAAGCGCAGCATGGGTCCTAGTCACCACTTGGTGCCCAGTGGGAACCTCTGAAAGCAGAGCATGAGTCCTAGTCACCACTTGGTGCGCAGAGCCAGGCCTGGGTGGGGAACTCTCCATCACCCCAGAGGAGTCCGTGTCAAGCTGGCAGAGGTTCCGTGACCCGAGCGGGTCACCCTCAGTGTTGCTGCCGCTACCCGACCCCTGTCCAGGGTGTCACCTGGGCCAGCCCAGGGAGCCATCATGCTCTGCCCACCCTTCCTGCCCTGGCACTGTGGCCTCTAGGGCCTCAGACTCTTCTGCTATACCCAGGATGGGTCCACAAGTAATCGTCACTCTTAAGAAGTGTCAATTCATTCCTTTCATTCTGGAATAATTGCCTCACCTTGATCTGAAGGGAAGGATCTATTAACTGTCCCATTTGCCCTTTCTGCTATGATGTCAGGAGTCTGAAGACTCTGTGAGGCCCCTCACTGTTGGAATCCCTGTGAGAGTGAATGGTTATAGCCGTTTGGTTTCCCTTCTGTTCCTCCACCCCTGTGGTGTCTGACATGACCTTTGCCCTCTCTCCCTCTGCCGTAGGCCCTCATGTTCTTGAAGTTACAGGGAAACCAGCTGGTGGCACTCCCACCTCAAGAGAAGTGGACCTGCAGACAGCTCAAAACCCTGGATCTCTCCAGAAATCACTTTGGCAAGTAAGCAGGGGTCTCTGTCCCCGGTGAGCTCTCAGATGTGTGTGTGAGCCCAGTCACAGACCCGTGGGATGGCATCCCTGCGGGCTCGCTGAACGGCCATGACAAAGTCTGTTGACCAGGCAGCTGAAACAATAGGCGTGGATCCTCCCCCAGTTCCAGAAGCTGGAAGCCTGAGAGGGAGGTAGCAGCAGGGCTGGTGTCTCCCGGGGCCTCTCCTCGGCACACAGACAGCGGACCCTGTGTCGACGCAGTCTCCCCCGTGCTGTCTGTGTCCTGATCGCCTCTTCTTGTAAGGACACCAGGCAGACTGGATCCAGGCCCACGTTCACGACCTCATCTTAACTGGACAACCTACTTAAAGGCCGTGTCTCCAAATACTTCACATTCTCAGATGCTGGGGGTTAGGACTTCAACATGAGAATGGGCGGGACACCATTCAGCCCAGCACAGTACCCTACAGTTGCCAATATTTAAAGACTCCTGGAGACTCTCCCTGTATCAGCCTCAGTTGTCCTTCTGTTCAAAAGTTTTTGCCAGTCACTAGCCAGTATGTGTAGACTGAATAAAACGTACCCTCCAAGGTCTCCTTAGGAAGCCCAGCTTCCTTAGTTCACTGGCTGAGGGCCACCGCTGCGGCATCTCAGTGGGACTCACCCCTCTGAGAGAGCTCCCCCAGTGCAGAGAAAAGCAGCAGCCCCTGGAGCGGGCCTTCCTGCCAGGCTTGCCCTGCCTGAGACGGAAAAGCTCAGGAGTGGAAACCACCAGTCCTGCTGGCATTACGTTATCTTCTCTGCTTTTTTTTTTTTTTCCCCAAAAGACTTGTGAGCACAGCTGGTGCAGTTAGCAGACAGTGGCTGTCCACGCTTGCACATCGGCTGCAGGGGCCCCAGCACCCTTCTGGGGGTATTTTCTCCCTTCTTTCTGTGTGCCATTGCATAGTCACAGCCCAAGAAGAAATGTCTTTGCCATGCTTTCCTCAAACCTGGATGTTTCTCCCTCTACAGAAATGAAGACGTCCTTAAAACAAAGCGCATTTCCTTTTTCACCACCAGAGGCCGCCAGCGTTCGGGGACGGAGGCAGGTGTGTGTGTTGCCGCCGGGAGGTGAGAGGGCTGGGGGGAGCCCTGCAGGGAGACGGCTCCAGTGGGCTCTCGCCTGCAGTGCCCGGTGGAATGCCAGAGACGCCTGTGCTTGATCCGGGCTCCTGACTGTGCCCGTGGCTCGTGTCACCCAGATGGCCAATCTGTGTCCCACACCCCGCTTTCCTGTTTGCAGCCCAGTAAGTCTAGCAGCTCCTGTGTGTGGATGGCCTGCTGTGTGAGAACTGCCTTAGATACCTTGCATGTGTCAGTCTCTCTGTAACCATCACAGCATGACGTGGGTTGTGACTTTCCATCTTGCCAATGAGGAAACTGAGCCTCCGGAGTGTCTTTAATTCAGGCTTCCATAGCACAGCACCACTGACTGGGTGGCTTAACCAACGGAAATAGATTTTCTCTCGGTTTTGGAGGCTGGAAGTCCAAGGTCAGGGTGCACAGTGAGTTTCTGGTGAAGGCTCTCTTTCTGGCCTACAGACAGCTGCCTTCTTGCTCTGTCCTCCTATGGCAGAGAGAGCCCACCGATGTCTCTTCTTATAAGGACAGTAACACCATTGTGGGGCCACCCTCATGAGCTCATCTAAACTTGGTCACCTTCCAAAGACTTCGTCTCCTAATGCCATTGCGCTGGGGGTCAGGGCCCCCACTCACGGATGTGAGGGACCCGATTCAGTCTGAGCACAGGGGTAACTGATGTGGGCAGGGGCTGCTGAGCGGGAGAGCCAGGCCAGCGCCGTGAATGTCGGCCCTGGGCCTGGGGGCATTGCTGTCCTGCCTCCACACCACGGCTTCCTGTGAGGCGCCCGTGGAAACACCACGGTCCTGGGTCCTGCAGGCTGTCCTAGCTACACTGAGGCTCTAGAGGAGCTCGAGGTCTTCCTCCAGACTCATCAGAAACAGAACCTTTTCTAGAGGGTTGGGACTGGCCACATGACAAGGCCAGTTCAGCAGAGAACGTTTCTAGGAAAATAGTTCTTTTAGTTCTTGATTTCTGTAGGGTACAGCGAGAGGTGTGGACTGTCCCTCTCGTTCAGTCACCAGCCCTCTTTTTTAATCTGAAAGTCAGGAGTTCTAAAGCTGTCAACACTCACAGATATATCCCTGTGGATACTATCCAATGGAACCAATATTTAGGTTATTTTAGGCGTAATGTAACTTTTTTCTTCAGCTTGATTGATCTATCTTGACAACTGCTTTTTAAGTGTAGGTGGTGTCAGGTGGGAATAAGAATGCCACAGAGGCCAAGACACATTTACAGGAGGTGAACTAAACAGTCCACCTACCTGTTGCCCTTTTTTGCTGATTATATATGATTGAAAAAAGAATGTATCATAGTGAAACAGAGAAGAGTCCAAAAATAGAAATTTAGTATGACACAAGTGGCATTTCAATTCAGTGGGCAAAAGAATGTTTTATTGTTTTAATAAATAGTGCTGATATAACTGCTTGTCCAGCTGAAACAAGGGAAAACACAGCATGAGGTGCCCACCTTACATCAGTTACAAATATCTCCATGCAGATGGAGATAAGCTCCATGCAGCTTGAAGCATAAAAGAAAAAAGAAAATAACATTTAAGAGCATAAATATATAATTTGAGTGTAGGCAGATGGAAATCCAAGAGTAATTTTTTAAAAAGCAAAATCTTTAGCATTGTAAAAAAATGGGAAAACTTTGTTCAATAAAAGGCATCGTAAGCAAAGTCATAATGCAAACAGACCAAGAGGAAATATTTGCAACAAAAATTGTTGCAACATAAACTGGCTTAAGTCCCTAATATACAAAGACGGCTTACAAATTGACTTTTTTTTTAAAGTCAACCCAATAGGCAGAAACTGGGCAATGGATATAAACAGTTCACAGGAAAGGAAGTCCAGATGGCCCAGGAAGAAACAGAAAGGCCTCGAACCTCGCTACTAGGGAAATGCAATTTGGAATTTCATAACTGATCCTTTTCAAAACAAAGAGCCTTAGGACTTTGGAAATTGAGTCCAGACCTGAGGATTTCACTTGGAAGGAAGGAAAAGCAAGCATTTTTTGTCTCATGGAACCCAAACAGGCTGACAGGCAGGAGAAGGGCTGCTGGTGGACCTCAGCTGCACTCCCACTGAGGCAGGCCAAGCCTCGGGGGTTGGAGTGGACTAGGAGGGTGTCTCTAGTCCAGAAAGGCAGACCGTGCCGGCGCCTCAGGAGGGGGACCAGCACTCCCCGGGGACCAGCCGCTTTTTCATGAAACCACCAGAGTGCAAGACCAGAGGCACACGGGGCCCAGCGAGGCAGAAACACGCACCATGCCCTGGAAAGTGGCCCTGCGGTGGCCAGGAGGGGCGTGGCTGGAGCTGGGGAGGACCCAGCCCTTGGGAGGCTCCCTCGCAGGGGTGGGGGCGCTGTGCTGTCCGCACGCAACAAGAGCCCTGTGATTTTGTGATTTTATCTGGAGAGTTGAGGCCCGTGCCTGGGAGAAAGGGAGAGATGCTTTTCCTAGGAGGGTTGTTCTCTCGGGCTGTTGACCTGGGGTAAGGCATCATCTTTACTTGTTTGAAGATGGATAGAAAACTCCAAGTAGATTTATGTACATTCAAGTAGTCACTTTGGCGCAGTGGTCTTGTCCAAAAATAATTTGGATGGCCATTTTTGCAGTAAAATTCAGACCAGTTGAGTCATAAATAACGTTTGAATAAGTAATTACAGTTCATAAATACCTCGAGCTGTGCTCTCTGCCCAGCCCGGTTTTCAGAGTTTCCATTCTGGGCCAAGAGGTCTGTGACAGGTGTTGTCTCTGTTTAGAGGACAAGTCCCTATTCCATCTGTCTGTTTCTTAAAGAGGCTTCTTAAACACCAAGGTGAAACTAAATATGGAAACTACAGAGGCCATGTGTTTAGAACGTGTTCTCTGGGAAGAAAGTGGGTCTTTCTTGATTTTTTTTTTTTTCATGCAAATTAGGGCAGGGTGAAGTTGATCATTCTTGTTCATTTAAAAAAAATCAACACTTTTTGAACATTTTTCTTATAGAACAAGGATTAAGAACAAAGCTGTCCTTAAGAGTCTGTTGTATATTTATTTCTGTAGGGGCCACTGTGTTGAATCCCATTCATGTGGTATTAGCTGGGCAAACTATCCAGGCGCCAATATCAGTATTCTGTTATCGTCTCTCCCAGAACATTCTCTGATGCCAGGTTACCCTGTTACCATTGAGACTGCGTCTACATGTGTGGAGAAAAGCCAGAGTTAAGGGAGGAGCTGTGATCCAGGGCAGAGGCATCGTTTCAGCCCCACAAAAGAATTCCAGCTTCTCTATCTTGTGTGTCTGGCAGAGACCTGGCTGAGACCTGGCTGAGAGGGCTTTGAGGCAGTTGTTTTATCTTGAATTTGAGCTGAAAGGGACCCTCAAGGGGGTGCTCACCTGCCCCCAATCTCCCTGCCTCAGGAGAGAGGAGAAGGCGCTTCAGAGATTCTGTTGCAATCCGACCCTCTGATTCCTATCAGTTTCCAAGCTTTCCCCACGTTCTTTCTCAACTCATACACTCTGGTGCGGTAGAAACAGCAAATTTGCTGTAATTTTAATAGGATCGTCAAAACCAGCATAATTACTGAAATCACTTAAATGTACTAGAGAGTTGACTTGTTCCTTGGAAGCATAAAAACCAAGTCCACATTATTATTTTTCAGTTAACTGGCTTTTTTTCAATTGAAGAAGTAATAAATGCATTAATATACGGTAAACAGAATTTCTGAACTGCACCCAAGGGTGTGGAGTGAATGGTCAGTCTTCCAGTGTTACCAAACCGAACTCGGGTCCACTCACCAGTGTCCAGCAAAGACCACGTAGCGACGCCGGGTCGTGGCGAAGGCAAGTGCAGCGTTTCTTGCAGGTGCCTGTCTAGGCAAGCAAGCTGTCCAGGCAGCTAGTGCTCATGGGCTTGAACTCCCCAAAGGTTCTCAGGGAAAGGTTTCTAAAGACAGGGCGAGGGAGGGGGATTGCGGGGGTGGGAGCAGCTCACGGACATTCACCTGACTGATTGGTGGTCGGGAGTCAGCATCCACTTTGTGGTTCCGACCAGTCTGGGGTCTACGTGCTTGTCTACAGCACGCAGTTAACTGCTTCCACCTGCCGGGGGTCTCAGACTGAAAAACAGCTCGAAATATTCATGACTCAGAATATTCTCTATAGCCCTTGAGGAGGAACTAAAGCTCCTTGACTTTGCTTAATGGATGAATTATTATTATTTTGGCTTGCTTGGCTGTTTTCCTTTGTTTCTGTACTTTCTCAACTTCTCTGATGAAAAGTACTCTTTTGAGCTGGGGAAGCCTAGAAGGCCCCAGTTTTTCGACAGACAAGAGGCGAGCAGAGGACGTGGGGTTGGGGTGGGCTATTCTGGGAAAGCCCCATAGGGTCCTGCTCAGTTACACCAGTGATCTTCTCCAGAGAGAACTACGGAACTTAACGTGTCTGTGGTAGCAATTGCATTTGTGTCTGACATGCACTGTAACACATATGTAATGTGTGTATTTGTAGTGTATATACACATGGTGATAACACGTAACATGTATACATATTAATGTGTGTGTGGTATATGTGTGCATGTATATAACATGTGCATGCACATAACTTCATGTAACAAAAGTAAGCATGTAGGCATGTGTGTTGTGTACACATGCACATAGCATCATATAGCGTGCATAATCATGCACACATGCATGTAACATATCTAGGTGCATGGGGGGCTGCTTTTTCACATGTCTGTACACTTTTTATGGTACACAAATTTAGGCTTCTAGATATCTGCTTCCACACCTTGCTTTTTTGATTTACCAGTATCTCTTGTGTATCTCTTCATACCTATACATGTAGACCCACCCCGTGCTTTGTAATAATTGTATAGAATCCCATTATTCATTTAACCAACTCCTTGTGGGTGGACATACAAGCTGTCTTCTACCTTTGTTACTGCAAACTGTGCCACTGAGCGTCCTTGTTCTCACATCTTTGCCACACATGCTAGGATGTCCGTAGGACCGTTTCCTAGAGTTGGAATCCCTGGGTCGGTGAGATGAGCACCTCATTCTGATAGATTTGTCAAGATACCCTCTAGAGGTTATACCAGTGCATGCACCCACCTGGCCTCCATGCTGTCATGGCCCAGAATTCTCTACCAATGTACAGTCTGCTTCGCCATTTCTTTGCAGCGTGTGTACTTGAATTTCCCGCCTTCCTAAGTGAGTCTTTGGAAGTCCTCTGTCTGAACGACAACCACCTGGATGCAGTCCCGCCCTCAGTTTGCCTACTGAAGAGCTTATCAGAACTCTACTTGGGGAAGTAAGTACACAGCCAGTGCCGCTGCACCGGCCCTTCAGCCCAGGAAGCAGAATGTCCTTGTGTGAACCATCCAAGGACACGGGAGCCAGGGAGACATTATCTACATACCAAGAAGCAGCAGTTGGATTTTCAGAGCCCGACTTAGTCAAAGAGGTAGGGGAGGGGGAGGTAGGGGTAGCTATGCAAGGACGTCTTCCTTGCTATTTTACTCATTTGTAATGGGAAGAGCGGCTCAATCATCCATCCTTTCATTCACTGAGTACCTACTGCCCAATAGTGCTGAAGGATTCAGACAGTGTGCAAAATAATTCAGGCTACGTTGCCTTGTCTCAAAGAGGTAGCGATCATCTTTATGACAGTGTAATTAATTGAAGAGATGGGGAAGTTGGGGGAGGGACCCTGTTCTAACCCATGGGGATTTGCAGAAGACAGAGCTGCCATTGTAGCACTGGCTTCCCAGGGGAAAAGGCTTTGGAAAAGCATGCGTGTTCAGTTGCACAGTCTGATTCTTTGCAGCTCCATGGACTGTTGCCCGCCAGGTTCCTCTGTCCATGGAATTTTCTAGGCGAGAATACTGGAGTGGCTTGCCTTTTCCTGCTCCAGGGGATCTTCCCAACCCAGGGATTGAACCTGCGTTTCTTGCATCTCCTGCATTGGCAGGCAGGTTCTTTACCACTGGTGACACTTGGAAAGTCTTTGGAATTAGTATTTAAATGAAACACTTGAAATCAGGGCCCAAGATATTTGGTTTGGGGTACAGATTGTCAGTGGCCCCCACAGGCCCTGGAGGCTGACAGGCTGCTGTGTGCGTGTGCTCCTGCGGTGTGTGTGCGTGTTGTCCTGCGGTGTGTGTGCGCGTGTTCTCCCGCGGTGTGTGCGTGTGTTCTCCCGTGGTGCGTGCGCATGTTCTCCCACGGTGTGTGCGTGTGTTCTCCTGCGGTGTGTGTGCGTGTTCTCCCGTGGTGTGTGTGTGTGTTCTCCTGTGGTGTGTGTTCTCCCATGGTGTGTATGTGTGTTCTCCTGTGGTATGTGTGTGCTCCCATGGTGTGTTTATGCCCTCAGCAATCCTAGCCTCCGAGAGCTCCCTCCTGAGCTGGGGCAGCTGGGGAACCTCTGGCAGTTGGACATTGAAGACCTGAATATCGTCAACGTGCCTGCAGAGATCAGAAAAGAAGGTAGGGCTTCCTCAGCATCACAAGCTCCCCCTCCCAGGGAAAGATGCTCAAGTCTAGCTGCTAAGGACCTGGAGTAGACACTCCTGGGGACCCGTGGAGCCTCCATCCAGCTCCCACATTTGGGAAGATGCTGCCAAGTTCTCCAGAACTAGGATGCTGTCTTTAGGTCCCTGACTTTTATATTTCACTTTTGGGGTGAATTGTATCACACCTTCTCTCCATAGACCCAAAAGTCTTCTCAGTTCATCCCATTAGAATACACAGAAGGTGCTCCTTCATTCAGGACTTTGTTTCTCAAGAACTGTGAGTGTGTTCCCTGCTCTCTGTCAGCAGCAGCATCTCCTTTGCCCCGCTGTGGTTTTGCACAGGCCCCAAAGCAATGCTGTCTTACCTGCGTGCTCAGCTGCGGAAAGCAGAGAAGTGCAAGCAGATGAAGATGATCATCGTGGGTCCGCCGCGTCAGGGCAAGTCCACCCTCCTGGAGATCTTACAGACGGGGAGGGCCCCCCAGGTGGTACACAGCGAGGCCACCATCAGGACCACCAAGTGGGAGCTGCAGAGGCCGGCTGGCTCGAGAGCCAAGGTCAAGGATGATTGGCGTGCAGAGTCCCTGTGGGAGGGAGGGTGCGCTCAGGGCCCCTGCTTCCTTCTCTCCAGAGAGCCCAGGACTTTCTCTGCCCAGTGTCTGAGTCCCAGGATATTTGCAAGAGTCGTCATGTACTGTTTCAAACCAGCTCCTGCCAAGGACAGTGAATCATCTCTTAAATGTCCTTGTATTTTTTCTCTTATAGCTGAGCTGAGGTTCCAGGCCAGTGGTTCCAGGCCTGGCTGACAGTTAGACTTCTTTGATGAGCTTTTAAAGATCACAGTGCCCAGGCCTCATCAGCTCTAACCCCAAGGACTGTGATTCAGACAGCCTGGGACAGGGCCCTTCCCCATGGTGGAGAATGAACTACCACTATAGGAGTGAGACACACCAGTACCTACCCCTAGCAGGAAGGCTGAGAAGGCAGCCCCGGAACGAAGGCCCTGTCCTCCTTGACACCCGCTTTCACCCCAAGTTCTGAAAAGTCCAGTTTCTAAGCCCTATTTTAAATGAGTCCTTCAATGAACCTGTTAATCATCCTGTTTTCCATTCAGTATGAGACAGATGAAAGCAAGAATTGTCTTACACTTGAATCAGAGAAGGGAGCCTGTTTTATCCCAGCCCAAGGGATGGGCATGTGCCAGTGATGCCTCCCTTACCTGTTGCTGTGTTTGTGGTATACACGTGGCCACACAGAGACACAGACACAAGGAGTTTATTTGTGGAAAATAAACTCAGCAGCCTTGAGGCCAGAGGCTGCGTGATGTTCCCCATGGCCTGGAAACCAATTTTGTTGCAGAGTCTTTCATACAAAATCACTTCGCAAGTCAAGGAAATCCAATTTGAGTCATTAGGCATTTAAGCTGAATGTCTATTTTTTTATAACTTAAAAAATCTCTTTCATTGGAAGATAATTGCTTTACAATGTTTTGGTTTCTGCCATATGTCAATCAGTCATAACTGTGTTTGTGTGTGTGTGTATATATATATATATATATATATCTCCTCTCCCACTTGAGCCTCCCTCCACCACCCCTCTAGGTCACACAGAATACCAAGTTGGGCTCCTTGTGTTATGGAAAGTCCCCAAAAATCTATCAATAAAACTACCATGAAAAGTGAAAACGAAGGTCGCTAAGTCGTGTCCAACTCTTTGAGACCCTATGGACCATACAGTCCATGGAATTCTCCAGGCCAAAATACTTTCCTTTCTCTAGGGGATCTTCCCAACCCAGGGATCGAGCCCAGGTCTTCCACATTGCAGGTGGATTCTTTACCAGCTGAGCCACGAGGGAAGCCCATCCCAGCAATCCCACTACTGGGCCTATACCCTGAGGAAACCACCATTCAAAAAGATACATATACCCCAGAGTTCACTGCAGCACTGTTTACAATAGCCAGGACATGGATGCAACCTAGATGTCCGTCAGCAGATGAATGGATAAAGAACTTGTGACACATATACACAATGGACAATTACTTAGCCCATACAAAGGAATGAATCTGAGTCAGTTGTAGTGAGGTGGGTGAATGTAGATATGGACTCAGAAACTAGTTCTCTAAAGAGTGGAGATCTTCCCACTAGGGCCAGAACAGCGGAATAATTAACACCAGCACGTCCCCCTTCCCAAGAAAACCCCAGAAGTGAACCTAGGTAACGCATGTCCAAAGGTTTTTGAAAGTAACCAGAATCTCTGGATTCTCTCCTACTTTTTTGAGCTGTTATTCTGTGTCGCTTTTTTCCAGCTGTTCTTCAGCAAATAGCTGTCTTGAGGTTTGAGGAGTGACCGCCCCCCGCCCCCCACCACTTCCTTTCTGCCATCATTCACGTTTCCGCCTACCCTTTTCAGTGAAGGACAACCACCTGATCTTGTGAATGCTCAGTTCTATAACTCTCTGTGTGGCCGGGCCTTAAGCCAGCTTAGAACAGCTGTCCATTTTCATCTTTTTTACCGAAAAAGCCGGTCAGCACGCTGTTTTGGAGGCCAACCTGCATCATGGTGGGAATGATTCTTTGCCACCAAGAAGCGCAGCTCGGGCCAGACTCTGACCTCATAGCGCTATACAGAAACCTCCGTTCACACAGCCTTCCCCGAAGCCCCGCAGCTGACCTGTTAGCGTGCTCCGTCAGGGCCCTGTGCCACCGCCCTCTGGCCGGTGCGTCTGCGTGGCCTTGCCCGCGCTCAGACAGAGCGTCGGTCTTGCTATGATTGCTGCCATAAGCCTCAGGCTCCTCTGACAGGCGTCCCCTCACCTCCCGCACCTCAGACGGATACAGACAGCACCTTCCTGTGCTCCACAGATGCCCCCGCCCTAGGGAGCCAGCCGTCCATCCCCCACTGCTCCCGCAGCAGGAGATAGAACCCCCCAGAGCCCACCTCTGTCCCTGCTGCTGGACCCCCTTCTGTCCCTCAGACGGCTGGTCACTGAGACGCACAGTAGAGCGGGCGGTGATTTTCTGCAGCTGCGCCTTTTCCAGACCCCCATGTGCGACGTGCTGAGGGATCAGTTCTCTCAGAGGGACTGGCTAATGCCCTGGTTGCTAAAGTGTCTCCCGGTCGCTGCCCTGTTGCTCAAGTAGGTTGAGTCTGTGGAGTTCACCGTCTGGGACATCGGCGGCCCCGCCAGCATGGCCACGGTCAACCAGTGCTTCTTCACGGACAAGGCCCTGTACGTGGTGGTCTGGAACCTGGCTCTGGGGGAGGAGGCCGTGGCCAGCCTTCAGTTCTGGCTGCTCAACATCGAGGTGAGGGGGCCCCCGCCCTCCAGCCTTCAGTCCTCAGGACGTTGCAGGTGCCCGAGCACTTCTCAGGGGTGGGGTGGGGCACAGAAGACAGGTAGGGAGACCCAGGGTGCATTTAGCTGCACTGTCACAGAGGCCCCAGGATCACAGATCGCCGTGAAACGCAGCCTTCTGTCCCTCCTCCGCTACATGGTTGATGGTGCCCTTGTCCTTTGCTGCTTCCTTCGGTGTAAGAGCCCCGCATCTTGGACCCAGGAGGGGAACAGGGCTCTCCTCCTGCAGTGGAAAGTTGATGTGGGCCAGGAGGTGGGGTGCGGTCTGAAGGAATCAGAGGTAGAGACCCCAGGGAAGAGTCGAGGGCCCTCACACACCCCCGGCATGCAGCAGGCCCTCGAAGTTTACAGAGAGGAGTTCAGGGGCGCCGGCTAAGGGTTGTGGGCATCCGGGGTTGACACACCCACCGCCCAGGGGACTGTTCCCATCCTCAGCCCAGACTCTCTCTTGCAGGCCAAGGCCCCAAATGCTGTGGTGCTGGTGGTGGGAACACATCTGGACTTAATTGAAACCAAATTCCGCGTGGAGAGGATCGCCACTCTGCGCGCCTACGTGCTGGCCCTCTGCCGCTCGCCCTCTGGGTCCAGGGCCACCGGCTTCCCGGACATCACGTGTAAACACCTGCAGTGAGTGTCCCACGGCATCCTGTGCACCCAGCCTCTCGGGGCTGTGGCTGCCTGCCCCTCGCTGTCCGTCTCTCCAGAGACAGCTGCTCTGCCCACAGAGGGCTCCCGAAGGGGGGCTTTGATCCTCTGGAGCCCCGTCCAGGGTGAAGTGTGGCAGCTTCAGCCTGAGCAAGATGAGGCGCTGCCCGAGGACCTGCAGGGCAGGGCCTGGAGACGCTGTCTGAACTTCCCGTCTGGGTCTCCCCACCGCCTCACTCAGCACTGTGTGCGCGGCCCCAGTGGCACCAGCAGACAGGAGCTCACATACCACCCAGCACACTGTTGGTCTCTGAGCAACAACAGCCCCCAGGCATGGCCCTGGGCCGCCTGTTGGGTCCGAGTGGTCTTGAGGGCTGGGATGGGCAAGGGTGCCGCGGAGGGGTGACATGGGCACACTGGAAAGACTGAGGCGCCACACCATGGTCCCCCAGCTCCGCGCCCTGCACCGCGTCAGGCCTCAGTATGTCTCTGTGTCTGTCTGTCATGAGCTTTCTCAACTTGCCAGTATTTGGGATGGAACCTTTGGGAAAACAGAGACCCTGCCGTGCTGATCAGAGAGGGGGGTCTGGTGAGTGTGCACGCTTCGTTTTTGTACCCACAGCGAACTCTCCTGTAAGAGCTTGGAAGGTCAGGAAGGGCTGCGGCAGCTCATTTTCCAGGTCACGTGCAACATGAAGGACGTGGGCAGCACCATCGGCTGTCAGCGACTTGCAGGGAGGCTGGTGAGTACCTCTCATCCCCTGGAAGTGGGGAAGCTGGTGGGTTCCCCTCATCCCCAGGAAGCGGGGAAGCTGGTGGGTATGCCTCATTCCCAGGAAGCTAGTGGGTACCCCTCATTCCCAGGAAGCAGGAGGCTGGTGGGTTCCCCTCACCCCCTGGAAGCCAGAAGGGCCCGGCTCTCCGCCTGTCAGGGGGTCTGCACCTCCCTCTCCCCCCTGCCCTGAGGCACATTGCTGTGCACGCTGTGGATCAGGCCCTGAGGCCCCTGTGTGAGCGGTTTCTAGAGGTGGGGGGCCGTGGCAGAGACAGCCCACCCGCCGGGTCTTCAGGAGGGGGGCGGGCGGCCCCAAGCCCTGGGGGCCCAGCCTTGCCCTCCCGCCCCAGATCCCCAGGAGCTACTTGAGCCTCCAGGAGGCTGTGCTAGCAGAGAAGCAGCACCGCAGCCTGAGTGACGACGTGCAGTACCTGACGGACCGGCAGCTAGAGCA
>NW_011494796.1:3515298-3535406 GCF_000754665.1 Bison bison bison | reverse complement strand
GGGAGGGGCACCCAGACTTTTCACTGCTCTGCGCATGTTTTCAAATGACGGCAAAGACTTCAGCTATCGATTTGGGGTGGCAAATCCATTTTAACATGTATGCAGATTTGCACAGATGGAATGCATGAATTATGGAGGTCAGTACGTTGGCCTCTTGAGAACCTGTGAGGAGGTAGCTGACTGCTGCAAAGGGCCCCATGTGTTGGGAGCTTCCTGAGAAGAATCTGTGGCCTGGCCCCCCTAGGAGGAGGTCACCCAGAGCCCCTTCTGCCCTTTGTTTGACACTGCCCTCTCCTCCCCTCCCCGGGCAGCCATCAGCTTCCTCATTGAAACGGGCTCCCTGCTGCACTTCCCGGACACCAGCCACGGCCTGAGGAACCTCTACTTCCTCGACCCCATCTGGCTGTCTGAGTGTCTGCAGAGGATCTTCAACATCAAGGGCTCTCGGTCAGTGGCCAAGAATGGGGTGATCAGAGCCGAGGACCTTCGGCTGCTGCTGGTTGGCACGGGCTTCACGAAGCAGACAGAAGAGCAGTACTTCCAGTTCCTGGCCAAATTTGAGATCGCCCTACCCGTCGCCAATGACAGGTGAGGCGACGGACAGGGCCGAGCCAGCTGTTCCCCGCAGGAGGGAATTAAGGCCGGGGCCCCTGGTGGCCTGACAAGGTTTCCAAGGATGGGACCTCACAGCAGCTGCCTGCCTGGGCTGGGGCAGGGTGGTCGGGCTCAGCCGGTCCCGGCTGGCTGCTTCTCCCTGTGCCTTGGGTGTCTCTGTTCAGAGGGTTCAAAGAAACCCATTTATTGGAAAGGCGTAGGAAAACATGTAAGCATGGCAGTGGCCTTAAAAGTAGCTTTGGGGAGTTCATGCTTTGGGCGGTTGATTGGTTGATCAGGGCTGAGGACCTTCAGCTGCTGCTGGTTGGCACGGGCTTCACGAAGTGTGCATGCTAACCATCTAGCCCAGTTTCAAAATGCAGGGAGGGCAAGGACTAGAGGGGCATGTGGGTTCAATCTAACAAAGCTCTGGCTTCGTTCTCAGGGCCTCCTTTCTCTACTTCAGTTTCAGCCGTTTCCTGGGTCTGATGCTGATGTTGACCATGAGGCAGTAGCCAGGATGCCAAATCTCCAGACCCTTTTGATGTCTGTCATAGAACACAGCACCACCGGCCCCTTAACCCCAGAGCTCCAGGGGAACACCCTCTGGACTCTCAGGGGGCTGGCCTGGCCCCTGTGTGGCCAGCCGAACAATTCCATCAGCACCAACTGGGTCTCTTGGGAGCCAACTCTAGGCCATCTCTGCCTGAGCTCCCACCCACATTTCCACTTGGTCTAATGACTGTGGGAGGGGCCTCAGTCCTTCCTGCTTTAGCCCCACGGGGACCAAGAGTGAGTCCTAAAAAGAGAAACCCTAAAGAGGAATTCAGAATCCACATGACCCCTCACATCCTGGCCAGGGTGTGTCCTTGACTTTGGCCCTTGGTAAAGCAGCCTGTGAGTTTACAGCATTGGCGGAATTTGACAGTTTTGTGATTATTTTATCAACAGGTTAGAGGAATGCGGAAATACTCTCACTCTGTAAAAGCAACTACCTCTTTTTTTCCTCATATGTAAAATAGAAATAATACAATCACCTACTAGTATTATAGTCAATGTGAGGATTAAATCAGAGAGTACATATAAACTATGAAACGTTATCTCTTGCACCTTTGAGCTTCCAGGACATCAAGGATTTATCAGTGCTGTTATTGTTACTATCTTTGCGTTAAGTACTCATAGTCAGTGGTGTCTAGTTCCATCTAAAGTCAGGAGTGTCTGAGCACTATATCTACCTCTAAGTGTAGATATAATGGGTCCCTTGTACCCCAGAGACAAGGAGTTTCAGCTGTTTGCACCATAAGCTTTTATATGATCAACAAAAACAAAGGCATTTGCTGCTCCTTTTAGAGCATGGCTTTCAACCTGCAGTCCCTGGGAAAACCTTCCGAGGTTTCTAAACCTCTCTCTACACTTCAGAGTTTTTGTGCTTCTTCCAGGCAGGGATGCACTGGCTCTCAGCACTTGGGGAAGGCTCCGGCCCAACTGCTGAGACAGCCTCAGGGATGTATCATGGACTGGCTCCACTGTAGTGCAAACCCCATGCAGTGCCCAGGTCTTTGTGGCTTTCTAGTCAGCAGGCACATGAAGAACTCCCCTCTTAGTTCCCCAAGCCCACACCTTTGGCAGCCCTGCCCTGTTAGCGGTTGCTCTCAAGCCAGTGCCAGTGGTTTCGCCCAGGGCTCTGCTCACGTTGAGAGGGGCTTCCTTTGCCCATCAGTTTAAACCTCTTAACTTGCCATGCTGACTTTTAAGTCATCTGTACCTTCAAAAATATTGAACACCTGCTGTGTGTGCCGCATGCTGGGGCACCTGGGTACAGAGCGTGCCCCCTCCCTCAGGGCACGCCGGCCACATAGAAAGAATCGGGAAGTCCCAGGGCACAGCCAAGGAGGGGGTCCCATGCACCCAAGCTGAGCATGACGTAGGCAGAAGAAGCAGGCTAGATCTCACTGGGCGCTGACAACGGCCTCCTGTTTGAGGTCAGAGAGATAAAGAAGGACTTCTCAGAACTGAAAGGCATGTGCCAGAGAATTCCTGGCTGTGGACAGAGGCATTCCAGCTGCGGTCGTTGACAAGGTCCTTTGGGCCAAGACCTATAATGGCTGCAAAGGACCAAAACCTCACCATCTGTCCCCCTTGGACCTCACCATCTGTCCCCTTGGACCTCACCTACACAGCCACTGTCTGTCCTCTAACACTGCAAGGCTGGCATCCCCATTCTTCCGCCATCAAGGAAGCAAAATGGCAATGGGATAGGGCCGTGTGCTGAAGACACCCTGGGTACTCCACCCCCAGGCTGTCTTTGAATTTTCCTCCTACAGTATTTTCAGGGATTCCTTTCAGAAAGTCCTAAAGACATTTTATAGGACCTAAACTGATGGAATTTTAGAGGATTAGGAGAACTGAAGGCAAGGCTTTAAGGACACACCCAAGGCTCTGCCCAAGGCTACCTTAGCTCCTCCAGCACACACAGAAGATGCTGGTTTTCAGGGAATTATTGGAGGGACCTCCCTCGTTTCAGCTTATTGCAAATGATCACAATCGTGAACAGCTCACTGACACTGTGATCAGTAAGAGTGCTCTTATAAAACATCATTCTTTTGCACAAAAAGCCTCATTAGAAATGTCAAGGTAATTGTGTTGTCTCAACTGGCCAAGAACAATAAGTAGCTTCTAAAGCCAAAGACGTTTCTCTGACCCCGATATCTTGTGCTTGGAACTGTGCAGCTGTATTTGTTTTTCCTTCACCATCCGAAGTTAATTTTAAGTGACTCCCCAATCGCAACCCGGCTTACAGAGAACCAACTGTGATTTGTTGTGTCTGTGTTTATGACCACAGATGTTTTCACGTCTTCCCTCGCCATGTTCTAGTCTCTATCTTAGAGACTTCAACAAACTGATTCGCTATGCCTATCTTCGTTTTCTCTTGGAGTATTTATGCTTACCATATAAACTACCCCCTCTTTCTAAAAATGGTTCCAAAGGCCCTGGGAGGAAGGCACCCGGCAACCTGAGCTGTTTCAGCAGATCCCGCCCCAGGCCAGGCTGTCTGCAGGGGTCAGAGCCCCACAGCAGAGCTCAGGCCCCAGTTCACCAGCCCCCTTTGGTGTTTCAGCTATCTCCTGCCACATCTCCTTCCATCCAAACCCGGCCTGGACACCCACGGCATGCGGCACCCCACAGCCAACACCATTCAGAGAGTGTTTAAGATGAGCTTCGTCCCGGTTGGCTTCTGGCAGCGGTTTATAGCCCGGATGCTGATCAGCTTGGCTGAGATGGACCTCCAGGTATTGTGTTTTCTGCATAGAGCACTATTTGCTTGCAGGCCAAGCACCTGCGGCCATTCCCTGGTGGGGGTCGGGGGAGGGAGATACCCTTTGCTGGAGGAGCCTGACTGAAGACCTTTCCTGCAGCAGAACTGCTGGCTTAGGGTCCGGACCCTGGTACAGCACGGCTGCTTCCTATCCTGTGGGCCACAGACCCACGCGAGTCATTCTGTGAATGCCAAATCAGCACCCAGTTGGCTTGGGCAGACTATCCCATGAGGAGCAGTGGTTTCAGTCTTACCGACGTCCACATTCCCTGGCTCCGTGGCTGTGGACCGGGACTCACAATCTGCTTATCCAGACACTGACCTTGAGTATGCTGCTGCTCAGGGGTGACGCTGGGAGAATCATGGTTTTGCCATTCAGGCTGTGACTGAACTCCCCTGGGGACCTCTTAATAGGCACAGACCAACAAGTCAGAATCTGTGGGTGTGGCACACAGGGATCATATTTTTTAAAGCTCTCCAGGTGGTTGATTTCGCTGTCCAGTCAAGCTTGAGAACCACTGGCATAGAGCTTTAACTTGGTCTGGGAGGAGTAAAGACCTAATGGAAGGAGTTCTTTTCTGTGGGTTCACCAGGGTTGTTGGAGGAGGGCTTGGCTATCAGTCAATATTCATTTCATGCAGGGCAATAATATAGAAGTGGCAGTTGGCTAGAGCAGTAGTTCTCAAAGTGGGGTTCCTGGGCCAGCAGAATCAGCCTCACTTGGGAATTTGTTAGAAGTACAGATTCTCAAAGTGAATCTATACTGAAAGTCACTCAGTCATGAGGCTACTCTGTCCATGGAATTCTCCAGGCAAGAATACTGGAGTGGGTAGCCTTTCCCTTCTCCAGGGGATCTTCTCAATCCAGGGATTGAACCCAGGTTTCCCACATGGCAGGTGGATTCTTTACCAGCTGAGCCACAAGGAAAGCCCAGGAATACTGGAGTGGGTAGCCTTTACCTTCTCCAGCAGATCTTCCTGACCCAGGAATTGAACCAGGTGGATTCTTTAGCAACTGAGCTCTTAGGGTAGCCCTCAAGCCTGCTCCAAACCCCCTGCATTAGAAGCACCAGTATAGAACTCAGGGCTCTGTTTCTCAGCCTTCCAGAGAATTCCAACCTACTTCACCTTGTGAGAACCCCTGACATAAGCCAGAATTGTTGAAAAATGGTCAGTAAACTCAGTGTGAGTTTGCCTTTGACATGTTCGAGTTATAAGGCCCTTATGGAATTAAACTTCCTGCCTATTAAATAGAGATAGTCTTTGATCTTCCCATTTTACTGAAATGTTCAAAAGTAAATGCAAGAGCCTGAAAGTACCAAAACCTCTCACAGATCGTGTTAGCAAGAAAGAGGCTTGTTAGCAACCCAGTTGGGTGTGCTGACAGGGGAAGGAGTGGGCGCAGGGCCGGCTCTCCCAGTGTTCCCGCTCAGTCACCCTCCCTCCCTTTGAACTCTGCTTCCTGCCGTGTTCTAAGTGGGAGGTCACACACCCCGCCACCCCCCGCCGAGCTCGGCGTCGTGTGAGGCCTGAGCTCCTAAGGGTGCTCAGTGGCTGGCCGGGTGAGGGCCCTTCAAAGCAGCATCCCTCACTCAGAATTAGGAAAAGAAGCTTTGCTGGAATTCAGTCTCAGAAGTAATCAAAGGTATGCAGATTCAAGCATGGAAAATATACTACTTTTCACCTATCAAACTAGCAGAGAGCTGACAGCCAGCCCCGCAGTCAGGGAAGTTCGCACGTCATGGTGAGTGGATGTACAGCTTAGTCACCCTGGAAGCGACTGGTCACTAGGAATCCAGAGCCTGAAGACGTTCAAGCCCTTTGACCCAGTAATCCTACAGCTATAAATCTGAACTATAGCAGTCATTTGAAATCAGAGAAAGCTCTGTGGTTTTTTCGTGTTCATTTGGCTTATCCGTAATAGCAAAAGACTGGAACCAATCTAAAAGTCCAAAGAAGAGAATGACTCAACAAATTACTTAATAAAATACTGAGATTTAGAAAAATGAATTTTATGAGTTTCTAATCAGACAGGAAAAGCAAAGTTTTTAAAAGTACACACAATTAGAAATTTATAAATGCAAAGTTACAAAATATGGCCTCAGCTGTTTTATAAACATTACAGATAGATAGGAAAAAGCCTAGAATAAGATATACCAAAATTTTCATGACCTGTGTGTTAAACTGGTATTTTATTTTCTCTCATATTTCTCTGTATTTTCCACATTTTCTAAGGTAATCTTTTGCTTATAAAATCAGGGAGGGAAAAGAAAGGCCTGTTTTCTGTGTTTTAGGGAAAATGTGTTCCCAGAGTATCCTGGAGACTCCTTTAGATGATGCAGCATTTCGTTTGGCAGCAAGATGAGGATGTGGAGGGCGGGGGACGGGAAGACGGGCGGTGTCCTTTGTCCAGACGGGGCCAGACGGGCCTCCTCACAGCTCTGCCCAGGGCCAGCACGGAGCCCAGAATACTCAAGCAGGGTCTTTTCTCTTTCAGCTGTTTGAAAACAGGAAGAATACTAAGAGCAGGCACAGGAAAGTCACCATTTATAGTTTTACAGGAAACCAGAGAAATCGTTGCAGCACATTCAGAGTGAAAAGGAACCAGACCATCTATTGGCAGGAGGGGCTCCTGGTCACTTTTGATGGGGGCTACCTCAGGTAGGTGCATGAGGGGCTCACCTGACTAGGCCTCCATGGCGTGCTGGGAATGGCCCCCAGAGGAGCCGCCACTGGACGCCTGTCCGCTTGGTGTGCAGAGCCCCGTTCCCAAGGGCAGCGTATATACACAGAAGCTTGCTGGAAGTAGAAAGGCCCCCCTAGCAAATGTCTGAGAGGGTCCCCGTCTCCTCACGCCTCCTCCTCTCTCCTGACAGGACAGGAAAGGCCAGGGAGGGTGTGGGGACCGAGCCCGGCGGGAGGGCAGTGGGCGGCCCCCAAGCTCAGGGTCGGAGCACCCAGCACCCCGGTCACTGAGGGGGCTCCTTAGGGCCTCGCAGCTGTCCTGTGCACCTCCGCCTCGTCCTAAGAGAGCGCGCCCCAGGGGAAGACACTGTTCCCCAGACCACATCTCGTGATACCTAACAGTACATTTTTCCTGTTCTCTTTTTTTTCTTTTTTTTGGTGGTGGGGAAGAGAAAGAGGGAGAGAAAAAGTTGGCTCAACAGGTTAATAACTGATTTTTAATCAGGTTTAATTTGATATACACAGGATTATTTCATACTTTGAGTTTTTCAAAATATTTGTCAGCTCTGTGAGAAGAGAGGGGGAGAGGGGAAAGTGACTATTGTGAGGGCTTGATCTGGGCCATGCTTGGTGCCTGGGGCTTTCAGGTAACAGTCGCACTTAAAGTGCACAGTCATCACTCGATGGACGAAAGCCCTGTGGCCCAGATGGGAAACCCTTCCCCAGGGTCACATCGAAGGCTCAGAGCTCAGCCTGAGCACCCCTTACGGCAAGATCCTCGCATCCACCTCACCATTTGGGGGCAGCAGGGGGACAAGGCAGGGCCATGCACACAAGTACACGGACTCAGGACCTCCCCACCCCCGGGGGAGCAGTCTCCTGGGAGTTGTACCCTCACCCTGGAGGCAGAGAGCTTATCCCAGGGCCCTTCACAGCCAATTGCAATGAACCTCTTTTGGTTTCTGGGTTGCAGTGTAGAATCCTCGGATGTGAACTGGAAAAAAAAAAAGTGGAGGAATAAAAATCATGTGCCAATCAGAAATAAGGGACTTCTCGGCAATGGCTTTTATCACAGACCATGTCAATTCCTTGATCGATCAGTGGTTTCCCGGTAAGAAAGCGTTCTTGAACCAGGCCTTGGCTCATGGTAGTATTTCTTTATAAATTGGGGTGGAGCCCATTTGGAGAACAGAAATCCCGCTGGGATTCAGCCCTAGGAAACCAGAGGGGTCCTAGCAGCCCTCTGGTGGAGCTCTGAGCCCTGGGGGTCCAGCTGCAGGCATAGCCAGGGGCACCATGGGTGAGATGGGGACCTGGAGGCGGTACTTGGGCCCTGGTGCCACAGCGTGTAGGAAGAATGCCCGAGGCACCACATGTGGTCTAGGAGGACCTTCGATAGGCGCCTCACATGGTCTTATTTACGTGGTGAGGACAAAGCTGCTGAAATCCAGAGGGGAGCCCGAAACCGCCCTTGCACAGGGGTGGGAGGGAAGCTTCCACAAACACCTGCCAAGAGCCCCCATTCTCCTTCCATGCCTACCCCAAATCCCCAAGTCCCAGCAGTGATCAGCCACCCACGCAGCCCTTTCCAGCCCCTTTGATCAGTTTCTTCACTGACAGTCCACCCAAAGAAAATACTTTTTGAAGTAGAGCCATTGAGGTCCTCTGTTTGTTTTGTTACTGAACTGGAGACAAATCCACTGCGGGGTATCCCGCACGGAGGAGGCCGTTTGAGCAAAACCAGGCCACTTCTTCCCTGTGAGCGCTGGAAGGCTAGAGCCCAAGAGAGCGGAGAGTGGGTCTGAGATCTGAGCACCCCCTCTGGCCTGCCGGTCCAGTCCTCTGGCCTCCTGAGCGGTCTGCCCAGGACAGCATCAGGGCAAACAAGAGACAGGGCTGGGCATGAGCGGGCTGCCCAGGACAGCATCAGGGCAAACAAGAGACAGGGCTGGGCATGAGCTGGCTGCCCAGGACAGCATCAGAGCAAACAAGAGACAGGGCTGGGCATGCTCTGGACGCCAGGGTCTGGTGTCCTTTGCGTGTTGACGGGAAAGGTGACCTACAAGGAGAAAAGGCATTGATAGGGGCCTACGAGAAGGTAATTTTAAGAACAGCTCCTTACTGATTGTGGCTTGGTCATTTGAGTGTGGCGTAGTTCAGACCCGGCCTGCAGTGTCCTGCACAGGGATCCCCAGACTCTCAGCACCTCCTCGGCCAGCTAGCTCAGGGTCTGCACCCTTGGCGACTGTCCAGGGCATCCCTGGCCCCTCCCTGCAAGTGTCTTTTAGGATTGAGGATAGTGCCCTCCAAAAAGGAACCAGAGTGTGACAGTCACATTTCAGCCTCTCCTGGGGGTTCAGGCCAGGGAAGGCAGACCCCTCTCTTGTGAAAGGCCCACCCAGCCGGGGGTGCAGGTGCTTGTCAGGGGCCCGCTTGCAGCTGCCTTCGGGTGAGCTGATGCCCACTCTGTCCCTGTTTAGCCCTGACGGCCACGGAAAGTGACGGGACCCCACTGATGGAGCAGTATGTGCCCTGCCCTGTCTGCGAGGCCTCCTGGGCTCAGCACAGCAACCCCAGCGAGAGGTCAGAGGACGTGCAGTACTTCGACATGGAGGACTGCGTGCTGACAGCCATTGAGCGGGACTTCATCTCCTGCCCCAGGCACCCTGACCTCCCGGTGCCTCTCCAGGAACTGGTCCCCGAGCTGTTCATGACCGACTTCCCAGCCAGGTAGGCCTCCATGCTGACACATAAACCTACTGCTTCCCATCCAGCCCCGGGTGGCGTCTAGGTTCCTGGCCTAGGCTGCCTAAAGGGAGCCAGGCTGTCACTCTCTGTTTGTGAGGCACACAGGCCCAGCCAGCAGGCAGACCACTTGGAGGGTAAAGTCACCTTGGGGGCCCCACCCCATCTCACCCTCACGTTAGCTGGCACTCTTTCCTATTGAGCTGACCCTCTTCTCTGACTCCTACTTTGCCGCCAGATCAAGGAATAGAAGACAAAGATTCATTGGTGTCCAAGAAGGAAGCACTCCCAGACCTACCACCTCCTTTTCCTTTCTTGGCAAATGATGACTCCTTACTGCTGCTCTGGTGCTGAGCATTTAGATCCCCTGAATCTATCCCTAAAGATGAGTCTATCTATACTAATCTAAGATAATAACTGGGGAGATAATGCTGGAGAAAAGAGAGAACACTTTGTGGTCCCGTCCTATAGGAAACCATCATAGAATCCAAGTAGTCATGGAAACCAGAAGCCATGATTTGGTCTCCCTGGAAACAATTTGACCTTGTTGGTTAGCAGTGTTTTTGGAGTGTTTTGGAATTGTTTTCTTATTCAAAGAATTGCTTTATCTGATTTCTTTAAAGAAAATTAAACTTGGGGGTGTAAGAATATTTGTATCATCATTTTTTCCAAATTGTTTCCCTGACCCCAGAAAATGGATGTAGAATACTCTGATACTGCAGAACTGTGGCTCCAAAACATGCTTCTGGATGAGTCTATTAAACTAAGAAATCACTTCCTACATTGGAGAAATTCCCCCATGGTTCTTTTTCATATTCCCCAGTTACCTCATTGGTGGAAATGAAAATTAAATACTACTCTTCTGCGAAATAACTTCCCTTTATTCCTAGATCTTTAACATGGGGGTCATTACTTCTCAGAGACCACATACAGAGTTTTATATATGTATGAATCAAATTTCATGATGGGGTACCCAATTAAACAGCCCCAAATTTTAGTGTTTTTATTTATTTGCTGAACCTTTTTATGTTTTATGCCCCCACTGAATCTGGACTCTGGAATCTACTGTGTGGAATCTGGAAAGCCAGGTTGGTTGTTCCTGTTGGTTTGGATCTAATTACAAGCTGTAGCATGGTTCTTAAACCAAAGTACTTGGCTGGGAGTTGAAAAACCCAAGAATCTGAACAGGGTTCACAATCCAGCAGAGACTTTCTGGAAACTTTGGCTGATGTCCCACCAGGACCTCAAAGCATCACGCTCCCCAGCTGGGAGTTTGGGCAGGTGCAGGCAGGGAGAGTCTGGCTCCACAGAGCCTCGTCCTGTGTCCCTGTTCAGGAGTCCTGACAGAAGGCCCTGAGGGATCTCCAGCATTCCCACTGTTCCCTGTCTCAGGAGGCTCCCAAGGGCCACACTTCCTGAGCAGGTGTTTTGGGGTGGGCATTTGGAGAATAGCCCGGTTCCTCCTCAGCTGCGGGTCCGCCGCGGGTACAGTTGCATCTGCCTGGAGTGTGATGTGGTCAGGCTCTGCAGAGATTCAGCTGCTGCACAGTCTGTTCCTGGAAGGCATGCGCAAGACTGCATGGTGATGAGGGGCAGAAGGGGTCGGTCTGTTCGGTCAGGAGAGCTCCGGTGGAGGCACCTGGTGGAGGTAGCTGAGGAGAAAGACCTGGGGACCTCTGCAGGGCCGGGGGGACCCTGAGATGGGAGGACATTCGGGTGCTCGCCTGCCACCCTCCCCTCCTCCCTCCCCTCTCCACCTTCCGTCCCTCCCAGGAGTGACTTGCAGTACTTCCAACAGAAGTCTCCCTTTGACCTAGGATTATAACATACAAACAGGTGGGAAGGTCTAAATCCCTGCCTTTGGGTGAAATCCTAGCCATCAGTTGTCAGGACACTAGACACACTGACCAGAAGCTCTACATGGCCAATCACTGGCTTACTAGTAAGAAATGAGACAGCTAACCTAGCAATAAATATATGCAATTTCCAATAGATACTAGCTCTCAAAGCATTTTCCTTCTGGAGGAAAAGGTCCACAGGAATTCTTTTTCTGTGTCCACCACCTTTGGAAGCTCCATCCTATGCCAGTCAACATTCACACCTCTGAGACCATTCCTGTTATGAATCCACTTTCAAGAGGAGACCAAGGCTTGTTGAGGCTAAGTGACCTACCCAGATCTATCTGACCCCCCACCAAGTGGCTTTGAACCCTGACTTTGCTCAGTGGGAACTGATAGCCAAGCACATTCTTGCACCCACCCAGCCCAGGACCCGCCTCTAACTTTGGTGGGCATCTCTGGGGGAACATGGGGCAGGAGGGAGGTCTGTTCTGATCCCCAGCACACACACACGGTGTTTCTGGCAGGCTCTTCTTAGACAACAGCAAGCTGGAGCACAGCGAGGATGAGAGCACTGTCCTGGGCCAAGGTGGGAGTGGCACCGTCATCTACCGGGCCAGGTACCAAGGCCAGCCTGTGGCTGTGAAGCGATTCCAGATCAAGAAATTCAAGAACTATGCAAATGCCCCTGCAGGTAAACAGGGCCCTGGGTTGTTTCTTTTCAGACCTGTCTTCCCTGGGTCCAAACCTGTACCACCTCAGATGCCCGAGGCCACACCGGCAGCAGAAGACGGGGATGATGCCAGTGTGGGCCCCAGGGGTGGTCCTGCTTTCTGCCTGGTGAGACGTGGGCCAGGACTGAGGATCAGGAGGAGCACGGCCTAGAAATTGCTTTTGGAGGTGACTTTCTTGTCTGACATGAGCCCCCAAGAGCATGGGCCAGCCTTACAATTTCTATCTGTTGCATGTCGAGTACAGTGCCCACATGATGGGCACACAGGCAGACCTCAAGTGGACCCCTCACCCTGGGGACTCACCCCGCCCCCCATGCAGTTACCAAGGGAAGGATAGTGGCTAAGTCTCAATCCCAGTCCAGATGAATGGATTGGGGAGCCATCGTGGGTAGCTTTTCCCTCACCCCCTCCCCTCCCGCCCTTGTCCACTGACTGTGTGCAGCTCAGAGGTGCTCCAGAGCCACCTGCCACCACCTAATGCCCATCAAAGGCGAGCACGTGGGGGCCTTCTACCTTCCAGCCACTGGGGTTGCATTTCTCTTGGCCCCTGGCTTAGCATGGTTATCGTCATGATCACAGAAGGAATTTACACTCTTGGTAGAAAATAAGAATCGTGGAACAATGTGAAGAACCAGATTAGAAAGGAAGAGGCAAAACTGTAGACGTGGGAAGAGAATGGAAATCTAAGAGACTATTAACAGGTGTCAGAGCCAGCAAGAGTTTGATACAGTTGCTAGATGTGAGCTCAACATCAAATTTGGCAACAATGACCCATTAGACAATGCCTTCCGTGGCAGCCATTAAGCCACAAGATATTGAGAAATAATTAATAGATATCATTCAATTTAGTTCTCATCTAAATTCCAGCAGTGTGTGTGAGAGAGAGAGGCAGAGAGAGAAAGAGAGAGAAATCTGACTAATTCTAAAATTCATATGGGAACTTTGCTGGTGGTCCAGTGGTTAAGACTTTGTGTTTCCACTGTAGGGGGCAGGGGTTCGATCCCCAGCCAGGGAACTAAGATCCTGTGTGCCGTGCAGCAGGGCCAAATAAATAAATTAAAATTGAAAGAAAAAGAAAATGCATATGAAATGACAAACACCCAAGAACAGCCAGGAAAACTCCACAATGGAAAACAAAGAGGAGAGGCTTGCCCAGCAAACGTCCTGACTTACCAGGCTCCAAGCATTAGGGTGGGGTACTCCTGGGCACGGCTGGGCCTGTCGGGAACAGAGAGAACCTGCATATGTGCGAGAGGCTGGCACACGTCGGGAGTCAAGAGAAAGGCTGGCTGTTCATTAAACTGGGGCAGAGACTTCAGCCATAGTCAAAAATACTTGATTAATGGTTTAAAGGCCCAATGTGAAAAACAACTTTTACACTTAAAAACAAATTTGTCTGGCTCACACATCCATCTGGCACAATCGATCCATTTTAACTGCCAAGATTTTCTTTCTGCTGTTTAAACTTCCATGTCCAGTGATTCCTGATTTTAGAATCTGAACAGGGGAGGGACAGATCAGGACCCAAGAGGACAAGCAGTACCAGGTGGATACTGCTCAGTGACCCAGGGCTGGCCACAGCCTGGTGGGTGACCGATGGGTGGAAAAGGCCCCTCAGGGGGACTCAGGCAAACGCCTTCCATGTGGGGTGATTGTGAGGCAGTGGGAGAACGTTACAGCACAGCCCACCGTTGCCCCTAGATGCTCCTTCTTTGGCCTGAGATGGCCTGTCACAGGCCCGTGACCACCCTGTGGTTTTTCTTCTGGCCGACACGAGGGCGGTAGTCCGGTCTGCCTTCACGGCCCCGGCCTCTAGGGGTAAGGTGAGCAGCAGTGACCAAGCCCCCAGAATCCTTGCAGCTGAGCAGTGGGGGCTTGGTTACTTGCTAGGCTCTGGGTGGCCCTCAGGGCTGCAGTTTTGGAATAAGATGCACCTGAGAGCCTTAGGTAGTGAACAGCAGGCTGGGGGGAAGGCAGCAGGGTGGGTGATGAGGGTGGGGGTGTGCAGCCCTCCACGAAAGGGTCTGGAACACCGAGTGTAGCAGCTGACAAGTATGGTGCCCGAGGAAGGGGCTTGATACCAGCCCAGATGCCTCAGGAGTGCCCCCATTTGGTGCCTGATTCTGGGTGACGATACTGCAGGCCCCAGAGGTACAAGTCCTGGCCCCAGCCAGCCCCGGGAGTCCCCGAGAGGTGGCTCTGAGCCTGGCGAGGCCCCCACCCTGGGTGGCGCTGACAGCCGAGCTCTCCCCGCAGATACCATGCTGAGGCATCTGCGGGCCACTGACGCCATGAGGAACTTCTCGGAGTTCCGGCAGGAGGCCAGCATGCTGCACGCCCTGCAGCACCCCTGCATCGTGTCCCTCATCGGCATCAGCATCCACCCGCTCTGCTTCGCGCTGGAGCTTGCCCCGCTGGGCAGCCTCAACACTGTGCTGTCCGAGAACGCCAGAGGTAAGCGCTGCACCTGGAATCTTCCCCCAGGGGCCCACGGCGGGCAGCACAGGGCCCAGGGAGCCAGCCAGGGCCGGGCACGGCTGCCGGAGTCTCGTGCGCCATGCCCGGTGGAAACAGGAGAGCGTCTGCAGGCCTCAGTGCCGGGCAGTGGCGTTGGCACCGCTGGAGGAGCTTGCCGCTTGGAGTCAGACAGAACCATGTTCTGAGTCCAGGTTCTCTGCCATGATCTGGGAAGTTGCTTCATTTACTCACCCATCAAAGGAGGTAATAGCCCCCCTTGGAGGGCAGTGAGACCGTCAAAGGAGGCAGCCCCGGGAGCCCAAAGCAGCAGACCCTGGGAAGCCCGCAGCCGCTCAAGTCTCTCTCTGCCCACAGGGCTCCGTGTCCATCCACCATGGTTAAACATCCGAGGCCCTGCGGTCAGTTTTAGCCTACATTATTTTTCAACAAAACTTCAGAACACTTTCCCTAAGAAATGAGTAACTAAATTCCAAAGAACTGATAGAGGGAAAGAGCTGACTTTTAACTCAGGAAGAAGAAATGCAATTAAAATTAATCAATTAAAATTAATTATTTCTCTTTCAACAGAAGAGATTTTTTTTAATGGAGTTCTTATACCTGCAACTCACTCCTTGACATTATAGTAGCAATCTTGGCCTGAGATGAGCTCTAGGAATTTTGAATCCTGGCTTTTTTTTTTTTAGTAAAACCACCAACCACTGCAGGCATGAGATACTGTGAATGAAGCACTCACAACAAGCATCTCTAACATAAATAATCCTAAGAAGGTTGTCCTCTGTCTCTTCTGGCACCCAGCCTAGAGAACAATGAGAATGCATGTGTAGACTATAAAATACTGGGGAAGACAGAGGTAAGAAAATAAGAATTGTTATGATAATAGTTTGATATTTTTTCTTTGCCAAGATTCCTCCTTTATGCCCTTGGGACACATGCTCACCCAAAAAATAGCCTACCAGATAGCCTCTGGCCTGGCCTACCTGCACAAGAAGAACATCATCTTCTGTGACCTGAAGTCCGACAACATCCTGGTCTGGTCTCTGGACATTAAGGAGCACATCAACATCAAGCTGTCCGACTACGGCATCTCCCGGCAGTCCTTCCACGAGGGTGCCCTTGGCGTGGAGGGCACTCCCGGCTACCAGGCCCCGGAGATCCGGCCTCGCATCGTGTATGACGAGAAGGTACGGCCCACCCACAGCAATCCCCTGGCCCAGGATGGCCTGGTCCTGGGGCACCTGCAGCTCTGGGCTCTACACACCCTCAAGCACACATCTCTCCTCTCCCGTGCTAGACCGGGAGGCCCTGGAATGAACCAGAAGGGCACAGAGGCCTGTGTCCACCTGGAAACGTCAAGGGTGACATCTCCTTAGCTGCAGAACAGTTACCGAACCTCAGAATTCTCAAACCTCAGTTCAGAAACACAGTAGAGGCTGTGCACAGTGGACAAAAAGTCCAAGACAGAGACGCGTCCAGACTTGGGTCCCACTTCTGCCAGGCAGATATGCAAAAGGGGGACAGAGGACCAGCCTCGCAGTGGCTTATGAGCAACAGACAGATAAGGCTGCTAAAGGCCCCTGGTCAGATCAAAAGGCAGCGTCACTGAAGCCAGGAGGAGAGAGTGATTCCGGCAGGTCCAGCACAGCCTCCTAGACGGCCGTGTGGCCAACCTTGACTGGGACAGGGCCTTCTTCCCTGAGGACTGTTGGGTAGGTGCAGGTACACAGACAACTCCAAACTCTCTTGCAGTGCTCACCTTGCATCTAGGGCTGGCCCTGGCTAATTCGTGATCCAGCAGTGAAACTCCTCTTACCTATAATTTCTCATTATTTGGTGACTTGCAGATGAGTCATTGACTGATGGCTCCACAAATGACCCAAGCATGTTAACCCAGCACCATGGCTATTAACCAAGATAGAAAAGGCAAATCAGGGTGACAAAAATAAGCTTCTGAGTAGCAGGCGGCAAAGCACCTCATAACTAAATTTATAACAGAACCTTCACATTGAAAACGCTCAGGTCTGTCTTAGCCATTTTCCTGCTAAAAGGTTATTTCTTGACCCTTATGGAGACCTGTGTCACGCTCTCCTTTAGGGGACTTTTCATGACATTTAGATGAATCAAGATGTTGTGATCTGGGAGACTTTCCCCTTTTTTGTGATTTGCATGTACTCCTACTATCAAGCATGTTAAACCAAGGGTTTGCATTTTCCTGCCTTGTTTTGATAAAGGGAAAGTACCATGGCATCCTTCAAACCCTTATGCAGTGCTTGACACCAGGTTTTCATCATGTGTTCAGTGGGTGGATGGAAGGAAGGAAGTTTTGGAAGATGGGTAAATGGACAGGACAGTCAAAGGGCTGCATTTATGGATACATTGAAGGATGGACAGATAAATGTGCAGAAGGGAAGGTGATCATGTGTGTGGGTAGATGTATGGTTGGATGGAAAGGTGGGAGGGAGGAAAGAAGGGAAAACAGGACTGGAAGATAGATGGATTAGGGGACAGAGTCATGGAAGGTCAGATGGTTGGTGGAATGTTTGGACAGGTGGAGAGAGGTGGATGGATGGGTGAATTGATGATTGCCTTCGTTTGGGCAGAACCCACGCTTTCCTTCTCTAATGTGTCTCCCTGCTCCCTCTCTGTCAGGACCAGCTTGCAAGATCTGCTGGGCCCAGGCAGGGTGTCTGATTTGGCTTGCCTCTCTGCCCAGGTAGACATGTTCTCCTATGGGATGGTGCTCTACGAGTTGCTGTCAGGACAGCGGCCCGCACTGGGCCAGCACCAGCTCCAGATCTCCAAGAAGCTGTCCAAGGGCATCCGCCCAGTTCTGGGTCAACCGGAGGAAGTGCAGTTCCACCGACTGCAGGCGCTTATGATGGAGTGCTGGGATACGAAGCCCGAGAAGGTACCTGGGGTCCTCGCAGCTCCAGCAGCTGGTGGAGGCTGTGGGTGACCAGAGCGCACCTGTGTGCTTGTCTGCCCACTCTTCACTGAGGGTCTAAAACAAATGGGCTCTTCTCTGCTCTTTTACAAAGATATATGTATTACTCTGACACACCCAGTTCATTTTATTTGTGTGGTATCACTCTCAGGAAAAGCAAAGTTTCTTTTCCTCCCCAACTTTTATGTTACATCATTATGCACATAAAACAAACCAACCCCTTTGTAGCAGTATAGCCCCCAGGAAAGAGCAGGGCAAATGTACATATCTCTTTTTAAAGGAATGGGAAGAAAGTTTGCTCATGAGAAACAGGAGTCATATTATCATTTTGAAGCTATCATTTTGTTTTTGGAAGAGATCAGTGGTTTCAGGATTAAAACTCATTTATCAAGTTAGATTTGGTTATTGAGAGTAAATGAGGTTTGAGAAAAATTCTTTCTACAACTGTGTGTCCCTGGACAAAAGGGTTGGAATATCAGAGCTTATGCTCACCTGACCACCTGGTTTTGAATTGCCATGGACGATGGTGACCTAGACCCCTGGGAGGGTTTATTTCTGGTATCTGAAGCTGTTTTGGCTTCTTATTTCGGTTGGGTCCTGAATAAGCAGATTCTACTTCTTCCTGGTTTAAGACCCTTAGTTTTGAGGACAGGGTGGGCACTCATTTGGTTGTAAGTGACCCTCACTCATGTCTCTGTGGGCCTCTCTCCCTCAGCGACCACTGGCCCTGGCGGTGGTGAGCCAGATGAAGGACCCGACCTTTGCGACCTTCATGTACCAACTGCCCTGTGGGAAGCAGACGTCCTTCTTCTCATCCCAGGGCCAGGAGTACATGGTGGTGTTCTGGGAAGGCAAGGAGGAGTCCAGGTAACATCCGAGGCTTGCCATAACCTGCTGCTGTCAGAGTGGGGGGCAGCGGTGGGTGGGGAGCAGTCGTGGATGACCATGGTGAGAGGTGTTTAATGAATGGTGAGTTGAAATCCTGATGGCGTCTGCTCAAGAGAGAAAGCAGTCCACATGCATACAGACAAGCACATGTGGGTTTGTGAATAAGAGAAGCAGAGAAAATGTGGTGTCTGCCTGGGACATGAGGGGCAGGGGTCGAGGGAGGGTTATGTTTTAAGGTGGGAGTTACTTGCAGCTCGATGGCAGAGACAGTAAATGATGCTGGGGGCCAGGAGGAGAGAACGGTGCTAGTGGAGGTGCTGAGTAGAGAGGAGGGAAGGAGCCCCCGGTCGAGCAGAAAGGGTGCCCAAACAGGGATTCATGCCGCCGCCCACCCAACTCCCAGGCACGTCTCTTCTTCGTGATGGGGTGCGAAGGACAAGGGCCTGGGGGAGAGGATTTCATATTCATTCAAGGAGAAGGACACCGAGGCCAGGGATTTGGAAAGACAGCATCAGAGACTTTGCAGAAAAGCACATCCTGTGTGAGATGCTTCAGTCCTGGCCTCTCCCACCTACCTAGTGTGACACCTGCAGAAGCAGGAAAGACTTTCAGGGCATGATCTAGGAAGCCCAGTGCAAATATGTGCAGGTGTGCAAATCTGGTAAGGCTTAGATGAAGCAAAGCTTTAGATGCAATGAAATAAATGAGAAGGACTTTGCCATTTTACTTAGGTCAGTGTTGGTATGGTTTTCATCAGGGTTTATGCCACTGTGATGGAGCGTTCTGACCTAAGACATGCTCTGAGAAACCATGCCCTAAGGAAAAAAGAAAAGTATATATGTAAACAGTGTATACATAAATACCAATATCTATGTAAAATGCATGTGTGTGTGTGTATACACACAGTAATTATAATGGTGGTGGTAGTGTTGCTGTTTTAAGGCATTGCTTATAACTATAGGGTAAAGTTAGTGAATAATTATATTGACGCCATGCTTTGCAAATTGTGATATTTATCATGTAAAATATAAAAAATAGGTTAAATAAAACTTCTGTAGTTCTGAATTTAAATTGGGTAGATTTGTGAGTATTTTACCTTTAAGAATAATGAACTCATATTTCCTAGCTCTGCCCATTGAAAAGGCCTAGAAACAATGACTGACCAAATGCCAGTGAGACCCTGTAGGATGCAGATGGTCCGAGGGAACCAAAGCTTACTGGAGAAGTGCCTGACTCCAGATCTAGGGGAGGAAGTGGGCCTGAAACACTGGACACTGACAACAAGGATGCCATCAGAGATGGTGAGGCTAGGTCAAACGGACTCAGGATCCAACCTGAAGAGGTTCCCATGGGCCAAAGATAGGGCAACCAGCCTCAGCAAGAATAAACATCTGCAATAAACTGAGACACATCAAATTGTTTAAGTTCACAAGTTTCTAATGCTACTTAATAAAAAGTAGTAATTAAAAAGATTTTTTAATTAAAAAAACTCCTCATTTATCATCACTGGAGGCTCCTAGAGAGCAAACTTAATATTCCGAAAACTAGTCTGTCTGGAATGTGAGCTATTCCCCAGGGTAGCTAGCAAAAGAGATGTTAGGAGGAAGTTTCTCTTTTTAGGGTAAATGAAGCTAGTAAATGGAGCAAGATACTAGAATTAGAATGGCAGTATTTTGTAATCCCTGTTGCAGTAACGGACGTCGCCAGTGACCATTAACGATCACAGAGGGAGCCAGATCCCAACACTGTGGGCCTCGCCTTCTAGCCCAAGAAATCAGATGAAATCTAATCGAGACTCAAGATGGGGAGCAGGGGAATAAGGTGAATGATGCCCAGGGCTACAGGAATTTCACAGGGCACCGCCCGTGTCTTCAGCAGGTGACCTGCTCC
>NW_011494796.1:3513126-3515198 GCF_000754665.1 Bison bison bison | reverse complement strand
CCCTGCTCCGAGAGAACAAGAAAGGGAAGGGAAGCCTATCAAAAGACTTGGAGACATAAAAATCAGCAGAAATGCAGGCTTTCTTTCACTACTGATTCAAGTAACTGTGAAAGCAATGATGAGAGAATTGGGGAAGTTGGAGCTCTGGGCATTCATGACAGTAAGGAGTTAGCATCTCTTCTTAGGTGTGGTCATGCCCTGTGGTTAGGTTTTTAATTTTTTTTCTAATAATTTTTTAGAGATAAATACAGATAAATGTTAGATAAAAAGATGATTTGGGGGACTTGCTTCATAAGAATCTGGGGAGAGAAAAAAATGGATGGGGGCAGAGATAAACTGACACGGCCGGAGAGTGATCGTTCCTGAAGCTGGATGATGCGCGCGTGGGCTGTGATACGCACACTGCAAAAGAAGAAAGGAGGGAGGAGTTGAGAGGGGGGAGCTGAGCGCTCTGGTTTGCAGGACAGCACAAGGCAAGAGACATAAAAGACACAGGTTCGATCCCTGGGTGTGGAAGATCCCATGGAGAAGGGAATGCCAACTTGCTCCAGTGTTCTTGCCTGGGAAATCCCATGGACAGAGGAGCCTGGCAGGCTACAGTCCATGGGGTCACAAAGAGTCAGACACGACTAAAGTGACTTAGCACACACAGTTTTCAAACTCCTTTCATGGGCACAGACAGCGTCCTGATGCCACAAATGCTTTTGGGGAGTGTCACACTCTCAGAAGACCAGGAAATACAGGCATACTGCCTGTCGTGAAAATAAAGCCCTCTTACTGTTAAAGGATATAAATGTATACATAAAACAAACTGAAGTGCTCATCAGATATATAAATGTAAAAACAAATCCCATTTTCCCATCAATATTTATTTTCTCAGCAGACTCTCAAAAATCTTTTAAACAAATAGAGAAAATTAGAAATTATTATCTGTTGTTTCAGAGACTTTTACACATCAGTGGGAAAAATACTAAAATCTCAGTCATAAAATAGGCAAGGAATATTTTTAACATTAGAACTTTCTAATAATCAAAGAAATGTAAATTCAATCTGCAAGATTCCTTTTTCTTATCCTACTGGCAAACTTTGTTTTCAAACATAATAATGGAAACTGCTGAAGGTTGGTCATACCTTACTAGTGAGTATGTAAATTTGCACATCTGTCTGAAAAACAATTTGTCGATATGTTTTAAATGGCCTTGAGATACTCATGCCCTTTGACCCAGCATTTGCTCACCTGGGAGCGGTGGAGCCTGGTGGGCTGCCGTCTATGGGGTCACACACAGTTGGACACAGCTGAAGCGACTTAGCAGCAGCAGCAGCAGAGCCTTTACCAGGGGTGCTGTGCTTGGCACTGCTTCTGGCATCGGCTCTGCCCCACCTCCCCGCTCCCTGCCGCCCCACGATGGTGCTTTCTTTACCGTCTCAGTGTTACAGACTCACCCACAATATTGGAGACAACACTGCCCAAAGCGGTAAAAGCTCATCTCCAGTGGGAAGGGAAAGGCCCCTGTGATGTGGGGAGGTTTTAAAAGCTCACCAGCAGCCTGAAGAAGGGACACGCTCACTGAAGCCAGAGCACAAAGGGCAGTGGTCCTGGAAAGTGAGAGTGGAGGGGAAAATGAGACCATCCTGAATTAGGGAGGACAAGGGCACCAACTCAACGGACGTGAGCTTGAGCAAACGCTGGGAGATGGTGAAGGACAGGGAGGCCGGGTGTGCTGCAGTCCACGGAGTGGCAAAGACTCAGTTAGCAATTTGACAACAACAAAGGGGAAAGAAGGAAGTGGGTACATGCAGAAAACAGGACACGCGTGAAATCTTGTTGGAGGGAATAGGGGAGTGTTATCCTGTAAGTTTCTCTGTGTTTTAATTTCTTCCAAGTTAAATGTAGTTGTTTATTTTTTATATTCTCAGTGCATAGGAAAAAGACTGGAGAAAAGGGGAGGTGGAATATAACTTTGAAGAAAGTGTTCATTTGCTGATTTTTCATTCAACTCTATCATCTACAAATACACGTTATCAGACAACCGTAGCAAGGGTTTCCAAAATTTGATGGCAGAAAAGTTTTA
>NW_011494796.1:3508531-3513026 GCF_000754665.1 Bison bison bison | reverse complement strand
AGAAAAGTTTTACATTGAGAACTGCTAGCCACTCATTTGACTTATTCCCTTGGACTGCAGGACAGATCTGCAGGGATTGGGTGAAGAACCCACCCCTGCCCCATCTGCAGCCTCCCCTGCAGCAGTGAGCACATTGGGTGTTTGTCAAGGGTGGCGGGGAGACAGACGGCAGTGTGGGGGGACATAGGGGTGGGTGGGTGAGAGAAAGGCCACCCTCAAAACAGCAGCTTGTGAGTTCTCAGGGCACTTATGCTTTTTCGAGGCCCACCCCCCTCGTTGCCCCCCGCCCCTCCGTCTACTCTGCAGCTCATTCACCGTGTCTCTAGAGGACCTGATATACTCTGCTGGGGGCGGGGAGAGGACATGCCCAGGGAGGGGGCAGGGAGTGACTGTGGTGCACGTACAGCCTCCTGGTGTCCCTTCATGCAACTTTTTGAGCCATCAAAGATCACAGAGAGAGGATCACTGGGAATGGCCTTTCTCAGCCTAAATGTTCAAGCATCACCAGGCAGGTAAACCAGGCTCTGCCTCAGCCTTGAGCCCCTCAGAACTTGCAGAATTGGGCCCTGGGCTGGAAGGGTAAGCAAGGCCCACAGCTGATGCCCTCCTCCAAGGCTGCTGCTCCAGGCCTGCCCTCCGGAGGGGGGCCCGTGCTGACTGCACCGTTTTGCCGCTTGTAGGAACTACACGGTGGTGAACACGGAGAAGGGCCTTCTGGAAGTGCAGCACATGAGCTGTGCGGGAATGAAACTGAGCTGCCAACTCAAGATCCAGAACTCGCTGTGGACGGCCACCGAGGTAACCGCGCCCCTGTAGGGCTCTAATCGACGAGGGTAACTCCCGCCCCTGGGGGGTCAGGTTTAGCAACAAAACAGGCAGGACACCCAGGCACGTTTCGAACTTCAGATATAACCCCACGCCACACTTTTCACAGGGCCGGCTCACCCGCCTAGTTCCTGACTGGTGGCTGGGATGTAGCTTTGATGTGTCAAGTGCACAATCCCAGCAAGAGGGATTCACCCCGGTAGGCTGGTGAAGTGACTGGGTTTCTTATAACAACGCCTGCCTCACAGCAAATCCACTCAGCTCTGAGGCCTCTTGCTTTCTTGTAAAGAGGTCAGCAGAAGGCACAAGGAACTGTCTTTTGAGACCTCCAGAGAGGAATGCCACAAAAACAAATGACCTGAAGCTACTGGGCGGGAGAATATGAATTGGTGCCACCTTTCCAGATGGCAAGTGTAGTTCAAATATGCATCACAAATCTCAACAATATTCATGCCTTTGCAAGCCTTAGTAATTTCAGTTTTAAGAATTTGCTCTAAGGAAAACACCAAGACATACAAACACAGAAACACTCAGACAAGACAGGAGGGTAGGAATACTTATTCCAGTGTAAGTCACAGTAGTGAAAATGAACAAAATAAACATCTGAGCGCATATAAGCCAAATTCTGGTGCACTCAAGTGATGGACATGCCTCATTCCCTAACAGACCAGGGAGGAAAGGGCCTCTGCCCACATTCGTCGTCCTGGGAGGAGAAAAGCACAGAAGCAGCACAGCAGTGTGGTCCCAGAGTTGTTGGGGATGCAGACACACACCAGTACACAGAGAAAACTGGAAGTCTGGGCCGCAAATTCCAAAGGTGGCTTTCCCTGAAAATTGGATTGTGGTGTGGACGACTTTATGTTTTTCTTTAGACTATTCTGTAGTTTTCAGAGTTTCTAGAAAGAGCAGAAGTATGTAACCAGCCACCAGAAGGCCTCAATAAATGTTACTTCTTTAGGGGTGAAGGGCCTCCTGAGGCCGCATGCACCCCAGGAGCTGGCAGGCCCGTTGCAGCCAGCTCTCATGCTAGCCGTCTCCTCTGCAGGACCAGAAGATCTACATCTACAGCCTCAAGGGCATGTGTCCACTGAACACACCCCAGCGGGCTTTGGACACCCCGGCCATCGTCACCTGCTTCTTGGCAGTACCTATTATAAAAAAGGTGAGATAAGGAGGTGGGTGCACAGGTTTCTGTTTCTCTGTCACCTGTTCCGCTGGGCTGGTAGGGAAGGGAGCAGAGCCATGCTCTTCTGGACCACCAGGCCTAGGTCACAGTCAGCCGTACAGACAGGAGGCCCGGGCCATCCTCAATGCCTCTGGGTTTCCGAGAAGCTAAGTGTTGGCCGCTCAGTCGTGTCCAGCTCTTTGTGACCCTGTGGACTGTAGCCCACCAGGCTCCTCTGTCCTTGGGATTCTCCAGGCAAGAATACTGGAGTGGGTTGCCATTTCCTCCTCCAGGGGATCGTCCTGACCCAGGGCCTGAACCTGGGCCTCCTGCATTGCAAGCAGACTCTTAACCATCTGAGCCACCAGGGAAGCTAGTGACCAGTAAAACTAAGGGTAGGCACAGGCAAGTGCCACAGCTCCAGTTGGAGTGAGCTGTTTTTCTGGTACAGCTGGCGTCCAGGAGCAGTTGCACGTGTGCCCTCTGAGAACCTGGCCCGGCACCTCCATGGCCACTCAGTCCCCAGGCCCTGGCAGGCCCCCACCCCTGTTGGGCAGCCGTATCCTTGCCCCCTCCAGCTCTTCCTGCTTTGGGAGACACATCATCCAGCCCGGACCTCAGTCCCTGTGTGTCCAGTCTGGCCCCAAAGACTCACCACCTCAGCTTCTAGCTCCTGCCTTTCTCAAGTGAATTGCGAGTGGTGCCCACCCCAGCCAGGACCCCAAGCGCTGCTGCAGCTGAGATGAGACCCAGCCCACAGGCGGCCCTGCCGCACCCCTCCCCACCCAGCACCACGTGCCCAGCAGGCCCTTCCCTCCAGAAGCGATCTGGCTGCTCACACCTCTTCCTCTTCATTTATGAAGATCAGGGCCATGACCCCCCACTCTGACAGGCTGAGCCCCCCTTTCCCCAGCTCCTCGGTGACGTGCCCAAGGCTTCTCCAGCCTCTGGAACACCTTTGTGGGCCCTGAGGCACTTGTTTGTGAGCTCCCCACTCGAAGGGCCATTATTGGTGCAGCTTTGTTAAAACGAGTTGACTATCATCGTCTGATTCCAGTTTTCCCTTCTGCAAAGTGGACATAAAAGAGATGGTAAGGAGGATCTCTGGACACAGCGTACCTAAAGCCCTGAGCTAGCACACTGGGTAAAGAGAGCATTGTTGCTACTTCCTGACAGTCGTGAACTACATACACTGTCCTCTCCACCCCTCTATGGTTTCATTTCTTAAGAAAAAAAAAACCTGAAATCAATCTTACAGTCAGTTATGACTGTGGCCCCACAGGCGTGGCTGGGCAGCTCAGGACCCAGTTGCACTGAACCACGGAGCACGACACAAAGTGTTGCTTAAGGCCATGGCTGGCCAGAGCCCCGAGCCGGGGCCCCGCTGCCCGTGCAGACGGCGGGAACAAAGCCGGCTCTGTGCAGAGCCTCCCCATCGGCGTGTCTGCACCCTCCGAGGACGTGCTGCCCCTTGGCCGCAGAGGGCAGACCCTGAATTCCTGCACGTGCGTGTCCACACCCAGCCGGGATGTGGGACTCGCCGCCTGGCTGGGGCCTGGAGCTGGGACTCAGAGAGAGACCTTGCTCCTATTTGCTTTGGCTCTTTTCTGTCCTGGAATCCTGAAGATGGATTTTGATAAGCGTTCTGAGGGCTGTTGATCTCGGGGCTGGTTCACTCATCGCCTTGGACAGCCTGCCTTCCCAGCTCCCGACAAGGAGGCTTTCTGCTGCTCGCCCTCGCTGGCTCAAGGCCGGGGCTGCTGCCCTTTCCCGGCTCTGGCTTTGTGCTCCTGAACCCTTCCCACCCCTCTCCCGGCCCACCTGGGCATCGAGCCTGCTCAGCTGTTCTCTGCTCCCAGCTTTGCACAGACGCTCCAAGGCGCCCGGGGCCAGGCCCAGCGTTCAGCAGCGCCTCTGCCTGGTGACCTCTAGTGGTCGTAGAACATGTGCTTCATGGCAGGGCAGGGGCACCCCAAGGCCCCTCTCGGTGTCAGCTGGACCACAGGTGTTTCAGAGTAGATGTGGGAAGCAGGGCCTGCGGCGTGGTGGCCAAGAGGTGCCTCCGTTAGAGGACTGAGCTGGAAGTGATTTCTTCAAGACTTAGCTGAGCAGGCACCCATTGGAACCTGAGCAGAAAACTGGGGCGAGTCCCTGAGGTGGCTAGGAGCCAGCCCTTCCCTGTGCGGGCTGCCCTGGGGGCAGGGCTGGATGCACA
Organism: Bison bison bison; assembly: GCF_000754665.1. NCBI lineage: Eukaryota > Metazoa > Chordata > Mammalia > Artiodactyla > Bovidae > Bison > Bison bison. The sequence continues at coordinate 3,508,821 of NW_011494796.1, read as the reverse complement.
GACCCAGGCCTGCTCTTGTGGAGCTGTGAGCAGGAGTCCCGGCCCCGTGGGGCACCCACAGCCAGCGAGAGTTTATGCAGCAGAGTTCAGGGGAAGGAAGGCACCACTGCCGCCTCAGAGGAGGCCTGGGGACCGAGGGGAAGGCCACTCCCTCCTCCTGGCCCGGCAAGAGGTCCAGGCTCATCGAGGGTCCTAGCAGCACATGGCCCTCGCTCCCAGGGACTCCTGCTCCCAGGAAGGAGGGCGGAGGCGGCTCTTCTGGGCCTGAGCCACGCCTCATTTGGGAGCAC
>NW_011494796.1:3495696-3508425 GCF_000754665.1 Bison bison bison | reverse complement strand
GAGCACACCCGGAAGATCCTGCTGGCAGCCCGGCGTTCGTTAGAAGCTGGGAGGTGCTAGCAGAAAGCGCGTGCTCACGGGGTGCCTGCAGGGATGGGTTCGGCGCATGCTGTCTCTCTCCTGGGATGCCTGAGCTGCAAGGGCATCAAACACCCTGTCTTCCCTCCTCAGAACTCCCACCTGGTGCTGGCAGGCCTGGCGGACGGCCTGGTGGCGGTGTTCCCGGCGGCGTGGGGCGCCCCGGACTATGGCTGCTCCTACTTGTGCTCGCACACAGCCAACAGGGCCAAGTTCAGCATCCCCGACGAAGACGCCCGGCAGAACCCTTACCCCGTGACGGCCATGGAGGTGGTCAACTGCGGGTCCGAGGTCTGGTACAGCAACGGGCCAGGCCTGCTGGTCATTGACTGTGCGGCCCTGGAGATCCGCCGGCGGCTGGAGCCCTACGCGGCGCCCTCGGTGGTCACGTCGGTGGTGTGCGGCTCGGAGTGCCGTGGCGAGGAGGTGGTATGGTGCCTGGACGATAGGGCCAACTGCCTGGTGCTGTACCACTCGGCGACCTACCAGCTGTGCGCCCGCTACTTCTGTGGGGACCCCAGCCCCCTAGGGGACGTGTTTCCCGTGTGCCCGATGGGCCCACCGCCCCTGGACAGCCCCACAGCCAGCACGAGGGAGCCCGCGAGGGGCTCCATCGCCGACGTGAGCTTCATGTTCAGCGAGGAGCTGGGCACACAGATCCTCACCCACCAGGACTCGCTGACCGACTACTGTTCCCTATCCTCCTGCTCCGCGGCCTCGCCGCACCCGGCGCCGATGGCCCTGTCCAGCCTGCCCTGCTCCCCGGCCAGCTCTGCCAGCTTGCCCTTCTCCTCTGACTGCGAGGACACCAGCCAGCTGCCCAAGCCCGCCGTGGGCTCCGACAGGTCGGTGCATGACCTGAGCCCAGTGGACGGCGAGGCGTTCAGCCAGCACCTGCAGGCTGTGAAGATCCTCGCCGTGAAAGACGTCATCTGGGTCCCCAGGTAGGTGTCCTGGAGGGGCGTCACCCTGCGCCCTCTCTGCTCTTGCTTTGGGGCCAGAGTGCAGGGAACCTTCAAGTACAGTCAGGTGCATCAGGGGCTGCCTTTCTCTCCTGGAACTGGAAGGCTCCCTTTAGCAAACCTAAGAAGGGTTGCACAGAAGCCTGTCGGCCCACCAGAGCTCAGGGCACCAAAGAGGAGAGCCGTGGTCGGGTTTCCGACCAGCAAAGGGCTTCTCACCCAGCTCTGGGGCCCTCTCAGTAACCCGATCCATTTGCTGAAGCTGAGTCTGTTTCCCTGCCTTTCTGCACACCCGCTCCGTTTCCCCTTGGAGAGGACAGCCCTGGTTCCCCTGCGGGGTTTTGGTTTCTTAGGCGCGGTGGAGATATCATCGTCATTAGCCTGGAGAAGGAGGCAGGAACTCAGCGGGGCCGCGTGATTGCTGTCTTGAAAGCCCGAGAGCTGACTCCGCACGGGTAAGACAGAGGGCAGCTATGTGGGAGCCAGGCTGTAGCTTAGGGAATCGAGGCCCCGCTGCCACCTCCCCACGTGATGGCCATGGCCCTTCCGTCCTCTACCCAAAACCCATAACATCCACCCCTGTCAGCAGAGGCAGAGGGGGAGCAACGCAGAGTCTGCAGGAGGCAGCTCCCAGGGGATCAGCAAATGCCAGCTGAGCTGGGCATCAGTCACAGTCATGGCTTTCTTTTCTGGGGGGCACCTATGGACCACCTGCCCTGCCCGAGGGAGGCTACAGAGCCCCAGCTCAGCTGCAGTGGCAATGGGGATCCAGGTGGTCCCCCACTCTTCCTGCCAAGCAGGGGAGCCCTCCTGAGGAGCCTCTCCTCCCACTGGGCACCAGGTGGAGCCACGCTGCCAGGCCACACCAGCCTTCATCATGTCCATGCCCGCCATGCCCGTTCCTGGGCTCAGCTGTACTTGCCCACTGTCAGGAGGCAGGCCAGACGCCACCATAGGATGCCTGTCGGACCCAGCCCACCTGGCTGCACTGACGCAAGGCTGGTCCAGCCAGTGTTCCCGGGGCTGTCAGGCAGCCCGCGGCGTCCACACCCCTCACTGGGCTGAGTCCCATGCGCTTCTCTCCCTTATGGAGAAATTGCATTCGGCCCACTTTCCCCGGAGCAGACTGATGATGGAGATGTACATGGCCCCTGGGCCAGTGGCCCTTGCCCTACCCGTGGTTCTGGAGACCGGAGCTAGGTTTGCTCCTGAGCGCTGGCTGAGTGTGGGGGCAGTGGTCCCCAGGTCCCAGGTCAGGCTCTCAGGGGAGTAGGTGTGTCCATAGAGCCCGGGCCTGTTGACCTCAGAGTGTCCACCATCAGTGCCCTTGACTTTTCCCCTGCCGTTGTTTTTCCCCCAAAGACAGGTTTACCAAGAGCAGGCACCCTCACTGCAGGAAGAAAGCAACCCAGGCAGCCAGCAAAATGAAGGCCGTAGCCTGAGCCCACCAGCATTCTGAGATGCGTCTGAGACATTTACTGCTGCTCAGTCACTCAGTCGTGCTGAGACATTTAGTCCCTTGGCAAAGAGCTACTGAGTGCCCGAGACATGCAAGGCCCATGAGAGCAGATTTCCGTACACATCCCAGTTTACATGGTGGCCTTGGTGCCGTCAGGCCGCATGGGCAGAGGGAGGAGAGGCTGGCAGTGTCTGCTCAGAGCAGGGCACATGGCCTGCAGAGGCCCGGAAGGAAATGTATAGGGTGTGCCCGGGTCATGCAGAACTTGCTTTTAAAAATGTACATAGTTTGGACTTGGTACAGGTTTTCTGTCTAGTATATTCCCCTATATTTCCTAAGCATGTGTAAACATAATAATAGAGAAGAATCATGCCTGGACTGAGTGGCAAGGGAATTGAGTTAAAGCTTAAAACCTGTCACAGACCATTGATAAGCAAGAACTGTTAGATAGAATTGATCATTCCAGCCTCTCTCAGCATCTGCGGGGGCTCTGATTGCAGGACCCCTACAGATACAAAAGTCCAAGGATGCTCAAGTCCTTATATATAAAACGATAGTCAGCCCTGGGATTCCCAGGTGGCTCAGTGGGAAAAGAATCTGCCTGCTAATGCAGAAGGCACAGGTTCAATCCCTAGGTCAGGAAGATCCCCTGAAGCAGGAAATAGCAACCCACTCCAATATTCTTGCCTGGAGAATCCCATGGACAGAGGAGCCTGGTGGGCTACAGTCCATGCGGTCACAAAGAGTCGGACATGAATGAGCAATTAAGCACACACAAGGACGCACAGTCAACCCTCCATATCCAAAGATGTCAAACTCGTAGACACGGAAGGCTGACCATTTTCCTGGACATGTTGGGGTCTGAGGTATGTTAGGGAGGATACCTGCTCTGAGGTGAAGCTGAAATGATGCCCCTTTTTAGGCTTTAGAAAGACTGCCCACATGCTAGGCCACCAGACAGAGAGGCACGTCTCTGGTGCCAGACTGGGGTGCACAGATGCCCCCTTAGCCAGGCTCTGTCCTCTGAGAAGGTGCAGGGTGAGGGTTGCTGCCCTGACCAAGCAGGAACTCCCGTGGGTTTTCTCAGACCCCTTCTCTCCACAGGGTTCTCACGGAGGCTGCCGTGGTGGCAAAGGACACGGTTGTGTGCGGCTTTGAGAATGAAAATCTGGAGTGGTGCCTGGCTGTCTGGAGGGGCTGGGGCACGCAGGAGTTTGACATTTTCTACCAGTCCTACGAGGAGCTGGGCCGGCTGGAGGCCTGCGTGCGGAAGAGGAGGTGATTCCTGCAGGGCGAGCGTTCACTGAACGCGTTCAGCGTGGGCCTGCAGCCTGAGCCCTCTGCCTGCAGCCCGCAGCCCTCTGAGGACCCGGCAGGCAGGCTGGGTTGTCCTCCGAACCACTTGCTGCTAAGAAGTGCTGAGATGACCCCACCACACCGGGGGTTTAAGGGTTCTCCTGTTCCAGGGCACAGTCCCCTGGGTACCCACCCCCTGCCCCCCAGTGCTGGTTTTACAGCCCAAGGGAAGGCAGTGGGCAGAACTGATTGGGCCCCTGCCCCCTCCGTCCACTCTCAGGGCTGGGCCTGGCTGGCCTCGTGGGCCTCCCCACTTTCACCCCCAGGCCTAGGGTGGAATTACACTAGGGCCCTCAGTCGGGGAGCAGCTCAGGGCAGGGAGGGATGAGGGCTGTGACCCCTGCCCCTTCCCCTGGCAGCTCCCCGGCTCTCAGCACGTTTCTCAAGCTCCCGGGTCCCTGGGGCCTGGGGCCCCGCTTGGGCAGGCGGAGATCAGATGTCTCCCGCTCGGGAAAGCCTGTGTGTGAAAAGCCTCAGAAGGACCCCAAGAGGAGCACTGCCCGGCGTGGGGATGAATGGGTTCCTTTAAGTGACGGGCTGGGAAGCCAAGAGCCGCACAGGGCGGAGCACGCCTCAGCCGCTGCATTCTTCTCCTGCCGACAGAAGGCAGGAGAGACTCCATCCATCAGCAGGACTTGAGAAAGGGCCTGTGTTTACAGCTTTGTGAAATAAACTCGGATGCAGCTGCAGCATAAGCCCTGTTTGTTTGCACATAATAAGCTTTTCTATTACTTTAACATATTAAGTCATATCTCCATGATTAGACCTCTTATTGTGAAATCACATCGTATCACATTGTATCAAATTATCTATTTGCTAAATAGTACAGCAGAATTTAAAAAAGTGAAATTGTCAAAGGGGGATGTATGGGTATGACAGCAAGAACTTTCATAAAGGATGCACACACTTGTGTGTACACACGCATGCATTCACGTTCACATCATCGCCAAGAGTAACTGTTTGAGGCTGCTTAACCCAGAACAGGAGTGGGAACCTGAGATCATCCTCCAGTGCAAACTGTTGACTTTTTTCTAAAATTAAATTATAAAATTCAAACTTTAGGTTTTGTGGGGTATGTAGGCAAATGTGATTCCTTTTATCTGAAAATAAACAGACTCTCAAGAATGAAGTCACGGCTTCTGTCTGTGGAGCGCACACATTAACAGTCCTAGCGTGTCCCACCCACCCAGCCCACTTGCTGTCCTGGCAGGAGGGACGTGCCCTCCGGGCTCATGTGCCCCCAGCAGTTTCTGTGGGCAGAGATGGGCTCCGTCAGTCTCCCCTCTTGCTTTCCGTGGCCTCAGGGGGACTGGAGTCTGAGCCTCCAGCCCGCATCCCTGTCGTTCACCCCCAGCAGGGACTCGGAGATTACTGCTCCCCCGTCCTGCTGTCTCCACACCACCTGGCTGCCTAGTTAACTTCTCAAATGCAAACCAGGCCCTGTGCCTCCTCTGTCCCAAACCCGTGCTCCACCTCACTTGTGGCCGGACTGCTCTGTGGCCCTCAGGAGCCCCGGCTCGGGTCCCAGCCTTCCCCGCCGCCCTCGCCCAGACCCAGGATGGTGACAAGCTGCAGTGAGCTCAGCCCGTGTTCTCGAGAGCCAGCTGAGGGGGTCGTCTCCACCAAAGTTAGAAATCATACGGAAGTGGTTCATTAACCTGAATACTTTAAACTTAAAAACTTAAATGGAAAAATTTCTACAAACTAAAAAGATAAGCAGTCAATTGAGGGGAAATATTAGTAATAAATAGGAGACACAAATAGTTGGTTTATCCTTTAAGCAAAAAGTTTCTAGCTGCTGCTGAAAAAGAGAAAACTCAACAGGAAAATGGGTAGAGGACATAAACAAGACTCAGCCTGACCCAACAGTAAGGCAAGAGTTGTGGAGACAACGATGAAATGCTGTTTATGGGCTTGCCCAGGGACACTGTGGAGACGCCTGGGTAGGGCTTGAGGAGAATCCGTGAGGGCCCAATTGGCAGGAGCCTTTGTGGCCCTCCCCTGCCTCCTTGGTCCTCACTGGAGCACCAGGGCAGGGCCCCCCCCCACCGGGGGAGGGGTGCAGGGAGGCCCAGGGCAGTGAAGGGGGAACCGCCCACCACATCAGCCCCAGCTACCTCCCTTTGGGCTCTTTGTCATGTCATAGACAAGGAAAGTGCTTTGTTGTATAAGCATTGTCCTGCTCTCTGCTAACCCGGAGCCAAGTGCAATTCAGGTGTATTTGCTACTGGTCAAAGCAAAGCCCCGAGACCTAACAGGTGATGCTCTGGAGCTGACCCTAACAAGCATCTGTTCAAGTTTGGGCAGAGACCTGAGTAACGGCGGACTGGAACATTCTGTGGCTGGCCATGCCGAAGCTTACTTCTGCATTGTGAGCACTGGGCACGACTTGGCCTGTAGATCTTGTCCCTAGAGCGACCACAGGTACAGAGGGAGGTCTGGGGCTTCAACCTCCTTCCCAAAGGCCCAAACTAAGGGTGTGACATCTATAAGTTTAAACCCTCCACCCCAGACAAGCTACCCTAGTCCTGTGGCTCTGGTTTCTCCTCTGTGAGATGGCCATGACACGTCTTAACCCACCAGGGTTGGTTGGGGACCAAGAGAGACAGATACGTGACAATCCAGCCTCAGCCCTGACCCAGGGCCAGGACTGTCTCCTGGCCCCGGTCAGGACCACCATCCCACCTGATTGGGTGGGTACCCAGGACCCTCACCCAGTGCACACACAAGTCCTCTCTGAGAACTGCTCCAGGGAAACACGGCTCTGTCTCTGTGAAACAGCCCAACTTTAAACATAAATCTCCTGGGACTTCCCTGGTGGTCCAGTGGCTAAGACTGTGTGCTTCCAATGCAGGGCGCCCGAGTTCAATCCCTAATCAGGGAATCAGATCCCATATGCCACAACTGAGCATTCCACCCCACAGCTGAAGATCCTGCATGCTACAACTAAAGATGCCCGATGTTGCAACTAAGACTCGGCACAGCCAAGTAAATGTTTTAAATTTTTAAAAATAAATCTCTTTTTTTCTGAAGTATCAAGAAGACTTTTACTAACACCTTTGCTTGAGAATTAAGGTGTAACACACATCACAGTAGATGAAAGCTGATGTATGGGTGTAAGAAGGCAATAGGACTCCCACTGGGAACACATGCTTTAAAAATGAAATAGAAGTAATGATAGGCACAAAAAATTGTAAAATTTCCCCTTTGCCCTCCATGGGCTGTGCCATCCTGTGGGCTGTCACTGTGCTCCCTGCTCTTATGGGCCTGGGGTCTGGCTGCATAAAGAGGCCATGGGACTAGTTCAAGAAAACAGGGTGTGGGGTGAGTGGAAGGGTTGCCCATCACGTGGGGTGAGAGCACTGGGTTGTCCCTGTGAGACTCTCCAGGGAGCTCTCCACTCTGTCCCCAGGATCTGCAGCTAGAGCTGGTGCTTGTTCAATCAGCCTGAGTCTCCGAGAGGTGACCCAGAGTGTCCCAACACTCCACCACGGACACACAGCAAGAGCAAGAAGTGAGCTTTGTGGTTGTCACCCAAGTTCACCTGGCCATGCTGCTGGATACTAGCTGCTGATGCCTCACCCCCTCCACGCCCACCCCCAGCATACTCACACAGGTTCTTCTGCCCACAGACCAGCCTCTATAGTGCTATCCTCTCTGCCCTGCTCTCCCAGACTCAGAACTTCTCGAGGAAGGGGACAGGAAATTGAGATCCAAATGGGCAAAAAGCCTCATCCTGAAAGAAAAGGAAGACATGGAGGTGGAGGACCATGATTTGTGACACAGGAACCATCCACGTGGTTTCATAACCCTCAGTGTAGAAGACCAAGAGATAAGACCTGTAGTTGCCTTGAGAAGTGAATCAGATGGCGAGGATGGCCTTTTTATATCATGAGTGTTACTTATTTTAAAAAATCAAAACTAGTATATAAAATCATCAAAAGCATTTTGGAGCTCTGTTATTAAAAGCGGCCATTTCATACTTCGCCATTCTCACGTATGCATCGCCATCCACATGTATGCATTGCCATTCTCATCTATATGTCACCATTCTCATGTATACTTCACCATTCTCATGTATGCCCCTGGATCTTAGATCTGGACCTACTGCATTTCTCCACTGAAGGGTAGCAGGGCTTTTGTTTGGAAGGCTGCTGATTCCATCTCCACACACACTCACACACGTCCACACACGCACATTCAAAAATATGTACATACAAACACACATAAGCATACACATACTACTTAGAATGGGCCTGAGGCAAGTTGGGTATCCAAGGATTTCAGGGACAGTGTTTAAAGGATAAAGGAGCCCACCAAAAAGGGGCTTACTCTGGCTGAGTTCTGATGGTTCATTAACTAGGTAATTGAAATAGTGCAAGTCTTAGTAACCACTGACCGAAACTGCCTACGTAGCCAGGCACAATGATAATCACTTGTAAGCCTTGTCTTGCAATCAGAGGTCCCAGTAAGGAACAAGGTGCTGCCACAAGAAAACAGACTTTGGAAGGGGCCAAAAGGCTACAGGACTGGAAAAGGTCAGTTTTCATTCCAATCCCAAAGAAAGGCAATGCCAAAGAATGCTCAAACTACCGCACAATTGCACTCATCTCACACGCTAGTACAGTAATGCTCAAAATTCTCCAAGCCAGGCTTCAGCAATACATGAACTGTGAACTTCTAGATGTTCAAGCTGGTTTTAGAAAAGGCAGAGGAACCAGAGATCAAATTGCCAACATCCGCTGGATCATGAAAAAAGGAAGAAAGTTCCAGAAAAACATCTACTTCTGCTTTATTGACTATGCCAAAGCCTTTGACTGTGTGGATCACAATAAACTGTGGACAATTCTGAAAGAGATGGGAATACCAGACCACCTGATCTGCCTCTTGAGAAATTTGTATGCAGGTCAGGAAGCAACAGTTAGAACTGGACATAGAACAACAGACTGGTTCCAAATCAGAAAAGGAGTACGTCAAGGCTGTATATTGTCACCCTGCTTCTTTAACTTATATGCAGAGTACATCATGAGAAACGCTGGGCTGGAAGAAGCACAAGCTGGAATCAAGATTGCCGGGAGAAATATCAATAACCTCAGGTATGCAGATGACACCACCCTTATGGCAGAAAGTGAAGAGGAACTAAAAAGCCTCTTGATGAAAGTCAAAGAGGAGAGTGAAAAAGTTGGCTTAAAGCTCAACATTCAGAAAACGAAGATCATGGCATCCAGTCCCATCACTTCATGGGAAATAGATGGGGAAACAGTGGAAACAATGTCAGACTTCATTTTTCTGGGCTCCAAAATCACTGCAGATTGTGATTGCAGCCATGAAATTAAAAGACGCTTACTCCTTGGAAGGAAAGTTATGACCAACCTAGATAGCATATTCAAAAGCAGAGATATTACTTTACCAACAATGGTCTGTCTAGTCAAGGCCATGGTTTTTCCAGTGGTCAGGTATGGATGTGAGAGTTGGACTGTGAAGAAAGCTGAGTGCTGAAGAATTGATGCTTTTGAACTGTGGTGTTGGAGAAGACTCTTGAGAGTCCCTTGGACTGCAAGGAGATCCAACCAGTCCCTCCTAAAGGAGATCAGTCCTGGGTGTTCACTGGAAAGACTGATGCTGAAGCTGAAACTCCAATACTTTGGCCACCTGATGCGAAGAGTTGGCTCATTGGAAAAGACCCTGATGCTGGGAGCGATTGGGGACAGGAGGAGAAGGGGATGACAGAGGATGAGATGGCTGGATTGCATCACCGACTTGATGGACATGAGTTTGAGTGAACTCCGGGAGTTGGTGATGGACAGGGAGGCCTGGCATGCTGTGATTCATGGGGTCGCAAAGAGTCGGACAGGACTGAGTGACTGAACTGAACTGAAAAAGGAGGGGGGTTGGCATGTTCTGCCAACATGCCAGAATCCTTCTTCCTGGAATCTATCTTGGTTGAGATGTGTGCACCACCAGGAAGGACCTCGAGTCAGAGTAGGGGCCAAGCAAAGTGATTGACCAGAGACACCCTGGAAATTAACCCTTTTACCAAAGAGTAAAACCCGAGAGAGACCACAAACCATGGGGCAGAGCAGTTCTTTGGGTTCCCTCACCTTGCTGCTCTCTGCTCGGATGCTCCTTCCCAATAAAGCCTTTTGCTTTGTCAGCACGTATGTCTCCTTGGACAGTTCATCTCCCAGGGTCAGACAGGAGTCCACCTTCAGGCCCTGGAAGGGGTCGTCCTTCCTGCAACACAAGTTGTAAAAAGTTGGAATGATACCAAAAAAGAGAAGTTATTTAGAGCATGTCAATTGTAGTTGTAATTTAAAAGATATGTATAATTTCTAGTAGATTCAAGGATTAGATCTGATCAGACAGAATGCCCAAAGAACTATGGACAGAGGTTCATAACATTGTACAGGAGACGGTGATCAAAACCATCCCCAAGAAAAAGAAATGCAAAAAAACCAAAATGGTTGTCTGATGAGGACTTACAAATAGCTGAGACAAGAAGGAAGGATATACCCATCTGAACAGAGAGTTCCAAAGAATAGCAAGGAGAGATAAAAAAGCCTGCCTAAAGTGAAAAAACTGCAAAGAAATAGAGGAAAACAATGGAATGGGAAAGACTAGAGATCTCTTCAAGAAAATTAGAGATACCAAGGGAACATTTCATGCAAAGATGGGCTCAATAAAGAATAGATACTGTATGGGCCTAACAGAAGCAGAAGATATTAAGAAGAGGTGGCAACAATACACAGAAGAACTGTACAAAAAAGATCTTCACGACCCAGATAACCATGATGGTGTGATCATTCACCTAGAGCCAGACATCCTGGAGTGTGAAGTCAAGTGGGCCTTAGGAAGTATCATTACAAACAAAGATAATGGAGGTGATGGAATTCTAACTGAGATATTTCAAATCCTAAACAATGATGCTGTTAAAGTGTTACACTCAATATGCCACCAAATATGGAAAACTCAGCAGTGGCCACAAGACTGGAAAAGGTCAGTTTTCATTCCAATCCCGAAGAAACTCAGTGACAAAGAATGTTCAAATTGCTGCACAACTGCACCCATCTCACACACTAGCAAAGTAATGCTCAAAATTCTCCAAGTGAGGCTTCAACAGTATGTGAACCAACTTCCAGATGTTCAAGCTGGATTTAGAAAAGGCAGAGGAACCAGAGATCAAGTTGCCAACACCCGTTGGATCATAGAAAAAGCAAGAGAATTCCAGAGAAACACCTACTTCTGCTTCATTAACTAGGTTAAAGCCTTTGTGTGGATCACAACAAACTAGAAAATTCTTCAAGAGATGAGAATACCAGACCACTTTACCTGCCTCCTGAGAAATCTGCATGCAGGTCAGGAAGCCACAGTTAGAACTGGACATGGAACAATGGACCTGTTCTAAATTGGGAAAGGAGTACATCAAGGCTGTATATTGACAACTCGCTTATTTAACCTATTTGCAGAGTATATCATGCAAAATGCCAGACCAGATGAAGCACAAGCTGGAATCAAGATTTCAGGAAGAAATATCAATAACCTCAGATATGCAAATGACACCATCCTTATGGCCAAATGAGAAGAGGAACTGAAGAGCCTCTTGATGAAAGTGAAAGAGAAGAGTGAAAAATTTGGCTTAAAACACAACATTTACAAAACTAAAATCATGGCATCCAGTCCCATCACTTCATGGTAAATGGATGAAGAAATGATGGAAACAGTGACAGACTATTTTGCGGGGCTTCAAAATCACTGCAGATGGTGATTGCAGCCGTGAAATTAAAAGACACTTGCCCCTTGGAAGGAAAACTATGCTAAACCTAGACAATGTTTAAAAAACCTCTGTGTGTAAAAAGAGCCTCTGTTTCCACATCACTTTGCCGACAAAGGTCCAAATAGTCAAAGCTATGTTTTTTTTCAGTAGACATGTACAGATGTGAGAATTGGACAATAAAGAAGGCTGAGCATCAAAGAATTGATGCTTTTGAACTGTGGTGCTAAAGAAGACTCTTGAGAGTCCCTTGGACTGCAAGGAGATCAAACAACTCAATCCTAAAGGAAATCAACTCTGGATATTTGTTGGAAGGACTGATGCCGAAGCTCCAATACTTTGGCCACCTGATTCGAAGAGCCAGCTCATTGGAAAAGACCCTGATGCTGGGAAAGATTGAAGACAAAAGGATAAGGGGGCAGAAGAGGATGAGGTGGTTAGATAGCATCACCCACTCAATGGACACAAATCTAAGCAAACTCTAGGAGATAGTGAAGGACAGGGAGCCTGGTGTGCCGCGGTCCATGAGGTCTCAGAGTCGGACATGACTTAGTGACTGAATAAGAATAACAACAAAGGATGAAGACTGTTTTCCAGGAGAACCAATCACATAATCCATGTAATTAGAGGGTTAGAATTTTCAGTCCCACTTCCTGACCTTCAGGGAGAGGAGATGAGGTAGAGTTTGAATTGATCAGGAATGACCAATGATTTAATCATCGTGCCTATATAATAAAATCTCCATAAACACCCAAAAAGACAGAGTTGAAGAGCTTCTCCCTATGGTGAACATATGGAGATTTGTGGAGGGTGATGCACCCAGAGAGGGCACTCACAGTCCTTCCCGATTCCTTGCCCTAAGTATTTCTTCCACCTGGCTGTTCTTGAGTTATATCCCTTTATAATAAACTCGTAATCTAGCAAGCAATACGTTTCTCTGAGATTTGTGAGCCACTTCAGTGGGGCTCACTGGAATCTCCAGTCTATAGCCAGTCAGTTAGAAGCACAGGTGATGATCTGGACTTGGATTGGCATGTGAAATGTGTGTCAAGGGCGGGGCAGTCTTGTAGGACTCTGACACTATCTCTGGGTAGATAGTGTTG
>NW_011494796.1:3489773-3495596 GCF_000754665.1 Bison bison bison | reverse complement strand
GTGTCAGGTTTGAGTTGAATTGTAAGACCTCCAGCTGATTTCAGAGAATTACTTGGTGGTGTATGGAAATTCCCTTCTCCCATATTTGGGTTGAGTGTGAGACCCATACACTGCAAAGTTAGGAAGGCTCAGAAACCACAGGAAGAACTATGACTAAGTTGAATATGAAGATGACTAAGAAGAAGGTTAGTGTGGAACAAGGAAGGAAAATGTGAGTCCAAGGCAGTAGGTAGCATTTGGGGCACAGTTTTATAGTTAGTACAGCACTTGATTGTGTAGCCTTTGTAGCATTTCATATGTGTTTTGCCTGTTTCTTAGCGCTGAAGGTAATCTAGTATTTTAGACTTTGATTTTAAGTGTTTATAAGTGGGATTGAATAAAATTTTAAATGTATAATTAGATAAAATTGTCAATACTCAGCTGTTATGTGTAAGATATATAAGAAGTGTATTAATATTTAGAGATGGGTTATTGTTTCATGTTTAATAGATTCACAAGCCAGATAAATTGGGCATCAGCAATATAAAGACAGTAACATGTAAGCCCAACAGCATGCCCACAGCCTGGTTCCCAGCCTTGCGCCCAGGAAATGTGCATGATCCCAGAGTTAACTGAAGGCAGAGGGAGACAGCTATGGAGATGCTTTGGGTTTGCCATCTTAAAATGCCAGGTCCCCCATTTCTCTGACCTAGGGTCCAGAAAGATCCAGAGGATGACAGCATCCGATTTCCATCTTTTCCAAGCCACTGCACTCCAGGGCAGATCCCCCCACCTCTGCCGCACCCACAAAGGACCCAGAAGGAGTGAGCTGTGGGAGGAAAGATCAGCACAGGCGCCCTGCTGGGTGCACCTGTGGGGTTCTGCAGAGGCAATTCTTCACGAGGCGGCACATAGCAGCAATCTGGGAGGCCAGGGATGGCCAACACCATCCCATGGTCATGCAGCTCTAGGACTTCCCTTCCCCACCCTGGAGACTGCAAAAAAGAGACCCAGATGAGCAGTAATCTAGTCTGAACCATGGCCCCCTGTAGATAGAGTTTTTATATGTGACCAAAGTTCTTAGCAGTTTAAGATAAGTCTTATCAGCTTAAGATCTTATAAGATGTTTTTTGTAAGCCTCATGATAACTAAAAAGAATAAACCTTTAATAGATACACAAAGGATGAAGAAAAAGAAATCCAAGCATAGCACCCCAAGAAAACGATCAAATCACAGAGGAAGACAGCAGGAGAAGAATAAAGGAATGAAAGAACTACCAAAAAAGCCATAAAATAATGAAAAAGATGGCAATGGTCCTTACCTACCAATGATTACTTTAAATATAAATAGGATATTTATAATAACTATAAATGGAGTCTAAACTTTAAAATTGTGAGTCACTATATTATATGTTACACTTGTAAATATAATTTTGTACAATTATAATTTATATATGTATATATATCACCAATCAAAACACAGTAAGTGACTGAATAAATAAAAAATAAGATACAACTGTATGCTCTTACAAGAGACTCACTTCAGCTTCAAAGACACACATATGCTGAAAGTGAAGGTATAGAAAAAAGTATTCTAGGCAATAGAAACCAAAAAAGGGCAAGGGTATCTATACCCATTTATAGCAGACAAAACAGACTTTAAGACAAAGATTGTAACGAGACAAAGAAGGTTATTATATAATGACAAAAGGGTGAACTCATTAAAAGCATATAACCATTGTAATTTAAGAGGATAAAACCATTCATTGAGGATATATATGAAGTTTTATAGATAAAATATAAAAATGGTTTTTATATATAAAAACCAAATGAACCTAGCATTGGAGCACTGAAATATATGAAGTAAATTTTAACAGATCTGATGGGAGAAGTAGACAGCAATACAATAATAGTGGGGGACACCAATAGCTCATTTGTAACAGTGGGTAGAAACTTAGATAGAAATTCATTAAAGAAACATTGAACCTGAACTATACTTCAGTCTTCCCTAGTGACTCAGATGGTAAAGAGTCTGCCTGCAATGCAGGAGACGGGGGTTCAATTCCTGGGTGGGGAAGATCCCCTGGAGAAGGAAATGGTGACCCACTCCAGTATCCTTGCCTGGAAAATCCCATGGACAGAGGAGCCTTGTGAATCCTAATCCACGGGGTCACAAAGAGTCAGACACGCCTGAGCAACCAACACACACACAATTTATTATTTTTTTTAATATAAATTTATTTATTTTAATTGGAGGCTAATTACTTTACAATATTGTATTGGTTTTGCCATACATCAACATGAATCCGCCAAGGGTGTACATGTGCTCCCCATCCTGAACCCCCCTCCCACCTCCCTCCCCATACCATCCCTCTGGGTCATCCCAGTGCACCAGCCCCAAGCATCCTGTATCCTGCATCAAACCTGGACTGGTGATTCGTTTTATATATGATATTATACATGTTTCAATGCCATTCTCCCAAATCATCCCACCCTCTCCCTCTCCCACAGAGTCCAAAAGACTGTTCTATACATCTGTGTCTCTTTTGCTGTCTTGCATACAGGGTTATCATTACCATCTTTCTAAATTCCATATATATGCATTAGTATACTGTATTGGTGTTTTTCTTTCTGGCTAACTTCACTCTGTATAATAGGCTCCAGTTTCATCCACCTCATTAGAACTGATTCAAATGTATTCTTTTTAATTGCTGAGTAATACTCCATTGTGTATATGTACCACAGCTTTCTTATCCATTCATCTGCTGATGGACATCTAGGTTGCTTCCATGTCCTGGCTATTGTAAACAGCGCTGTGATGAACATTGGGGTACACGTGTCTCTTTCAATCCTGGTTTCTGCAGTGTGCACGCCCAGCAGTGGGATTGCTGGATCATAAGGCAGTTCTATTTCCAGTTTTTTAAGGAATCTCCACACTGTCAGAATGGCTGCTATCCAAAAGTCTACAAGCAATAAATGTTGGAGAGGGTGTGGAGAAAAGGGAACCCTCTTACACTGTTGGTGGGAATGCAAACTAGTTCAGCCACACACACACTTCAAATCTACCCAACAGACACAAACAGAACGTTCTTTCCAAGGACAGCAGAGTACACATTCTAAAGCACTTTTTGAGCATCATCCAGGATAGATCATATGTTAGGTCACAAAATAAGTCAAACCAAATTTAAAAGATAGAAATCATAGAAAGTATTTTTTCTAACAATAATAGTAAGAAACTGGACATCAACAATAGAAGAAAACCTGGAAAATTCACAGATATGTGTAAATTAACCCAGGCCTGAGCAACTAGTGATCAAGGAAGAAATCAAAAGAGACATCAAAATATCTTGGAAAAAGTGAAAAATGGAAACACAGCATTTCAAACTTTACAGCATGCAATAAAAACAATTGTAAGAGGGAAGTTTATAGTGCTGTGTGCCTGCGTGCTCCATAGCTTCAGTCGTGTCCGACTCTTTGCGACCCTCTGGACTATAGCCTACAGGCTCCTCTGTCCATGGGATTCTCCAGGCAAGAATACTGGAGTGGGTTGCCACACCCTCCTCCAGGGGATCTTCCCAACCCAGGAATCGAACCCACATCTCTGGCATCTCGGGCATTGCAGGCAGATTCTTTACCCACTGAGCCACCTGGAAAGCCCATTTATAGTGATAAACACCTACATTAAGTAAAAGATATCTCAAATAATCTAACTTTACACCTCATGGAACTAGAATAAAAAGAATAAATGAAGACCAAAGTTAGCATAAAAAAAGAAATAACAAAGATCAGTAGAAAAAGAGTAGTAAAAAAACAATAGAGAAATAAACAAAAGTGAATTTGCCTTTTGAAAAAATAAATAATATTGACAAACGTTTAACTAGACTAAGGGAAAAAAGGGAAGACTCAAAAAATAAAAACAAAAACGAAAAAAGAGACACTACAATTGATTCCACAGAAATACAAAATATCATGAGAGACTAGAATGAACAATCATATCCCCAATTAGTTGGATAACTTAGAAAAAATTGATAAGTTCCTAGAGACATACAACCTGAAGTGAAAATGTTAGTCGTTCAGTCATGTCCAAATTTTTGTGACCCCATGGATTGTAGACCCCCAGGCTCTTCTGTCCATGGAATTTTCCAGGCAAGAATGCTGGAGTGGGTAGCCATTCCCTTCTCCAGGGGATCTTCCTGACCCAGGGTTCAAACCTGAGTCTCCTGCATTGCAGGCAGATTCTTTACCAGCTGAGCCACCAAAACAAAGGATAAATTCCTAGAGACATACAACCTACCTTGGTTGAAGGTACCTACCTCAACCATGCTATTGAATTATGTTTGCTGGTAATTTGTTGAGGATTACATTTGTGTTCATCAGAGATATTGGCCTATAACTTTCTTTTCTTGTAGTGTCCTTGTTTGCCTCTGGTAACAGGGTAATGCTTACCCTCGGTTGGCCTCAGATAGCTGGTCCCCTGTAGTCCCTGCCAGCAGACTGTCCCTCGGGGTGCAGCCCACCACGTGCCGGGACCGGGGTCTGGTGTGGAAAGCCCTTCCTCCTGGGACACGTGGCACGGCCAGAAAGGTGGCAGCCCCCTCGCCCGTCACACATGGCACGTTCCTGGGGAACCTGGTGCTAAACCATTCGTAGACAACCTGCTTCTGGAATAATTAATAGTATTAAAATGTTCATAGAACCTAAAGCAATCTATAGATTTAATGCAACCCCTATCAAAATTCCAATGGCATTTTCCACATAAAGAGAAAAAAGAGTCCTAATTTTGTACAGAAGCACAAGATCCCAAATAGCTAACGCAATCTCAAGTAAGAACAAAGATAGAGGCCTCACACTTCGGATCAGTTCAGTTGCTCAGTAGTGTCTGACTCTTTCCACCCCATGGACTGCCGTATCCAGGCTTCCCTGTCCATCACCAACTCCAGGAGCTTGCTCAAACTCATGTCCATCCAGTCAGTCATGCCATCCAACCATCTCATCCTCTGTCATCCCCTTCTCCTCCTGCCTTCAATCTTTCCCAGCATCCGGGTCTTTTCCAATGAGTCAGTTCTTAGTGTTGGGTGGCAAAAGTATTGAAGCTTCAGCTTTAGCATCAGTCCTTGCATGAATATTAAAGATTTATTTCTTTTAGGATTGACCGGTTTGATCTTCTTGCAGTCCAAGGGTCTCTCAAGAGTCTTCTCCAGCACCACAGTTCAGAAGCATCAGTTCTTTGGCTCTCAGCTTTCTTTATGGTCCAACTCTCACATCCATACATGACTACTGGAAAAACCATAGCCTTTACTAGACGGACCTTTGTTGGCAAAATAATGTCTCTGCTTTTTAATATGCTGTCTCTCTTGGTCATAGCTTTTCTTCCAAGGAGCAAGTATCTTTTAATTTCATGGCTACAGTGATTTTGGAGCCCCCAAAAATAAAGTCTGTCATTGTTCCCATTGTTTCCCCATCTATTTGCCATGAAGTGATGGGACTGGATGCCATGATCTTAGTTTTCGGAATGTTGAGTTTTAAGCAGCATTTTCACTTACCTCTTTCACTTTCATTAAGAGGCTTTTTAGTTCTTCTTCCCTTTTTGCCATAAGGGTGGTGTCCTCTGTGTATCTCAGGTTATTGATATTTCTCCCTGCAATCTTGATTTCAGCTTGTGCTTCATCCAGCCCAGCATTTCACATGATGTACTCTGCACAGAAGTTAAATAAGCAGAGTGACAATATACAGCCTTGATATACTCCTTTCCCAGTTTGGAACCAGTCTGTTGTTCCATGTCCAGTTCTAGCTGTTGCTTCTTGACCTGCATACAGATTTCTCAGAAGGCAGGTGAGGTGGTCTG
>NW_011494796.1:3489573-3489673 GCF_000754665.1 Bison bison bison | reverse complement strand
GTTCCCCCCCCCCCCCAAATTGGTGATTTTATTTTATTTTATCTGGGAAACCTACTTGCTCTTGGGTGTGTGCATTGGCAGATAAAGCATGTGGGTTGGT